>NW_024580668.1:9091578-9189130 GCF_017639235.1 Corvus kubaryi | reverse complement strand
GGTGAGCGGCGGCGCGGGGCCGGGCTCCGCCACCGGGTGCTTGCGGGCACCGGCAGCGCGGGGACCGCGGCACCGGCACCCGGGGCGGGCGGGGACGAGGGCAGTGGCATCCCGGGCGCGCGGCGGGGACCGGCATCCCGGGGACCCAAGGCGCTGCCATCCCGGGGCGCGGCGAGGACCTTAAGATCGGTAACACAGGGACCGGGGCACCGGCAACCCGGGTACCCGGGGTACCAGCACCCCGGGCACTGCAGGGGTCAGCACCCTGGGGTGCGTCGGGGACCCGGGGCACCGGCATCCCGGGGTGAGAGGATAGCCGGAGCAGCGGCGTGCAGGGATGAGCGGGGAAGCGAGGCATCGACATCCCGGGGTAAGCGGGGAGCCGCCGTGCTAGCACCCACACCCCGGGATGCTGCTGGGTGCCGGGGCGCAGGGACATTCCTTCCCGTCCCTCTGCGGGCGGGTGTAGGGGAGTCCCTCGCCCAGAAGCCTGCCTCTCCCGGGGGCTGCAATCCCCCTCCCCGGGGAACGGAGCACGGAGGTCCCTCTGGAGAGCTGTGCACGCTCAGCGTGAGACCTGGGAGTGGAGGCTGGCACAGCGCTGGGCTGTTGCTAATCACCCTCTCCTGCACCCGAGGCGAGCAGGGAGTCCCCCGTCATCTCCATCTCCAGCCCTGGGCATTTTAGTGGCCTCTCAGCGTACAGCAGCAGCTCATGCTCTGCCTGCAGGGAGCAGCCAGTAGTGGGAATTCCCCTTCCATTCTCCCCACTGCCTGCCTGGCAAACCCCCGGACCGCCCAAGGCAGGGCTTGGTCCTGAGCATCTTCAGGCCGATGAGCAGAGAGACACTCAGCAATGGGGATGGGGCTCTGCAGGGGCAATTTTGGATGACCAGAAAACAGATGTCTCCCCAGTCCTGTCCCAGTGTATGGGGACACCACCCTGCAGGAGCTGGGAGGTCACCCAGCCCCACTGGCCCCCTCAGGTACTCAGCAGGGGACCCCCAGTCCTACCCCAGTCCCATGGATATCCTGTATAGGATCTCCTCAGTGGTTTGCAGCCACCACCCCTGCACACCTGGAACGTGCACAGTCACAAGCCCTGGGTGACAGGACATTTAGGTCTAGGCTACAGGCAAAGGATAAGAGATTCTTCCTCCTCTACGCATTTCTAATGGCTCCTTTGAGACAAGCCACCGACTCCCTGCTGGGAAGCCTCGCTGAGCTGTAAGTACAGGGTTTTTTATTTGGACTGTTAATCTAAATCCATTGTACCTGGTTGGAAAAGACCCTGTGTGCAATGCTCCCTGCACTTGCTGCATCCTCACTTGAATGTCTATTAGCACGTTTCTTTCCATTCCCTTGAGTTCCCTCTGCCAGGTAGAATAAATATACATAACTTCCATTTGAAAGTCTGTGAGAAAAATATATGTTGTCAAGGGAAACTCTTCTAGCATTTCTTATAGACATGCTTGATCTGTTTTATATTTTATTTTTACTGTCATAAATGCATATATCAGGGATTTTGTTCTCCACAAGATAGATATTAATTTGAACGACCAACACCCAGCTCACACTGGGCTTGTGTAATTCTGACGGTTGTCTCAAAATAGCTTACAATATATTTCAACATTTATCAGAAAGAGACTGGCTTTATCGCTTCCCTTTTTCCAATCATTCATGGAAATTTTGGGTCAACTAAAGGAAAATTTTGCAAATTCACTTTATCACAGACAGACACATTTGTATTCTCTGTCCGTCATGCTTTTAAATAAAATCACCCAAGCTTCCCAAAGTAAGCTTCTGTTTCCTAGCTGATATGCCTGCAAATGTGAATGGGGTGCACACTTTGATGGTCCAACAGGGGAGATCATGCTGGGTCCCAGTTCAAAGCCCAGTTTTGTTCTAAAGCTGAGCTTAGCTGTTTGTGAAACAAATAGGCAAGAGAGTTATAAAACTATTAATTCCTGCTTTAGACTTCTAGATGAAAACTGTATTTAGGCAGAAATAATTTGGTCTATTCAGAAGTGAACACCAGAAAGGAACATCTCTGGCAGTTTGTGACCCTTCTCCTTGCTCTGCAGGAGGGATAGAGGGATTTCCCTGGGGTACAAAGCTTGCAGGGTCCTGACATCCACCTTTTTATTTTGAGCTGGGAGGGAGGTAGGAGCCGTCTCCCTTCTGGCTCCCACGATTTGGCACATTTCACCCAGAGCCACGGCCGTGCACTGGGGGTGGTCCGGCTGAGCTGGAGCAAGGCTTCAGGCTTGTCCTGCCATCTTGGGCTGTCCCGTGCCCCAGCCCAGCCCCCAAACCACCTTGCCTTTGATTTTGGTGGAATTTGGTCTGACCTTTCAGAGTGGCTGCTCTACAGGGAGGGTGCAGACAGAGTCTGAGGCTGATTTTGGGATAAGCTGGATCCCACAGCTGTACCTCCAGGCCCCCCCATCTCTGTGTGTGCTTATAGCCTGAATGTATGAGCATCCTTCTGGAAGGAACCTGGATTAGTCATCCCTACCCCACAGATGGGCTGTGTGATGTCTTCTCTGGAAAAGCTCATCTGTCACTGAAATTCCAATTTATCCCTGAAAAGAAGTGTTTACACCCCTTCTTCTCCCTTGCTTTTGGCTTAAGCGTTAAAAAAATTGATCCTTCTCCTTCTTCCCTCCCCTCTGAAAGGCAAGACAATGAGTCCATTAAGCTCTGAGGTTTATCACGAGCCGGTTGCCTCCTCCAGACGTGGTGTAATGGAAGCGCTGGTTGTGGTGCAAAGCTGTGCCTTTAAGGAGCCCTGGCTGGGAGATGCAGTGGAGTTCTCAGATGCCTTTGCCAGGCTGTTTCACACAAACCTGGCATTTCCTGCACCCACAGCCCTGATCAGTTTAAAAACACCTCCAGGGCTTTACCATGGCTCCATTACCTGTTCCTCTGCAGCTCTGCTCTGACCTCCAGATTTAGATATGAGCATGTCCCCCAGGTCCCTGCCAGTCTGACAAACCTTTTACACCGAGTTTCTCAGACACTGGAAAGCAGGTAGAGCCCTGGTGTTTGCCCCACAACCCCTGTGAGATGGCTGCTGAGCAACAAAGGGTTGCAATGGGGTCTGTGGGAGTCCCCTGGGTGGAGGGACCCACCTCGTGTCACTGACCCAGCCTTGGCCCCCTGTGGTTGCTGTGGGACCAGGCTGTCCTGTATGGGGTGTGCTGGCACTTCAGCATCACTGCAGGGGCTGCAGCCTTTTTTCCCTCGGCTCCTGCTGCCTTTCTGTGCCCTCTGTGCCAGTACCCCTAAAATCTTGGAAAATTCTGTGGGTGACACAAGACAGGAAAAAATGTAATTCCTCGACCAAGAAAGCAGAGCAGTGTCCCTCAAGCCTTACCACTCCATGCCAGGAGCAGGGGGATCCCATCACTACAGGGCTGCTCCATGTGTCCCCTGGTTGTTTTGATGAATAAGGTAGGTGGAAAAATCAGATTTCAAGGTGGTGCATAAAGATCACAACCCTTTTTATTTGCCTTTTTGCTCTAAATTTCTGGTCAAGACAGGTAAATGCATCTGAAGGTGTGAAAATGCTTTTCTTTCTTTGATGCTGTGTTTTTCATTAGAAAATAGAATTTCTGCTGCAAAAAAAAGCCCAGCTCCCTGAAACTTATAAATTCCTAAAACACAGTGGAAATCGAAACTCTGGCTTTTTATTTCCCCATCGACATACAGATTTTATTCAGTCATCAATGATTCTGAATCATGTTTCTGTTATGTTTCAACATTATCAAAATAATCTTAATATTTTACATGGCAGAACACACAAGAGGAAACAAAACAGGCAGATGAATTGTTTTGACACTTCTTCCTCTCAAATTCTCCCTGAAACTGACACCTTCTGTGACAATACTTTGATTTGGCAAAACTGCCTGTGCTGCTGGAAAGATTGAACCGTCTAAGGACTTTTTGACCAGGCCTAATTAGCAGCGTAGGTAGTGGGGCTACAAAGCACTTCGGCAGAATCGCAGCAGTGGTGATTTGACAAGATCTAATTTTTCCTCCAGGAGACTCTTTGGGGAATAAATCCTCTCTTCAGTGACTAATTACTCGTTTGAAGAAGGAGAGCCCCATGGGTGAGGTGCTGGAGGTGCATTAAACTGCCTTCCTTAGGCCATTAACAACTGGCAAAGGGAGAAATTTTAGGAGGTAAAAAAGCAAGGAAAAGTTTCACCTGGAAAAATCATTGGCTTTTCTTTTTTTAGCTTCCATACTGCAGGAGAGCAACTGTCTAAAGCTGTTTCTCTCCCCTTCTTTTGCCTTGGTCCTCATTTTCAAAATGCAAACATCCCTCCTCACTTCCTAGGGTGCTTCTGGCCCCCCCCTCACCCAGGAGCACCCGGACCCGGGGGAGCCCTGCGTCCCCTCCAGCCCCGCTGTCTCATCCACAGGTGGAACCCGCTCCTGCTCTGCTGATCATGGTCAACAAGACCTTAAATTACTGGGGTCCCAGTTTTGAGGAGGACGTTATCAACATCAACGTGGGGGGTCTGAGGAGGCGGCTCAGCTCCAGCGCCCTCTCCAAGTTCCCCGACACCCGCCTGGGACGGCTGCTCTCCTGCGACTCGGAGGAGTCCATCCTGCAGCTCTGCGATGACTACGACGTGAGTGCCAGGGAGTTCTACTTTGACCGAAACCCTGGATTCTTCCTCTACGTCCTCCACTTCTACCAGACAGGGAAGCTGCATGTCATGGAGGAGCTGTGCGTCTTCTCCTTCTGCCAGGAGATCGAGTACTGGGGCATCAACGAATTCTTCCTGGACTCCTGCTGCAGCTACCGCTACCACGAACGCAAGCTGGAGAGCCGGCACCACAACTGGGATGAGGAGAGCGAGGTGAGCAGTGTGGACACGTCCCCTGATGAGATCTCTGACATCAACCACGACCTGCTGCGCTACAGCACCCTGCGCTGCGGCAACGTGCGCAAGCGCCTCTGGCTCACCATGGAGAACCCCGGCTACTCCATCCCCAGCAAACTCTTCAGCTTTGTGTCCATTAGCGTGGTGCTGGTGTCCATAGCCACCATGTGCATCCACAGCATGCCCGAGTACCAGGAGGTGGATGAGAATGGCAACGTGCTCGATGAACCCATCCTGCACAAGCTGGAGTATTTCTGCATCTCCTGGTTCACCTTCGAAGTATCCTCCCGCCTCCTGCTCTCGCCCAACCCCAGGAAGTTCTTCACGCACCCACTGAACCTGATTGACATTGTCTCAGTGTTGCCCTTCTACTTCACCCTCCTGGTGGATGTGACCATGGGCAGTGACTCGGAGCTGGGCAACCTGGGCAAGGTCGTGCAGGTGTTTCGGCTCATGAGGATATTCCGGGTGCTGAAGCTGGCTCGGCACTCCACTGGACTGAGGTCACTGGGGGCCACCTTGAAGGTAAACTGGCTCTCTATCTCCTTGTCTACTCCTTTAGTCTCTGGGCAAGAAGGAGACTTCTGGCATGGCTGGGGGATGTGGAAGTCCCTATTTGCAGTGAGCGCCCAGCTCTGGGTCGTGCCTGGCAAGCTTGCTTGGGGTAGTGGGTTGGGCTGTTGGTGTGTCTGCTAAAGAAAACAAGTGTGAGGAGCACTGACTGCAGGAGTGCTCTGTACACACGCAGCACAAACACCAATCCACCCCATTTTGCCTCGTGCAGCACTGGTGCCTCCAGGGTCTCAGCCATCCCACTGTGGTATGAAAGCCTCGTTGCACAGCACTGGAATAGACTCAGCCATGCATGGGTGGATGGGGATGTCCCACCAGAAGTGAGTCAGCGTCTAGCTGGGCTGAGTGACCTGCTGAGCAGGTAGCAGGCCAGCCAGCAGCTGCTAGGTATGCCAGCACCAGTGTGCATGGCTCAGGGCTGCTCCTGTCCCCAGTCTGGGAAAAGGGGAAACCTCCTACGGGCATGCTGCCAGCTGACCAGAGGCCAGTGTCCAACCCCTGGTGCCTGGCCATTTAGGGAAACAGAAATCATGGTCCAGCTGAGCTGATACAGTGAGGTTGGGTCTGGCACAAAGCAGCAGTAGAAAAACAAAGGGTGACTTGCATGGCCTGGGACAACCAGCCCCAGACAGGGTCTGTGCCCTCAGCAGAGCCTGGGTTACCAGCAGCTGCCCCCCAGTGTGATGGAAAACTTGGCATGCAGGGCTGGGGGAAACTGGTCCCAGGACCATGTGGTCCTCAGGAGGAAGGTCTGGAGGAGGAAATGCTGACTGAGTGGAGGACCAGGGTTCAGGTATGCCTAGAAAGCATCCCTGCAGGTTTGGTGAGAGGGTCCACATCCCCCATAACACGCCCCAAGGCTGTGTTTCTCCAGACCCCCATGCACAGCACCCCCGGCCTCTTCAGACAGACCAAGGGCAACTTGAAATCTGCCATGCAATCCTCACTATCCCTGTGCTGCAGCCAGATCTCTGTCACTGCAGCTCAGTGGTAAAGCAGGACCAGCCTCCACGCCCAGTGTGGTTTGGCTCACCCCCACCATCTCTCCCCTCCACCCTTGTGCTAAGGGCCATGTTCCTGAATCTGGGGAGAAGGAAACTCACCTCCTGTGCTTACACAGAAAATCCAGACTGGTGCAGAGGCCAATTAAACTCGGCCTTTAATTGTCCCTGGTTCTTGGTGATTGCGTCAATGGGAATCCTAAAAGCTGATCCTTGAGCCTGCTAAGACTCAGAGTGATACATGCTCCCCATGCCCCACCACACATGGGGCTCATGCTGGGCATGGGGGACGATCAACAGGGCAAACACCTCATCTCTGCCCCTGGGCCCCATGTTCAAACCAGAAGGCTGTGTTTTCAAGCACTGCTTGTGCAAATATCCCTGTGCTTTCCCCTCCTCAAACATCTGGTGTATCAAACGCATGGCCAAGGAAGCAATCCTTGTGACAGAGCCTGAAATTCAACCAAAGGGACACCCTCCTCTCACTCAGTGCCTGGCATGGGAGGGAGCTGCAGTTCCTCATGCTGCTCCCTCTGAAGGGCCATCACAGGGATGAGTAGCTGGGGACACCCTGTTTTTGCTGCTGCAGCAGTGACAGGGCTGGCATGGGGTGTACTGGCATCAGCAGGACTCGGCTGCTGGAGTTGGACCCATTCCCGTGGCTGAGTCATGGAGAAAAGGAACCATTGAGTGTGAATGGGGTTGAGGATGGGCAGCAGAAAAGGCCTTCTGCCAGCTTCTGCTGTGAAGCAGGATCAGCCCCACCCAGAACTAATCCTGCAGAGCCCACAGAGCATCAAAATACTCCTGGCATCCTCAAAACCTGATGAAACAGAGTCCAGGGAGGGTTGTCCGAAATGAAGATGCCTGAAGTCCTACCTGCATCATACTTACTTCTGAACACTTACCTTGAAAGAGCACTGACAAGTGACAGACCCAGGTAACACTGCTGGTGAAATTTAAGTAAAATTGCAGACGTAGAAAGGGCTCCCTATGTCCTGTCAGTGCTCCATCCGAGCATGAGCAACACCTTTCAGCAGAGCAGGCACTGATGGACTCGTGCACATTACTAAGCAGCAAACGAGATCTGGGGAGCCAGCAGTGTCCCGGCTCCGGCTTCTGAGGAGCAGCTGATTCACCCAGTGACGTGCTGGGAAGTGCCCCTTCCTGGGGACTCTGTAGACAGCTCTAAATGGGGATGAGCAAAGACACAAATCTGATGCAGCAGCTTGGCGTTGTGATTTAGTGGGCACATAAATTACAGTGACTTGTTAATCATAATTTACTTCCTATTGCAAGAGCAGAAAGCAGGAGCAGAGCAGCGAAGGCTGTTAACAGCCAGGAAGCGGGAGCGATGGCTCTGGCAAGCTGAGTGATGGTTCCGCTGCCACGAAAGTGCTAGCAGAGGGAATTCTGCCACTTGTGCATCATAAACCCTGAACAGTCCTCAGATTGCTTGAGGCCTGATCCACAGCGTGTTTAATTTGAGGAGAGGCTTCCTACACGTCTCTGCTCTTCCTCCCTGCCATGCTCGACATCCATTACCGCTATCGCGGCTCTGCGGGTGCGGGTTTGGAGCCCCTCTCCCACTGGCAGTCAATAGATGTTGGTCCCTGGGTAATTGCAGCACATACAGGGATCTTCAGGAGTTGCTGTCTGTCCCCCTCAGGGGCCTAAATGTGTAAAGAGGCTGGAACTGCACTTCACACATCACCCTGCTGTCGCTACCATGGGCCACCTTTGCTCGGTTTCCATACTGGTATTTCTGGCAAGACTCAAACTGGGCTCTTCCATTCTGACTGTCTTCTGCTGCACTGGAGGAAAGATGTGCATTTGGCAGGAATCTGGAGAGACTGCTACTTGGAGGGCTTTTTGCTGGAGTCTTTTATTACCTAGCACTGCCTCTCCCAAGGCTGGCTACTTGCTAAGCCTGCAACCCCCCCAAACCCTGGATAAAACTGCATCCCACCCAAACCCTGGCTAAGCCTGAATCCCAGCCAAACCCCAGCTGCAGCTGCCTTCCCCCTCCATCAATGAGCAAACCAGAAGTTTTGCAGATAAATGGCTGCAAATAGGTGGCAGCCAGTGCCCGAGGATCAGCTGGGACATTCCTGGAGCCTTCCCTGTGCTGCAAACCTTGACCCTGCCTGTAAACTGAAACAGCAGGAGCTATTGAGCTGCCTGACATTCCCTTTGCCTTCCCCCTCCAACACATCCCAGGGTCAGACCAGATACTCTTTAAAAATGTGTGAGGTTATTCGGTGCTGCTGGTCCCCAGCTGGGATGTATAGACCTGCTGTTAATTTCCAGCCAGGAGCAGGTTTTTCTTGGCCAAGTGATACATCCTTGAAACTCGGTGGCTCTGAGCTGTTTGTCCTCCTTGAAGAGCTCCCGTGGCACTGCTATAGGGCATCTGCAGCCACAGGTGAGGGAGGAGAAAGAAGAGGAGGAGGAGGAGGAAGGGGAGGAAGAGGAGGTTGTTTGGTATTACTGGCATTAGCTAAGCAGCTTTTGCCAGCTGTCCAAGCAAAGTCTCCTCACTCCCTGCCATGAATCCACCTCCTTTAAGTCTCATCCTGACCACAGAAGCCTTTTCCCACATCTGCTGCTGTTTGCTTTGCTCAAATGTTGTTTCCTTTAGCCATTATGTGGTCTCCAATAAAGCATTCTCTGCTTGTTAGGAGACTGGGAAAAAATCCCCACGATCAAAGCTCTGCTTTCCTTTCCCCAAAAGATGAAGAGCAAACTGGCAGGTCACTGGGCAGAAACATCCAAAAAATTCACTTGTGGCAGTCAAAAAGTGGTTGGACAAGCCCTGCTGGGAGGATGGTGGTGGCAGTCCGTCCCCTGGCAGTCCCTTCCCGGCATGACTTGCTGCCTTGTCCTCCAGCTGCCCACAGCCTTTTCCCCCTGGGCTTCTGGCACACGTTTTATACTTTGTTCAAATATTAGGAATACACAAAGAAAGATTGCAGCACAAAGGTTTTAGGTTGAAACCAGAGAAACAATGGCTTCTTCAAGGAGCATTGCACACAACATCAGAGTTGGGTGTCCCATGGCTCTGTTCCCACCAAGGCTCCCAGACCCCTTGGGCTCATACTCATCAAGCTGGGGCTTGCAGCACCCTGTTGGATGGGTCTAAGACCAGCCCATGCTGACACTGGATGGATCCCTGGACTGCCCTGATGACCAGGGGTGTTTGGTTTCATGTCAGCTCTGATGTTTACTTGGAGTCTCTGACGGAGGAGCAGCAAAGCCTGAAGGGAATGTAATTATCTCAGAAACAGGAGTAACAAACACGTGTAACAAAGCGTTTCACAGATGCTGAGGGTCAGTGGTGTTGGGGTACAGGAGGTAGCCAGGGACTCTGGGGTCCCCAGGGAGCCTGGGCTGAGACCTGGGTAAGAGCTGAGCTGAGCCTGCAGCAGAGGCCACGTCCTCCCAGCGAGCAGTGCCAGCGACTCAGGAAGGTACAAATTGCCTCTTTTAGTGGCTGCCTATTAGGTGGTTTCTGGGGACCTGCCAAGATAAAAGGAAAATGTGCTAAATATTGTTAGCTGAGATCAGGCCAGAGTGAATGCTGGAGGCAGGGGAGCAGCCTCTGCTGGGGATCCCTGGCTGGGGAGCACAGATTTCCCTCCCAGCACTCGCAGGCTGGTGGAGTGCAGAGAGGCAGCTGTGGGTGCCAGGAACGATTCCTGGCTGCACCACTCACTCCAGATCTGAGTCACCCTTGCACTCTCCACCCCATCCCAGTCCATCTCTGGAGCAGGACAGAAGTGGATAGAGCAGAGATCCCTGATGGAGGCGTGCAGGTAGTCTGTGCAGGCGTCTGTGCAGGGCTGTGGGATCTCTGTGTCCTGGCTGTGCTGGGTGTGGTGGCCCCCACTGACCAACGCTCTGCTTTGCCTTCCAGCACAGCTACCGGGAGGTGGGGATCCTGCTGCTCTACCTGGCTGTGGGGGTCTCTGTCTTCTCTGGAGTGGCCTACACTGCTGAGAAGGAGGAAGACGTTGGCTTCGACACCATCCCAGCATGCTGGTGGTGGGGCACGGTCAGCATGACCACCGTGGGCTACGGTGACGTGGTGCCCGTCACCGTGGCGGGGAAGCTGGCGGCCTCGGGCTGCATCCTGGGGGGCATCCTGGTCGTGGCACTGCCCATCACCATCATCTTCAACAAGTTCTCCCACTTCTACCGCAAGCAGAAGGCGCTGGAGGCGGCCGTGAGGAACAGCGGGAAGAAGGACCCCGCGGAGGTGGGGAGCATCTCCAGCCATGACCGAGACTCGGAGGCTCTGAGCGAGACCTCCCTGGACAGGGGCAGCCCCGACCGCCGTGGTCTGACCCCTGGCGCCCACCCCAGCCCCTGACCCCCGGCTCTGTGGCCCTGGGGCACGTAGGACCTGCCTGCTCATGGGGAGCATGGCACCGGGACACGGCGGAGGAGCCACGGCCGGCATCACCCCTGCCCTGCAAAGGATAGGAGGGGTTGGAGGAGATGCTCAGTGGGCGCTGGCTGCTTCCAGACCCTGCGTCTGCCTGGATGTGTCTCAGCCTTCACCCTGCTCACCCGTGGCTGCAGAGGGAGGTTGTGGTGCTGGGTATACCCCTGCCAGAAAGGGAGGCAGAAAATAAAAGTGACCCCTGATCAGGCACTGCCCCAACTGTACGGAGGGGGATTTTCCTCTGCCCTGAGGTTTTGTGTTGTCCAGGGTGTGGTTAAATAGCTCAAGGGTGAGGCAGCCCTCAACCAGGCCGGCAGCCTTTACAGATCCTGTGCCAGGTCGACAACTCCAGCCCCAGCCTTGTCCTACCCCCAGCTGGAAACAGCCTCGAAAGGCTCAACTGCGCTTCCCCCAGCCATAAGGAAAGGGGCCTGGGAATGAGTCTGTATGGGAGGAGAGGTAGTGACCAGCTCAGGGTGAGCCCGATGGTCCCCAGCCCCTGCAGTGGGATTGACTGAACCTCACCTTCTTTCCATTGCAGCCAGGATTTATCTGCTCTCCGGCACTGCCACTGCTGGGACCCCCAGGGATCTGGGGCTGTGCTGGGAGGGTGGCACAGCTGGGAGCCCTGCCCGTGCATGGGGGAGGGACACCAGCCGGGGATGACCAGGCAGAAGGAACACTGTTCTCTGAGGCAGCAGCAGTCGGAGGGAATCGAGCTGGGGGAACTGAGAAGCCAATCCCAGTGGGGCTGGTCTTCCTCGCCACAGCCCCCAGCCTGGCTTAATTCTGCCCCTTTTCCTCCCTGTCTTAGGGCCAGGCAGGGCAGGAGGGCTGTAAGGAGGGGGTCACACTGCCCCAGGCATCCCCACAGGGAGCTGAGCTATGCAGGTGCCGCTGCACTCACCTTCCTTCTGCAGGGAGAGAGCTGGGACAGAGGGGACCTTGCACTGCTCCTTGTCACTGCAGCCCCTGAGCACCTCACAGCCGGGCAGGGAGGTCAGCCTGGAGCACCAAACCCCTTTCTGCCTGGCCCCCCAGCCCACCTGAGCACTTTTGAGGCTGCTCCCAGCACAGCATTAATTCTCTAGAGAGCTTTTCCTTGCCCTCCCACCCCCTGTTCTCTGGAAATTGTGCAGCTCCATTGCACACAGAGGAGTGCACCCAGCAATGCCTGTTCTGAGCAGGAGAAATGTGCATCCTGCAATCCCAAATCACCTCAAACACATGTTGATGGCTGCAGGACGACCCCAGGTACCTGGATCGTGGGGTTTGCTGCTGGTTGTCCTAGCTGGGTTTCAGCACAGCCGCCGGTGCCAGCTCTGCCTCTATAGTGATCTGCTGGTCACGGGCAAGGAAAGCCAAACCAACACCGGTGCAGGTCCAGCCTTTCCAAACCCAGTGGGACTCAGGAAGGGTCCCCAAGGAACAGTGGTGTGGGATGGGAGGGTGCTCATGCTTCTGGCATCATCAAGTCTTCCAGTACCGATGGTTCATGGTCTGCTCTGTGCTTATTCCTGCTGGGAGCTGGGACTGGAGAGCAGCACCCTCTGCTCCGACCAGCTCCTGCTGCACTCTTACTTGAATACAGGAAGGAGTTTCCCCTTCTCAACATAAATATTCCAGTAGCAAAATGTATTCAAATGTGAACAGTAAATGACATCTGTTAATGAAAAAGCATTATGCAAATAACTAGGAGCATGTAAATTAATTTTCTATCTAGCATGGGATGCATACTGTATATTTTATTAAAGACCTTGGTGATCTGCTGTGGATGCTGGTTTCTGTTTCATGGCAGTTGGATGTGCTCGTGCAGCCCATGGGCTGGGCCAGGGCTGGGTCGAGGTGAGCAGGAGCAGCTGAGCTGCTCCCACAGCTCTGCAGGTTCCCGTCAGCCAGCTCCAGCACCACCTTGGAGCACAGCACAGCTCCCACCTCACCCCTGCTCTGGATGGTGTGCTGACAGCCAGTCCTCGTGCCTGGACCCCTGCTGTCATCCTGGCTGGAGCAGTTTGGATAACATACCTTTCTGAGGCTCAAAGAACAAGGCATTCACAGGGTATGAGGGAAGAGGTTGGAGCTGGTGGGCTCTGGGAAAAGCCACACAGGGAGCCAGGCATCGCAGCTGGGAGTGAGGGAATCCTGATGTGGCCTCTCTGATACTCTGACATGAGAGGGGTGTCTCTAGGCTGTTGCTCTGCAGGGGCTGGCTGGGGAGGGCAGGACCATTGCTGGGTGTGGTAGGAGTCAGGGATAAAACAGAGTTTAATCTTTATTCCTTTGAGAGCTTTTCCACTAAAATATTAAAAATCCACATGCTGCTGATCATTCCAAGGCAAAAGCTCCCCTACCCTGGGGGCTAAAAGCAAGGCAGGATCTCCTGTGAGCCCCTCTGCCACATCGCAAAGGCACATCGGAGGGGGCTGGTGCACGAGAGCTCCAAGCTCGGGTTTGGGGAAGCCACGAAAGATCTTTTCTTTTTTTAGCCTCCCGCTCCCTGTGAAGACATTAGGATTTGTATGGCTCTGAGTAACTGCACTAGGAAAATCCTCCCACTGCTGTGCAGGCAGATCTCGCAGAGCTCGAGCTGTGCAGAGCAGGGAAGAGCCGGGTGCAGGAAGGTGCCCAGCAGCAGAGTGGGTGAGCACAGCCCACGCTCCCCAGTGAGACACGGCTGTGCAGCACCGGGCTGCCAGGACAGGCCTGGCTTACTATTTCTAAGGCAAGTAGGAAACTTATGTTCTTTTGCTAATCCCTAATCAGTTTTCCTGAGTGGCTGCATTTTCATTTGATACAGTGGGTAAATCAATTACACACTTTATCAGGTTATTCCTACAAAGCTGCTTTCCACATTCAGAAAATGATTGACTAAAGCATGACTCTCTTGCCTCCAGGGAACGGTGATTAAGGAGTGACCTTATTAAGCAATTTAACGCAGCTGAGAATTAGACAACTCTGCTCAAAGAGACAAAGTAAACTTCATTACCTTTGTTTAAAACTTCTTTTCCTTTGCCAACTTTCAGATCCATGACTACCCTGAGCACGGTCTGTGCACTCAGCTGGTAATTAGAAAACCAGGAGATTTGAAAGGGTTTCATCTCTAGGAAGGAAAGACGACTCACTGGCAGTGTTTTTGGGATCTCTCCTGCTCACAGATTCCTACAGCCCTGCTGACCTCAGCAAAAACCAGATCTCACTGCTTGAGCACACTGCTTGACATGTTCAGTGTTACTTCATTTACTGAATTATGTAAGGAGATCAGTGAAGACAAACAGTGCAGCAGTTCCATTTTTTCTTTTTTTTAATACAAAATAATGCTAGACCACTTTTGCCTTGTAGTGAGACAGCCCCAGCGTTTGCATATACCTATGGGTTCACTTTAGCCTTTATCTGAACGCAGGCTGTTAACTTAGTTGTAGGGAACACACAAAATCGAGACTTCCATTCTAACCATCTGAGGAATCCAAATGAGCAGCCTTGAAGGCATGGAATTAAATTAACCAAATATGCCTAGATAGGTCCCACAGTGTCACAGAATAAAAACCACAGGTCAGGGGTGCAGGGAGGCACAGCACCAGCAATGCATGTTCACATCCAGACCTCGAGTCTGGCGAGAACAGCGGAGTGGGAAAAACTGCCCCAGGTTTCTTTCAAGATCTTGCTCTCTGTGGTGAAGGAGTGACTATCCAGAGCTTGGAATTCCTTGGGCTGAGGAAAATCCACCCTACAGCTCAGTTGTCTGCTGACTCTGCACAGACAGGTCCGCAAGAAGCTGCTGTGACCACTCAGCATGGGACTCAGGGACTCTGGGCTCCCTCCATGTCCAGCACTGTATTGATTTGGACAGCAACAACCTAGAGGGGAGCAGGACAGTCCTTCATAGATGGAATTGAATTGTTTTAAAGTTTTTAAACAAATTGGCTTTCTTCCTGGGCTCTTAAATTAAAGGGCAATTAACTTTCAGTCTGGAAAAAGCTGATGGGTATTTCCTGGTTTGACTCTTCAAAATTTTGCCAGAGTGATTAGTGAAATGAAAAATTGTCAGCTCTTGAGGCAGGGCTGTCAGCCAACGCTCAAAGCATCTACCCAAGCTCAGACTCTTCTGGCCTGTGGAGAGCAGGAAATGGTACAAAATGAGGGTATAGGAAATGAATAACTGGGCAAAAAGGACACTGGCACAGCAGCCCCTGTACCTTAGTGCTAATAATTATTAAAAACTGCTGGTGCTATGGGCTTAGTGGACAGCTGATTTTTTCCCTTATGGGGGAGAAAACCCAAGGCTAAACATCAGTCTCAGCTCAGGGGTACCTGTTGTTGGGTTTGTTAGTCACATGCAGGAGTTTGGGCAGCAGGTGCAGAGCTGCCAGCACAGAGGGAGCGCACACAAACTCTCCCTGGTACGGCTGCACAACCCTCCCTCCCTTTGTGCTGGGGCTCCACAATATCCTGAGAATGTTGCTGAGAATATGTGAGAGCTCCAGGCTCTCCCAGTTACTAGAAAAGCCGGCAGCCTCCCTCCCTTTGATTTCCATGCTCCTTCCCAACATTTAAAAGCTCAGATCTATTTTGTTTCTTCCGGAATTGCTAACCAAAGCTGACTCCTGAATGAATTCTGTCTCTGCTCCAGTTAGTCATCCCTCCAGGACAGATTTAGTAACTGCTCAGGGAAACCACATCGAAGCCAACAGTTCACCATTGGAAGGCAGCACCCACTCACTGTCAGCTTCATCTTTTTCTGAGCTAGAAAGCTCAAAGTGCAGCAAGTGAGCCAGAATTAGGAATGAGCCTCTAGCCTCACCTGTTGTGTAGGAAGGTGGATAAATTGATACGTACCTAGCCCCAAACCTGCCTGCAGGCTCAGGGAAGTTTCTGCAGAGACAGCAAAGACCTACACAGCAGAGCTCAGCATCCCCATCTGCCAAAGCACCCCGTGGGGCAAACATCCCTCCTGCAGGACTGGAGCTCCAGGCAGGACTGCCCGTGCTCCTCACTGTTGGAGCTGCCTGAGCATCACCTCCTGAACCCCCCCAGAGCTGCCAGCACATGGAGCTGCCCCTCTCAAGCAATTTCACCCCCAGCTGCAGAATTAGTAACGTTTTAA
Organism: Corvus kubaryi; assembly: GCF_017639235.1. Lineage (NCBI taxonomy): Eukaryota > Metazoa > Chordata > Aves > Passeriformes > Corvidae > Corvus > Corvus kubaryi. The sequence goes on along the minus strand of NW_024580668.1, from coordinate 9,173,111 downwards.
AATGTGTCTGACATGTTCACTGCCTGTGTTCCTGAGAGCTTGTACTCCCCTCCAGAACGTTGCATAACATTGGCTGATTAGAGGTGCACCATGTTAAAACTCGTCCTGATAAACAACACCACCCCAAAATATTTTAATGCATACATATGAGTCACGACACTGATGCTTTCAGGTAGGGACAGTTTATTTGCCCCTTTGAACAAATAAGGCAAGATATTTGAGAAAGATCAAACAAAATCTCCTGTATCAAACTGAGAGGAATGCAATAAAAGTTACTGTTTCATACATATACAAACTAAAGACCAACACTATTATATACAAACAGCCAGATCTTACAAAACAGCATTTCAAGTCAGATTTATGCCAGTGTTGCTAATTTCTTTGTTACAAAAAAAGTTAAAGCTACAAACTTCACATTTGTAAGTCTCACATGACTGACACCATCAGTGTCTCTGGGTTTTAGAAGCAAAGAGAATGGTTTGTCCAGAACCCTTTCCACAATGCAGATGAACCCAAGGAGCACATGAATGCAGCTTCAAAATTAAGCAAGATTTTTGCTTAAAACTTTGTCAAAACAGCCTTCCCTTATGGTACCAGCCTTGGTCTTAGCTTGGAGGACTTTGAGAAATGAATAGGTACTGTGCTCCCAGACATTCTACAAAGGGACCAAAAAGGGACATATTTTCTCTAACAAATTGAAAATCAGTGAAGGAGAAAATAATTCCTCTGCATTACAGCTCCAAGTGCAAGAAACATCATTAAGTCTCACCCACTGCAAGCATTTAAGAAAGGTTCAAAGACAGTTAAGCCATTGGACCAGTTTTAGTTATTTTGGTTCGTTTGCTATATTTTAAGACAATCACGTCAGCAAAGCAGAGTATTTCAAGAGTGCTTACATTCAGTTACAGCAGTCACAGGTTGCATATTCTGCAAATAGACACCACCCTGTGGTGTTTCACCTAAAAGCTGGGGTTTCTAATGCCCTCTGATCTCTGCAAAGTTACCTACCCAGTGCAGAGGAAAAACTCCTTCCAGCAGAACAGGCTTGACCCCCGCCCCACGCAGGCAGTGCACAATTTATCATGTCACAGATCTCTGTGTCTGTCACACCAGAGGTGCTGGGCCAGGTCCGTCCAAGTGACTTATACAAGATCCAAAACTGACCAGAGAACTCCCTCCTAAACTGGGGGAATTTCCTTGATGCAAAGGATGCTCATAATAATTGCCATCATAAAGACATGGTTAGGGCAAAGCCTATTGCACAGATTCCAGATGAGCACGGTATGAGCCCTGATGTTTCCCAACACCTGAGGCTATCATACTGCTGGCTATCCCAGGATGTGCTCTTCCTGCAGCACCCTACATACACTGCTTACTGTCTCCCTTTCCCTTAGGGACAGCTGTGATCCCAGTGCATTATCAAACTGAGGCAAACTGATGCAAGGAGCCCTGCAGAGGGTAAGAATGGCTTGGTTCCTTTCACAGCTGTGGAGCAGAACTGTGAACAGCAGCCAAGAGCCTGCTCCAGCGGGGAAACAAGACCCTACAGAAACATGAAACGAGTATGTCACCTCTGTAGCAGCATTGATTCAGGAGACACTGCTGTTTAATCATCTAGGTGATGTACCAAGGCCTAGTTCAGAAGCACGATGTGGAAACTGCTACCTCTATCAGAGCAAAGTAAAAATATATTGGTAGAAACACTGTCCAAACACTCTGTCCAAACATTCCATCATATGCTAGGAACACCTAAAACTACACAGCTCTGCTGTTACTGCCCACGGGGCAGAGGTGTTGCTCAGTCTCTGCCCTGCAAACAGGCTTTGTTTTACTCTCCACTCTGATGTGAGCCGATTGCACCGTCCTCACAGCGATTGTACGTGCTTGGGGCATTGTGGCTGATTGGGCTGTGCTGGGCAGGGATGGCAGGGAAATTAAAAAAAAACAACACAAGAGCATCCAGAGGAACTGGAAGAGACTGAACCTCTTCCAGCAGGACGTTGGTAATTGCCTTCTCATCCAGATCAACTCCGCCTATGCTCCACCACCATAAATGCACATCTTTGTTAATTCAACAGTCTTTACTTTTAGTTCAGCTCTCCTGATGTGCTAAACCTTGCGGAAATGTGAAGGATTGTGAAATCAAGTTTTTATTCAAGCATCTAAAGATGTAAATTTGAAATGAAGCCTATAAAATATTTCACAAGCTGTGGAGATTTTTAAGTCCTCTTAGACACAGCCAAAGTACCTAATTCCTGAGAGAGGTTCACACAACTTCCACCCATTCAAACGCTGTTTCCTTTTCCCAGCACTCCATTCTCAGCAGGGTCTCCCTGAAGGACATTTCCAAACAGACAGACAAAGGGGTATCAGATCACTGACTGGCTTTTGGTTTTAAGTGGGTGCAGATTTTAAATTACAGAATGCCATTTCTTATGGAGGCACAACATGCTTTATCTAGTCGGATAAATTCATAAAGTACACAAAACGAGGACAAAACTGAGGTCTTGAAGAAATCACACTTGCTTAAAGCACACAGTGTAAGGCATGGGGCTTATTACAGGCTTTTTAAAAACTGAGACTGAAGTTTCTTTCAAAAGGCTGGAACAGTTTGAACATGTTCTCACCTGCTCTCTTCAGTGACCTAAAACTTATCAGTACCTTAACAGCAGAAACAGTTAACAGCTTGAGATTGAATGCAGTTTGTGCATTCACAAAGAAAAACAAAAACAGAAAACCACAAACGAATCAGCTGTTACAGACAACAATCTGTATTAACTTAAACCAAAATGCACTCCTGAAAGTTCAGTTGAAAAGAGAGTGAGCCAACTTTCAATAGCCTATTTCTATCTGGTTCCTCTGGTTTGAAAACAATCCTCCTAAAAACAGTAACAGAACTCTTTTGGAATAACGTTTTAAATATATGTCTAACATTAAAACATACAATCAGGATTTTCCACGTAATGGCATTCCTGAGTTCACAAAGGTGCTATGGAAAAATAAACGAGCAGAAGTATTGCCCTCTATTTTGCTAGCATATTTCAATAGAAATCAATCTGTTCAGTAGTCATAAAAGCAAGGGGCTGATTGTTTGAGGATGGAAGAACATTCTACCCGTGGCTCAGAAGTTCTGCTGCCGCCGCTTCTTGGCTTCGATGGCATCAAGGATCGGCTGCCGCTTGGATTGGTACTTCTGGCGAATCTCCTCAATCTCCTGCTCCATCATGGGATCTAGGGCAGAGAGCCTCTTCTGAAGCTCATCCACGCTCCAAGTCTTCAGCTAGCAGGGAGACAAAAGAGGAACAGACACCGGCATCAGTGCAGCCACTGCCCAGACACCTGCAGGGATCCTGCTGCTCCTCTGACGGCCGGAGTGCATCTTCCAGCAGGGAAAGACACGCAGAGCTCTGCCCCAGGCTGCTGCTCTCAGTGAGAGTGGAGTGAGCCTCAGGATACTGCTTCTGCTCATTTCACAGGTACGTTACATGCTCTGGTTACTGGCAGTGTGAGCATACAACCAACCAGTGAAATGTTTCCCCCACAGAGTTGCTTTTTTAATGCTTCGTTTTGCAGGCTTAGGACAGAAATGCTGCATTGAGATGGAAGGAAAGCAAAGCTCTCTTCTCCTCCCCTTTCCTTGCAACTAAACCTCCTCATGCTAAATGACAAAAGGAGACAGAGGGAACAGGAAGAAAATCATATCACTGACAAAAGCTGCAGGTGAAAAAAAAAAGGCAATTACGTACAATGAGGCTGAATCTCAATCATGGTGAGGAATTCAGACTCTGCTACACCAGAAATCCCAGAGCACAAATGCACACCAGGTCACTTTGGGTCAGCCTTGTACTGATAAAATATGCAAGTACAATTTGTATTTTCCTGTACACGTGAAGATGTCAGGCTCATCTGGACAAGCTCCCTCTCCCTGAATTCTCTCTCTGCCTGCCCTTTGTTTAACTGGCTCTCTTGTCCGTGCCAATTTTCTCAGAACTGGCACTGAAAAGTTTTGCTCTGTGATTACAGATGCCAAGTGTGGCCTGGGACAGTCTATAGGTGTCCAGAGCTACACACTTTATGTAATGTTATAATATTATAACCTGTGGAACAGACGGGATTTTAGTATAACATTAAAAATATGGACACTGGAAGTGCTTCAAATGTTTACTTAAGCACCAGTCCTTTTCCCATCCAAGACCAAGTGACCACAGGAGAGACTGTTTTACAGGCACTGCAGCAGGACAGAAATGACTGTGCAGCACCTGCTATCAGTGAGCACCTGCTGTGGATGCTAAGAATATACAAAATAATTTGGGTTTTTTTCTTGTGCAGAAGGAACTGTCAGATTTTTTTGCTTTCAACAAATATCATAATTAAGTGACTTATCTTTATTTTCATGCAAGTGGGGCTGTTTTAGTTTAGCTGTTAATTAGTCAGCTGTCATGGTTATTCTTCAAGCCATTTCTGAACCAAAACACGCAGTGAAATGTTTGCTGCTTACTATAAGGCAACAAATGAATGTTTAATGGTAGTTTGCATCACTCCTTAAAACTAAGATATGGAAACCTGATGCCTTTTCCTGAGGTGGAAGAGATACCAGTCCCTAAATCACAAAGTCACCTGCTACCTGATTTCTCACAATGTCTTTTGAAGTTCTTTAGCATATTCTGCTAAACAAGATCTTCCCTAGTTGCTGTTTCAGGATCACAAATCCATTTTAATAATCCAGGCACATGTAAAACAACCTTTCTGCCCAGGGTATAGAGTCTTTCAGCCTTTCCAATCAGGCAACTGTTCATTAGAAAGACAAAGCACTTCCTCCACAAAGATATGTATTATTTATACACATTAATGCAACTTTAACAGACAGCAGTTTAAGTTGATGCATGGCACCAGTTGCCTTTTCACACTAATTTATTAAGGAGCAGTCTTAATTCCACTTCCTCACAGTCTAGGGAATTGAAAAGTCAAATAAAAATGAAAACCAGAAGAAAATATTAATACAAGGACTGAATACATACACTAAGCAGCTACAGCTCTCCCAGTGCTGGACTGCTTAAAGAGAGTATTGGAACAAATCTAAAACACCTTGCTCAAGGCTTAAGACAAGCATTAGATGTCAGAAATTGCCCTAGGGCTGCAATCTTCCATGGATGCCCTTTGAGCCTTCTCTGCCATCCTCCTCAAGTGCTGGGTGCTGCTTAGAGCCAGAAACAAAGTGCCTGAGCTGGCAGAGCAGATGTAGAGAGATGGTCTCTCCAGAACACGTGGCAGTAAGAGAACACTGCCCTACTGCTGTCCTTGAACAGGATGGAGCATCACGGGACATCCTTCGTGGACACCGACACACAAAGTCTCCCTGCAAAGCGTAAGAACTGCTTGCCAAGGGACACAACAGCTTTGGCAATTCCCGGGACTGTGTTTGTCAGGACAGATGGTTGAACAGTATGGAAGATGCTGGAGCACAGCTAAGTCTGGAGTGGGCAGAGCCCACAGATTTATATTAATATGAATCAACTGGGAAGTGGGTTACCTGCGTGACGCAGGGCAAAGTGGCTGCTAAGGGAGCCTGATCACGGGTTAAACACGACGGGGATGGTGGGAGAAGGAAGGGAGGCAAGTCCATGTGGTGCAGGAATCTGGGAGCACAGGAACATCCTGTATGCAGTGCTGTGTCAGTGAGGATGAACTATTCGCAGAGTTTTCCTCTGCTATAACGGCACCCTGGCTGTGAGTGCCACGCTACTCCTGGAAGAGGCAGAGAAGCCAAAGGGCAGCACTGGTGAAAGGTCCAGGAGGTGACTGCTCAGCCCAGACGAGCTGATGGGAGACTGACAGGTCCTCAATGGCTAATGAGAGCCACAAGAGCCATGAAGAGCTGGGACACCCAGCCCTCTGTTCCTGCTGTGCCTCAGGCTGCGACAGCAAAAGCCCAGGGACCTGGCCTGGGCAATTACTCAGCCTGTCCTTCCACTCTCACACACATCTTTAGAAGGAAAAAAAAAACTCTGTTCCAAATGTGATGGCCTTCATTTCACTTTGCTGCCTGGCATTTCACTGTAAGCCAATGGCACAGACAGACTTTCTCCCAGAAATGAAGTTTTAGACTCCAGTATATCTGTTTCTGCAGCGGTGCACTCCTGGGACACTGACATTATTCTCTTAGAGAAATGCCAGGAGCAAAATAAGACAAGAAAGACAAGGACAGCATCTCATGACAGACGGTTACTCGGGGTAAAGTCTCAGTGCTGAGCAGCTGCAATTAGAGCTGGTTTTAGCCATGGGCTCAGTCCCATTCCTCTCCTCACTTCTCAGCAATTCCTCTGCTCTGTCTCTGTAAAAGGTATCTATTTTTGTCCATGCTGATCAAATACCTAAGACAAACTTTTAAAGGAAGGAATCTCATTTCAAATGTAAAGCCAGATAAAAAATACTTGTTCTAAGGTTGGCCAAACAAATCCATCAAAATGGTGAGGAGGCAGCACAGTGAAACACTTCCAGCAAGCTTGTATGTTGAGAAAGCTAATTTTTAACCATTTGATTAACAGTTTTATTTTCACTTGAGGTTTTGAAAACGATCTTAACTCTGTAAAAATGCCCAAGTGAAGACAAACGTCAGAGGTGGAAGCGTTCATCTGAAAACCTCTCACCCACAGCCGTGCTGTTTGTTTTCTTCAGACACCACTGACAGCAACATCTTGTTTTAATATGCTGATGATTTCCACTGTATAATTCACAAGGACATACATAATTATATCCTTTGGAAGGACATAACCTACAGCCTTTCTATGCCTACACAGTAGTGATGGACAAATCAGGAACAGATAATTTGAAATACAATTTCTTCCTCAAGGAGATTTGTAAGCTATTCATGACATTCCTTTGTCAGCATTTCTGACAGATTTGCAGACAACTACCCCACTGAATAATGTTCAACTCAGCAAACTGCTTCTGAGTTGCAGTTCCTTCAAATCAGCATTTTAAAAACAGGGGGAAAAAAACCCCACTTGCATTTCTTACAGTCAGGTAAAGTGTCACAGCAACATGATATTCTGCTGAATGTAAATGAACCTAGGCAGCAAAAGGAGAATAAATATAAGCTCTCTGCAGACATATGAGATGCAGCCACAGGTTTGATATTCAAGGGCACCATGGTCTGAACGTTACACCTCTGCTGTTCTGCCCTAAGCAGGACACAGCCCAAAACCCTGCCACAGTATTTTTAAACAGACCATGCCAGATTTCTGTTTCTCATAAACCAAAAAAAATCTGTTGTAAAACACAAAGCCTAGAGAATTAACTCAGCCTCTGCCCTCACCAAAACCCCAAATGGTGAAAACTTTTTGAAATAGAAGCTGATGCAAATGATTTACCATAGGCCTCTTAGTACCCACAGCCCTCACACTGAGCAGCACCCATGCTGGTTTGCCTACAGAAAGGTCTGTAGCTTGACCAGTTTGGGACTTGGCACATTTTCTGGTCCCTCAACAGTCCTTGAGCAGCACAAGGTCACCACTGCCTGGACCAGCCTGCACTACTGACCTAAATATGGTCATCCAGTAACCCCCGAGTCACTTCAGCCATCATTCTTGCTCCTCTACCAAAAACACTGCCAGCAAAATGCCCTTGCTGCAGGAATTATGAGCATCAAACAGAAATGAGCTGTTTCCCAGCAGCTTTCACACATTTCTCCCCCAACAAAGAGTCTTGGCCAAGCTCTAGCTCACTGACTGCACAGGAATCAAAAAATATTATCTTGGGGCCAGTGGAAAACATGTTCCTCCTGAAACTTTCTTTTTACTCACTGACACTGCATTTGATCCCTGCATTTAGCACAAAGCCTTTTCTTTGCATGTCTGCAACGTTTCAAGCTATCTAGGCTTTGCTTTTAAACACTGTCTTTGAAGTCTTGAGGCTTGTGCCAAACAGGAACCCTCCATCCCCTGGGTGGGGATGCAGTTTTTCTACCATCACTTTTCAAACATGCAGATGGACCCTGACTTCTGGAACAAAACTGGAATATGTATGAGACTGCTGAGATGAAGTTACTTTCCTCGTGGTGAAAGCATTTGAACAGTTTCTCAGAAGGAGGATATTTTCAAGTCTTGATACTACAGCCAATCCTACAAACAAAATTAGGAAGTTGTTCTCTTCTTCCTTAGCCCTCTAGTCATTCCCCTCAACCATAATTTCTGGGAGTTTGAACACTTGTCTTCCACATGCTCAGGGTATTTTCCCAATATCCTCCCACTGTTACCAACAGCCTGTGGCTTTCTTAGAAAGAAAACACCCAGCTGCAGCAATCGCTCTGCCTGCCTTTCACCCAGATATTCCAGGTGGCATTTACTGCTCAACATAACTTGATGTCAAACTTTTAAGTTTTATATAGCCTTTAGAAAAACTGGCTTTAGCAATTATCACTTCATAAGGGGCAGTGGGAGTTTGAAGACTAAAATACAGAAGTAATAAAATTGCAGCTTCCCACGCTACACAGGGAAATAAATTCTTAGTAGAAAAGATATGAGCTAGATGGGAACTAAGGAAAAAAACAAATTAATTGTCTATTTAGCACAGCTTTTATTGTTACAGCTTCCTTTTAAGCCTAGTTTTATGCTGCAATCTAACAGTTCTTGACTGAATACCCAGTGGTCAAATCCCCCCAAGAAATTAATCAATCGCATCAGCAGGGAGCACAACCCATCATTTATTTGTGTGTATTTAGACAGGCAAACTCTAAACGTGGCTTGAGAGGGGGTTTTACTCAAATCAAGTTACCCAAGCTATGCTAAACATTAAATGCCAAACAGGAATTTGCTGTTAGAGATAATGAAAAGTATCACCACGGTAATAGAGTAGCAACAGTCTACTTTGGAAAAACAAAACCAGAACAACCAACTGGGACCTCAATTGTGTGGAAGCCCCTCAAGGGAGGCTGCTGATGATCACACTCGACAGCAGAAGTAGCTACATATCAGAGACAAGTATAAAACAATTCCTACAAGCAGTCAATTAAGTGTTCAGGTGTCCTTTGGGAAGGGAGGCTCTTCACCGAAGAGAATAATTAAACTCCTGCTTCACTTGACCTAGGCTATCACCAAGGCTATCATGATGCTTCCCTGCTGATAAAACCAAGGGCACACTCACACTTCCTTCTCCAGAACCCTGCAGATCAATTTGATGTGTATCCACCTCAACTCCTGAACTTTTCTTCTGTCACTTCCTCAAACAGAGTTTTATTTTTGGGAGGAGCTCTCCCATCGGATGCCACTTGTTGTGGCTGTTTGTAGCAACCACCCTGGGGCAGAGCTCAGCCTGCAGCACGCTGAGTGCAGTGTGCTACGGAGAGCACGAGCCAGGGAGGGGTGTCAGAACTCAAGGATTCATGAATGTGAGCTCTGATGAGTGTAAAAGCTGAGATTACCCTGGAATTAGCTTTCTGTAACTTGAAAGACTGGTTAAACAAGGTATCAATTAAATGCTCATATGAAATATACTCTGAGGACAAAGATTACTCAAAGGTACTGTGCACTTTTTTTAAAACCTGAAAAAAACCCGTCCTCAATTTCTCTGGCCAAAATCAAATGTAGAAGGTAATTTCTCACGCTAAGCAGTGCTCCAGACTTTAGATCTTGAAGATGGTGATATAAATTGGTGTTGGAATAGCATGCCATTTTTTCTCATAGCATTTTTCCTCAAATGCTGCCTCAATACCACTTGGCATACTTTCAATCACTACTCTAAAAATTAAGTGCCTTGTTCTCATTTACGTTTCCAGCACAAGGAGGCCTTGATGTAATGTATGAGCAGGCATTAACTATTTATTCACTTAGAGTTGTCAAATGCAAAGGGCACAAGGACCTACTGGCACTTTCTGATGATTTCTCCTCATCCATCAGGTCCCTACAACTTCACAGATCTGTCAAGCAGCCATGCTACAGAGGGGCTGCAGTAAATCAGAACAAGCCCTTGTGCCTACACAAGCACTAATTATCTTGATTTCCCTCCCTTTTAGCATCAGCACGTCAGTGAAGTTTCTCACTGTTATGAAAGCAGCGAATGAAATGCACTCATTGCGGGATTTCATGCAAGATTAAAAATACAGATATTAATCTTTCAAAAGATTTGAAAAAGAAGTCTCAGCAGCACAAGCTTCTGCTTTTAACGCACCTTAATTATTTAGGCGATGTACTGGCAAAACACATCATGGGCTGCAGCATCCAGCACCAGCCAAAACAGCACTGCAGCTACAACTTCCCAAACAGGAGCTGTGATCAGTGCACATCTGGAGACTGGTCTCAGGCCACCTCACCTGAATAGCAGATGGCTTTCCACAAAGAAACAACACTTTCAATGAGATCATCATACGACCTAGAGGTCAAGTCAGCTTAAGCCAGTTAAATATAATCACATAAATGCAATCACAGCACCACTTTTTGTGGAAGAAAAGATGGACACTACCACACACTCAGCTTTTGATCCCCAGCTGAACTGGGAAAGTGTACCTTAATAGAGAGTTGCAACAGAGGTCGGGACCCAGGGCTCTCAAGTGAAGTATTTGGGATGGCTCTACCTCACTTACACAGCTGCGGAGTGTTATGGCTACTGAAAGTGAAGCACCCTATTGTTATGATGCCAGTAAGGATTCCAGTTAATTTTCCATGTAGCTCTGCTTACTTGACTAAAATAAAGGTTCACAACACCAGACCATGGTATCTGTACTATTCCTTCAGAATTTTGGAGGGCCATGTGTGCCATCCTTCTCCCTGCCTGACACACTGGTATTACTGCAGGCCTGGGCCCTAGGGTGTATCACCGTGTCTTGCAGCCATAGGGAGGAGCAGGAGAGAAGATCCAGCAGGCAGGAACTGTGCAGCAAGATTGGTTTATTTAATTATTTTACAAACTCTTTTATAGACTTTTTTCTTCTTAGTCTAGTTGGACAAGGATCAGCCACCTCTTGGGGTGATTGGCTAAAATCCTAAAACATCCATTGTCAAAATATTTTTCTACTGTACCATAAACAAGACTTTTCAAGGTTGCAGGTGGCTTGGTTGTTTACATAACTCTGCTACCTCTTCTGTGAGAGAGAAAAGTCTCTCACGGACTTAGAAAATAGCAAGAAAATCCATGCTAGCAGCATTTTTGTATCTACACACTGGGAAGATCATGTCTAAACTGGAAACTGCATCTGCAGGAAGGACAGCTGCCAAGACCTCTCTCTCCAGCCTGGCATCCTGCTGCCTCAGCAAGGCTTCTCCCAGGCAGGCACAGGAGCACAGCTCCTCAGGAAGCTGCCCCTCTGTTCCAGCCTGGCTTCACTGCTGGAGTCTCACCAGCAGCTGCTGAGGCCACTGCTCTTCTCTAGCAAGAACTGCCACAGCTTTGCTACTCTGCTCTCTCTTATCTCCTTCTTATCTCTCTTATCTCTTACCCGCTGTAGTTACACCCATGGTGTTCGATCCTGCTGGTTCAGCAAGGACCTTTCTCAATCACACCTTGAGTAGCCCATTCCTGTGGCTGCTCTGGAGGAGACACACATGCTCTGGACCCAGAGCTGCTCCTCACCAGCTCAGAGACACCTCTGCCTTCCCACCCTCCCCACAGTTTGGAAGTTTTCCCCTATTCCTCGAAAGTCTTTAGGAACCAGAGAGCAGCTTTGCTGTTGGCAAGGTATCAGAAAATCCCCCATACAGCAAACATCCCACTCTGCCTGGCTACCCAGACAGAATTACAGAGAGCAGGGACTGCAGAACTGTGGGAACACCAACAGCCTGGATCAACGCTGGCATCCCTGGGCTGCTCTTGGTCAAGAACTGCACTTCACTAATCCCTACTGTAATCCTCACAAGGCTCAGGAACGTTTTGGTGTCACAGCCAGCACAACCATAGACTCTCTGCAAGCTGTTATTACCTTCAGCATTGTACTGAGGTATTAAGGAAGAAAACCCATCCAAAGGTCTACTCATTGATATGAGTGCTGAGTGGTCATTAAAAAAACAAAGCTTTTTTTAAAAACAGCAATTCATTTTAATCTTCTAAGCTCCAAGATTAATTTTCCTTTTTTAGCCATAGTGTCAATTATGAGTATGAATAGCCCCATTCACTTCCAAAATCATCCCAAGTACTGTACACACTTAATCTAAACAAAGGGAATGACAAATTGTGTCAGTTTATTTTGCAGCACTGAACTTCAGGAAGTCCAAACCTTGAAATCCTTTAGAAACTTAGAAAGTGGATGACTAATCCTATAACCACAAAGACAAGTTATCTCACTGTTGTTATTTTTCAGTAACTGAATTATAAACCAAGCTAAAAGGTCAGCCTGTCTGGACAAGCAAGTAAAAAAAAAAAAAAAAAAAAAGTGCAAAAAGGAGTACCATTTGCTTTTAAAAAGCACTTGCTTGCCAGAGGTTTGATTAAATAAAAACAGCGGGGTTTTTTTCCTTCTCTAAGTGACTATGATTTAATTTTCTTAAGTAAGAGTACAAAAATACCTCTGAACATGCTAAAATAAATCATGTCATTAGGCCATGAGGATCTGGCTAGCTGCACAACTCAACTATAAAGTACAGAGCTGACCAACACGGCGTCTTTCTCTTTTTTTTAAGAAGAGCAATCTGAAAGAAAATGCTGTTTCCTTTAAACCAAATAAATTTTTTTTACAAATCTGAAAGGTTTAACTAAGTTTTTCTAGGAAGGGTACATATATCCATAAAGGAGCTTCCTTCCAATCCCAGGTACCCTTCACTTCCCTCTCCCTTGCTCCTAAGGGCTCTATTTGCTGAAGGATTAACAATTAATTTCTTTATTCAGGATCACTTTTGCTGAATAAAGCAGAACAACTGAAGAAGTAAGAACACCTGAACTCCGAGTGATTCATTCATACAACATTGCTCAGTATGAAACACAAATGGAACAGAAGTGGTAACCAATTAATTAACACTACATCAGTACTTGAATACAGCCTTCATTAATGATGGGGAGTAAGAAGCATCATTAACATATCTGAAGACTTCACACACTCCAATCTGCAAGGCACAGTGAAGGCTTAAAACACAGTTTCAGTTTCAAAGACTTAAGACTACATCATCCATGGCAAGGAGCCATTATAGGTTTAAATAACTTGGGCCTATTTATCTTAACACGTAAGAGCATTAAACTTTATTCAACAAACATTTTTGAGTCCTAGTCTCCCACTTTATTTCCAGCTCCAGGAGAGCTGTTGAAAGGGGTTTGTTTCCAGGAAGACCCCACCTTGTCTTGTGAGTGAGGCTTATTGCAAAACTTTGGTCTGATGCTCCTCTGGCTCCCCTCTTTAACTGAGGGAAAGGAGGAAACAGCTGCAGCTTGAAGGCAAAGAAGACAGGAAAGAGAATTAAACGCTTTCTGAGGAAAGACTGAATTACAGAGATTTCCAGAACATTCCAAAAAAATGAATAGCTGCATGTCCATGCAGTTGTCTTTAAAACCAGGGGCATGTGTTTAGTATTTAAGAGGGAAATATTTTTTGGGCCAGTCCCCAAGTGAACCATCTCCACAAAATCCATCTCAAATGAACCTGCACAATTCACTATGAAAGGTTTCCCCAGTTGTTCACTATTCCTTGGGTATCCATTTATAATGATCCTGGCACAATGGCAGGACACAAACCAAGAAGGAATTAAACACTTAATTTCTGAATAATATTCCTTTCAGACTGTATCAGTCTATATGTATAAAGCTGCTCTTTGTCCCTCTTCCTGAAGGTCAAAGCTTTGATTATGAATCATAAAACGGTTTGGGTTGGAAGGGACCTTAAAGATCATCCAGTCCCACCCCTGCCATGGGCAGTACAACCTTCCACTATCCCAGGGTGCTCCAAGCCCTGCCCAACCTGGCCTTGGACACTTCCAGGGATCCAGTGGCAGCCACAGCTTCTCTGGGCACCCTGTGCCAGGGCCTCAGCACCCTCCCAGGGAAGGATTTCACCCCAATATCTGATCTAAGATACTCTAAAGTTACACACACCAGTTACACTGGCAATAAGCAACACCTCGATGTTTCTGCAGGTTTCAAAGTAATACAAGAAGAGGCTGCACAAGGTCAAATGCACCAGGTCCAGCAGTCAGAGCTGAGATAACTTTGCTCCTCTCACAGTTCATTTCAGGCACTTGTCCAGATGAGATCCTGCCCACTGGAAAGTGTTCACAGAGGCCTGATGGAGGCTTCATCCCCCAGCTTTTCCAGATGGTCCAGACTCCATTTCCCAAGAGTCAATCCAGGGCAGCTATAGCAGACTCTCCAAGCAAAGTCTCCAAAAGGAGCCCTTTTTGCTACAGATGAGAAGAACCTGGACAAGCTTGTCTTTTTAAGCTACATTACCCTTTACAAACATTTGTACTGACAGATGAGCTGGAAGAAGATTTCAGAAGCATTTCAAATAGATCTTGTTTCAGCAGCAGTGTTCTTTCTTTAAGGGAAATGCTGTGCCAAGAACACATCCAGCCCTGAAAACAAATCTCAAGGCACAACAAGGCTCAAACAGGTCTTCTAAAGAATCCAGTGTGCTCAGAGAGTATTTTTCCACCATCACACCTTCAATTACTAATTCCTCTCCCCTTTCTCCCAAAGCAGAAATGCATGTTACAGCCTGATTTTGCATGTCAGCAGCAGTGGAACAAACCCAGTAATCACAGACCTAGGATGAAGTTCTGGTAGTTACTTAGTTCATCTGCAAAACTTTCAGTCAATGTCTTAGCAGATTAAATCTACAGTCCAGGATGTTGAATTTACAAGTCTGAGTACTCTGATATGAAGTCGATTTCAGGTTACATTATTTCAGTCTCCATTAAGGGCTATGACCTAAGCAATTCAACACAAACTACAGCAACTCATTTTACTTCCCACTCACTGCAAGTTTCATCTAAAAGCCTCATGTCACAGAAGGCCTGCTCTATACAAAAATATAGCAAAAATGAAAATTCGACAGCAAGTTGTGGCAGTAAGTGCTTTGTGATCAATGTCAGTTTGCACCAAAGTGAAAGCAGGTGCTGAGCAATGACCCTGTTACCAAATGGAAGAGAGCAGGAATCTATTCTCTTCCCCAGCAGATATGAGAGTCACATCTCTGAAGAACCTTTTTCAACTTTAAATATTGCTAACGAATTTTAAAACCAAATGTGGTATATTCTTTATGTTGTTGTTGTTTGTTGTTATAAAGGGAATTTGGAAAGGTTTATAAAACCTACATACACAGAACTTGCTGTGAATCACATTGGTGGCTTGACACAGCCACGAATCCGATGAGGTTTGCAGTGAGGTTCAGAGTGTCTTCCTCATGCAAATGTTACAGAAGATTCAAGACCACTTAACAAACAATAAAAGAGAGAAGCAATCTGCTCCTGGGCTTATTTTTAAAAAGATTGTTTTGACTACAAGGTGACAGAATGAACCATTTGTCCTTAATAAAGATGTCACAAGTTAAAAGTATTTGCTGGGAAGAATGCACTAAATATGGTGGAAAGGTAATGCTTAAAAGAGACATAAACAATTAACAGAGCTTTTAAAAGTCTTGGCAGATGGCTGAAGAGAAAAAAAAAAAAAGGAAATCCATTCAAGGGATGTCAGTGTTATGAATCAAGACAGGTGACATTTAAAACCAATGAATAAAACATGACAAAAACCTGTCTCTATTTATAAGTCATACTTCACAGTGGAACTACATCTAAGTAATACATGTGAAGATCCTCCTCAGTAAGCAGGAGATAGCATGGAGGTACAATTCAGGTTTGAAAATGAATAGTTGTCTCTCCTGGACTCCTGTTGTCAAAAACCAGTCCTTTTATTTGAGTTTATTTCACTCCCTCGCGAAAAAAAAAAAAAAAAATTAAAAAAATTTAAAAAAATAAAATTGTAGCCTTAATGCTCTCCCACAGAAAGAAATCTTTATTTTAGATTCAACACAGCAGAAACAAGTATCTCAAGTTTTCTTGCTTCCCAACCAGGAATCTGCCCTGGTTCCATAGGGCCTAGAGAGAGATATCAATCAGCCATCCCAGATCTGGCTTTATCTCTCAAACTGATGAATGCCCTAGCAAATAAGTTCACTTTATGTTCAAAGTAAGACTATTGGAAGAAATCAGTGCCTGAGAAGTAATTTTTATTCCAGTCACCATGGGGAAAAAGGAGAGTTCATGATAGATGAAGGGAAGAAACATTTGGACAGAGAAATCCCTGTAGATTCAGAGTGTTTAGTTTAGCCTTCGAAAAATGTTATTGAAAAAAGCTCTTCTTTAACCAAACTTTTTTCTTCTTGTACACAAAACTATACATATTCAAATGAATTTTTTGAACAATCAATCTTCATTCATCGCACAAGGATCAGAAAAACTTGCTCTCTTAGAAAATAAAGAATGTAATCTAAGTTTCATAATAATTCAATAGAAGTTGCAAGATTATTTAATTTTCAGTAATGCCATTTAAATGACCTACAAATGTGCACACTCAAATACAGCTTTTGTTTGCTCCTGTCCAAGCAGACAGACTTGAGTAACCAACTCAAATTACTCACTTGAGTAATTTGGCCAGGAAAAAGGAGGAACAGAAAGATTAGTGCAGAGGCCTGCACCTGACACCTTTACCAAGCTGCTTAAAAGGCAGAAGTAAAAAGAAGATAAACCTAAGAGGATCATAGCAAAGTCAGGAAACACTATAAAATGATAAATTATACAAAGTCACACACTAGCAGCTTACCCAATATAATGCAAGTATTCCTGGCATCTGCCTTAACCCTGTATCCTCAGCATGCCTTCTTCCTACTGCTAGCAAAGACCCAAAGACCAGTTCCAACAAAATAAGAGCCAATTATTCAGTCTGCCATTATTTTCAAAGCTGGCAACTGCACAGAAAATACTCTCAAGTTTTTAATCGATTGAACTTTTAAAAGGACAAAAGGCAGTAAAGCTATAAAGCATCAATATTAGATTGCTAACAATTGCTATCCAAATGGATGTTCAGAGGAACCAAAGACGTTGAATGTTCCAGGTACTGGCAGACAAGGAGCTGTTCACAAGACAAATGACACCTTCACAGACAGAATACAATAAATTAGAGACTCTGGTCATTGTAAAGCAGCGTGTGTTTACTGTTATTGATAAGCAATAAATCACTTGCCCTCCAAACAGTTCCTCCCTATAAATCACTTCCAATGAAAGAAACAGATGGTTCCAGTATGCAGCCATTCTTCACCACAGCCTGGGCTGGGAGAGGGAATGTGCTGTGCTGAGCGATGACCACGTTAACTGCAGGGGTTCCACAGGGGTGCAGGGAGCAGCAGGAGCTGTAATTCCCTGCACCTGAGATTCCAGCTGTGATTGTGGCCGGGTGGTGCCAGGATGAGCAGCACCTGGTGCTCCAGAGGGCATCCTCACTGCACTTCCCAGGCCTGGACCCCAGCCCACAGTGATCCCTCATGGCTGGATCCTTCCTGCCTGGACCACACCTGACATGCACAAGCAGACTCTGATCTGCGGACACTGCCAGGCTGCTGTCTGCCCACAAAATACATACTGAAATACATATCAAAAATACACCATGATCCTAATGCTCTGACAGCCTTGCTCTGAAAGAATTCAGCTTTCTGTACACTTTTCAGCAACTTCAATGTCTTGCTATCACACCAATACCTAATTTGTCTAACTGTAAGGAAACAGATTCACGTTCACGTTTTCACTGCAAACAAACAGCCTGCTGCCCAGGCTGAACAAGCTGAAGACACCATTAGACCAACACATTTTCCTTTTCTGCTGGTCAAGATACCAGAAGTGGGTTTACTTATTTATTTAATTTTAAAATTGCATTTCCAATGCAACGTTTTGAACTACTAAGTAAAAGCAGAGAAATGAGCATGTGAATAAAAACAGAATACCCCAGGTGAGATCAGCATCATGAAACACTGTCTCCAGTTAACAGAAAATTTCATTTTTCTTTACTACTTCAAGAAAAAATTATACCCTCACTCAGTGAAGAGGAAGGTTTGCTTTTATCTACATTATACTTGAAAAAAGGAAAAACCCGAGCAGTAGCTGCTGAAAGCCCTGGCTAGAAGCTGCTTACAGACACACAGAGAGTATTGCAGTTTCCTATCAAGTAATTATAAATGGACATACAGTTACTCAGCTATTTGAAGAAGACTGCAGTTGTGATACCAACTTTTGCAATGCAGGTAATTTAAGATCTCCAAAAGATGCAAATATACTCTTAGAAACTGGACTTAACTAAAATTTAAGTGTTTTCTTGATGCTTTGCTTCAACCACTTGCCAGACCATTGCTTTGTCTCTTATGTGAACAAACTGCAATTCCAAGTGTGAAATAGGTTTCTATCGTCCACTCCTTTGTCCCACTAGCTTGGTGAGCCAGCATCCAACTCCTACAGCTCCAGTTCCAAGGAGCCCTGGGCAGGACCCAGGGTAAGCAAACAGAACAGAGGCCACAGTAAGTGGTGTACAGACACTTTTGAAATGAAGATGTCTTGTTTCAACACTGGTCTATTTTAAGGAGCACGTTCCACAGAGAAGTCACACATGGACAGCAAGCCCTGGCCTGAGCACTTTGGAAGCAACAGGTCAAACAAGTGGAAAGAGATCTATAGGTGGGGGAAGAGCTGGGTGTGATCCCACAACTCCTGCAACTCAGTGAAGCTCCTGCTCTGCCCATCCCTGACAGGCCGATCGTGGAGACCAGAACTGTTGCTTGTACCTGGGGGTTCTGCCAGTGTAGCCCTGACAAAAGTGGCAGCTGATGAGCTCTTGCATTCTTCCTCCCAGTTAGAGGCAATTACCACCTCCTCCTCATCCTTCTTTATTTTGCCCTGGAAAAATTTCATAAGCCACAGCTCTATTGCTTGCAGGACAGCCTTCCCCAGCAGTAGAGAAACAGATGACACTGTGCACTGAGAAGTGATGAAGTCTGCTTTGGAATCCAGGGAAATCACAGCAATCTTTCCTGTCCAAAGAAATTCCCATCAGCAGCCAGTGAGACACTGCTCAGAGGGAGCTAAAAAGTTGAGCTAATGCAGGGAATGGCACTCACAGCATGGAAACACAGAGCTGAAACACAGGTTCCCTCCCAGCAGACTGCAGGGTGGTAGCACTGTGACCAAAGGCCACGGCAACAGCCACCTTCCACAGAAATCTGAGAAACTGGCCATGCCCACTTCTTCCACTTCTGCAAAGCCTGACATTCTCAAGGGTGTATGTCAGTTTTATTTTTCTAAGGACAGAAGCTCTGCTCCAAAGTGCTTCTGCTTCAGTGAGAGAACCTGTGAATACAGATCCTCAGCTCCTCTTCATTAACCCAAGGAGAGAGAAGGATGGACCCATATCAAGGCTGTTGATAATTTCAGGAATGGCAAAGGTCTGACTCACCAAGACCTTGCAGATGCAAGCAAATCAAGGTTTTCCCAAAAGAAGCAGCATACTTCTTAGAAAGAGACATAAGCCTTGATTCTGGTTGTTATCTTCCTTCCCAGTGCTGAGGCAGCAGGATGGAGATTACCAGCGCAGAAAATGATGAGGTCCTGCAGGGGAATGGCACTGCCTGCCTTCAACAGCCCAGCTCCCTCCTGCTGCTGTTCCAGAGCAGCACAGAGAGCAGCTACAGACAGTGTAAAGGTGTCTGTACCAATTCAGCTCTCGACAGGCAGCCTTACACAGGCAAGCATGCTTGGCAGATACACAGATGCTGGAATGAAAAAAAGCCTTGGAGCAAACAGCTCCAATTCTGTGAAGACTTCACGTCCTGTGGTACTCTTGCCCTAATCTCTGTTAAAAGTTCATGTCCTACTTGACTTGACATTCAGAATGAGCCCACAGGATAGCAAAACTTCACTGATAAATGAAAAAGTTATGACCCAGAATTACAGCAAAACCTAAGCTCAACACTACAGGTATTAAAATAACCCAGCAGTCGCATCATGATGGCAAAACTTGAGACTGTCTAGGGCTCAACTGCCACTGATTTTTGCCTGTGGAACCACACTCATGAAATAAAATTGAAAAGGTTTCAGTGTTGTCACAGCTCCCATAAGCCAGGAGTGGCTGGCACCTGCTAATTTGCTAACAAAACAGGCTTTCAATAAAAGGATTACTGATGTAATACAAAACATTCATGACTGGCTGATCCACGAATATGTGCTACCATAGGTTCGGCAACACTGAGAGCCTTTCAAGCAGAATAAAAACACGTGGTTCTACTTTAGCCACAAGTGATACTAGAATACTGACCTGCTCACAGCAGTTAGAAGGCTTTTAAAAAAGGGATAAGTAAAGGGTTTGTTGTGTCTAAGGGCAGGAAACACTACACAACTAATTTTCTTACATGTTGCAGTACTACTGAAAGATTAAAGTGAAAAAATGTAGGACATTGTCTAAACAAATCTTCTAGCATTATTAAGTCTGTGCAACAGCATGTGACTAATGTTCACAGGCAAAATTAAATTCAACTACAAAAATTTTGAGATCTGATTATGGCAATTAGGAATTATCCATACAGTGCAGCCTGCCCATTATCAGTCTACCCCTGCAGCAGTCTCCTGTTAGAGTTTGTTACATTCTTCCTAAAAGCAAGAATTTTTGCCCATAATTAGTATTTTTTTCCCCACATTAAATAAATCATAATGTTGTTGAAAACATTGTTTGCAGTCAATCAGGGCTTAAAAGATCCTTGTTCAAACGTGAGAGGAGATAAACGTTAACAGCATCAGGCACTGACTAATCATTTAATAACAACTTCTACTTCAGAATTCCAAGGCTGGAAATACTTTTCTGGAAATACTCTGGACTAATGCCATCTCTGACCACCACCAGAACACAGCCAGAGCATCTCATTCAGGAGGAATGGAGTTCATCACCTTTCAGAACAGGATCTCTGGGTTCTCAGCTCTGCAGTGGATGGGGTTGACTCAATCTAACTCTCATCTAATGTGACATTGCCATTGTGATATAAATAGTGTCTTATTTGCCTGCTTCAGAAGAACAATGTTAGTCAAGAAAAGGTCAAATGGTTTTGCCATGGGGAAAAAAAGAGCAAAAATCTTTCATAATTTAATACTGCCTTTTTTTTTCTTTTTTTGAAGACAGGAGACTCCAGGTGTTAGTCACACAGGAGGGCGAGGAATACAGAAGAGAAGAGAAGGCATATTTATCTAGTCTGCAGTAGCAGAAAGCAATAATATTTCAATCACTTCTTAAGGCCCAGAGGAACTAATATTTACCCTGCATCTCACTGATCTCATCTCTACTTGGAATGCTGCAACCTCTGTAGAAAAAGGCTCCTCAAACCTGCCTACTTTGACAATGCAGAAGTTATAGCTGCAGGCAGGTCTAGGACAGATGTACTGGATACAACTGATGAATGCCTTTTTTTCCTCATTCCACAGTGCTTATTATGTTGACACATTCAATTAATAAATCATTAATAAACTTGACTTTTACCCATAGATAGCCATCAATCAATCAATCAATCAATTTTTAGCCAAATGGGAAAAATACATGATTTTAAGTCTTTGAGTACATTATACAACATGAGCTTGCTACTAACCCTCAGATAAGGGCTATACAAACACCCACATTATTTATTAAGGCTGCTTTCAAGTAATTTTCTCATCCTACAGAAAAGAAGAGTAGCTCTGTTCCAAAATTTATATGCAAGGCAGGGTGGTACATTCATACACCACTGAACTAGAGAAACACATAGAGCTGGGAAGTGAAAATTTCTACAAATTAATTCACAAAGGTGACCGAAAGGCCAATTTATTGCTCGCTTCTGTTGCTTCCAGCACACTGGGAATGTGTGCACATGGCAGTACTGCAGTACTAATGGAAATCAGTAAACAGGGTCACACGTGTCACAAGAGTTGCTTTCCACATTCTAAAAATATTTGTGGGTCCTGTTTGCTGGAAAGGCAGTGACCTTTGCTTTTGTTGCCTGTGCTGGCTGGGTGTACCCTGCACCTACAGCTCCCAGTGTGCCCAGGGGAGCGCATCCCACTCAGAGGAAATACACTGCTAAACGTGTTATCAACCAAATTAGAAACTAAAATAATTACAGCAAATTTCCCCCTGGGCCATCCTCTGCAGACTACAGAAGACTCTGAAGATACTCCGAAGCAGCCCATCTCTCCTGGGAAATGCCACACGTTGAAAAACAATTGTTTATCATTCAATTAAGGTACAGCATGAGGTGAATGAGATAAATGAAGTATCTGACTCAACTGGAATTGTGTGTTGGGCCCAGGCCCTGTGAGACACAGGCAGCCTGTGGGTTATTTTTGCACAAAACGTGTTTATGCAGTGGCTTTATGCCTTGAGACCAAAGAGAACGTAGCGCAAAGGGCTACGAGGGAGGGAATGCAGGAGGTCCCCTCAGCTATTCTTTGCAGCCTGAATAAGAAAATAAGAGAAGCAGGAGCAAAGACAACAAAATAACAGCAGTAAATCTATACAACCTATAGAAAGAGAATGAAAAGCTCCAGCTGTTATTCCAGCCTTGAAGGGAGGCATCTCCTCGAGCTGTGAATGGCAGAGGGATTTTGCTTTGCACACTTTGTGGAGTGAATATCACCAGCTACTGCCAGAGAGACAACCTGAACCGTGGGCAGCATGAACAGGCAGTGAAAGGGCACACAGAGCTACAGGAGCTTGCAGTGAAAGATCACTGAAGAAAAATGAGGAGGGAACAATGTTCAGCCTCTTCTGGCTTTTTGAAATAAAACATGAAATTTTACATCCTCACACACACACAGAAAAATAAATCAAATTTATGAATAATAGCTCTTTCTTTGAACTACTGAAAAGTTCCTGAAAATTCTGAGAATGTCAGCCTTAGTAAGGAAGAATGGAAATAAGGATTTGAAAAGAAAAATGAAGACAAGCTTAATGTTTATATAATAAAAACAAAACCCAGTGCCAAAGCTTGAGAAAAACAAGGAAATTCAATGGTTCCAACACTGTTCTTTGTCAAACACTACACGTTGAGGATTTGCATTTTCCAACTGCCGTCTGGATTTTTTTTTTTTTTTAATTTTTAAATGCATAATGGGGAACCAAAGCAAGACACTTTATACCTTCATGTCCTCAGGCTTTTTTGTTCCTTTGTTTGCTTTTAAACAAGGAACGTTTACAGATAATGACTGGCTATGATTACTGGGAAATACATAAAGAAAACGAGTTTTTCAAAATGCCCCATCCAAATGCATTAGCAAACCTCCTTAAGTTTCCATTAGTCTGTCAAAACAAGAAATAATCTCATGGCAGCTGACTGAAATTCTTAAAGATTGTCACATTGATTGAATTTCAAAGTATAGACTTACAAATTCGTAGTCTCCATCCTGTGGTACTTTCCAATCAGATGAATTTTTTGTCTGGCCAGACACATTCTTCCCAAAGCTATTGATTTGATTCTCCTTCTCCTTCTGTTCAAAGTATTCAAGGAATGATGGTCTGGCTGGCTGCATCGTTTCATCCCTCCCTGGAAATATTAAAAATAATAAAACAATAGTTGTTTTGAAAAATACAGTTTCGGTTATACAGCCCTACATCATGCCCAAAAGTGATTTTATTTCTTTTAGCACACACTAAATCACATAGTACTGCTAAAGTACTTGCTAAAATACTATTTTTCAGCAGCTTTTCCATCATAAAACTGACTGCACAGTGAGAAAAGTGGAGAAGGAAAGCTTAAAGCCCACCACGGAAGTGATTACAATGCTGGAGGCCTCGGCCTCTAGACCTGCAATCCATCCCTGACAGCACACTCCAGGTAACCAGCTGCATGCACTGAATGCCAGAACTGAACAGCTGCAGCTGAGACAGGCTGGGATTTTTCATCCCAGCCAGGTTCCATGCACTGCAAAATAAGCAAGCTTCAAAAATAAACAGTGCTGTTTTACAAGCAGAAACTCACCTTTATATTTGTGATCAGAACAGCACAGAAATGAGGCTTTCAAAGACCACAAACACCTTACAAATACCACACAATTTGCCTTGGGTAGAAGTGGTCAAGTTTCTATATTGTTTGAGTAGAAAAGCTTATTTAGCTTGCAAAACTTCTTTTTTCTTCTTTTTATAAATAGTCAGTAGATGTTCAAGTTTACTGCCCCAGTTTTCTTTTTGTAAATTAGTTCTTCTGAACCGACTCTCTTAGTGGAAGAAAGGCTGAGATTTAGACTCAAACAAGCCAGATACATAGATTAACCATTCAATTCTAGGCTAAAATTAAGAAACTTGGGGTAATAAGAAATGGGAGGTGGCTTCATTTGCAGGGTGATGACAGCACAATAAGGAAGGAAGTCATGAAATATGAGAGGATGGAAATGCTGATTCCTAACACAGACAGCAAAAAAAGCCAACACAGGAAGAAAACATGAAATTTAACTTCACAGCAAGTCAAGGGCACAAGGCTTCCAGCATCTCCAAGGCAAGATTTCCTCAGTAGTGCAACAAGTCCAGCACCAGACGGTGCCCAGGCTCTGCACACTTAAACTGGCCTGTCCTGAGCTACAGCACAGCCAATTCCTTGAGAAGAGTCCCAGTCCAAACGAAGAGGCAGGCTTGTACAGCAAACACGCTTTAACAGGGCTGCAGCACAGGACCATGAGAGCTGCAGATGCAGCTCACAGCTTAATGCCACTGCACTGCTCTTGATGATGAAATGCTCCCCCAAAACCTGTAAGCATCCTGGAAGCAGGCACTGGAACTTACTAAATGGTTTTGTTCTGTAACACAAGGTTCTCTAGAATAAGTTACTCATACTTGGAACATATGTTTTAGGTGATGCAGAAACCATAATTTTCAGAAAGCAGGATGAGGACTGGAGTTAACAGCAAATGGCATCAGAACAGCCTAAGTCTGGACTGCGGAAATAAGCTCAGTGCTGAATGCCATACGTTTGAAATAAATATAATCTGTCAGGCAGGCAACCAACCAAGAGTTTAGAGCTTCAAGCACGCACACAGGGGATGTCCTGTGATGGGTTGGCAGGGTCTGTGTAATGCAGAGACTCTCCCACAAGAGTCTGTACGGAAGGCAAGCTGTCACAAAACAGTCCTCTCTAAGGACACTCAGCAGAGCTTTCCTCTTGAAAAAATATTAGCTGCTCTGGAAACTCATTAGGATTTAATCACAGAATATTATTCTTGCATATAAAATTGCCAGCCAGTGATCCAGAACTTCACTGGCAGACTCTGCATGATCTTCAGAGAAGTGGATGAATTCCTTGGTCAGCTACAAGATACTCCAGGAAATTATTTGTCTATACTCATGTTAAATACAGAACAAATTTCTACAAAGTATGAGAAATCTTGGCAGGATATTTGGGTTGTGATGCTAAGAGAAGTGTGATTCTGCACAGCCCTAAATGTCATGATGCATTTTGAAAAAGCCCTGCATTGTTCTGTCTCTCCAGGGCCAGCTAAAAGCTCAAGCATGAACTGAAGTGCTGATACTTTTGCACCATGATAACTGGAGCAAAGACAAATTATTATACCCCTGGCAGTAGTTCCCCTTTTTAAAAAAACAAAACTAAAAATCTCATCATACATAATTAGATCAAGAAAGACACCTTCAGACCAGCAGCGTGAAGGTCAGGCAGGGAACACGTCTGCGAACTGGAGAACAGATTTGCTGTTGGGAATAATTACTGAAATACAATCACAATTCAATTACTGCTGAGTGATAAAACATTTATTTAGAATGAAGTAAACACACCCCTTGTACTCTGCTGCAGCTCAGCCTGCTTGAAGCAGGAGGTAAGTTGTTACGGACAATCATGGCAATGTTTAACACCAACTAATTTTGTAGAAAGAGAGGAATTCATAACTAGCCAGGCTAATCTATACACAGCTCACTGACAGCCAGCCTGGGTCTCAGTAATTCAGCCTTCCTGGGGGGAAAAAAAAGAAGAAAATCTACATCATGTTTGTATTCTGTTTTGAAGATTACTGTTTGCAGCACAGGAGACTGTAAAAGCAAATGTTTCACTCCAGTGACATTGGCTTATTCAGTTCTTTTCTATTTACTTTTTAAAAAACTGTTCACTCAAAACAGAGCTTCATTCTGAGTGTCAGTTAAAATAATCATGCTCATTTCCTCACATCTTGTGTTTTACCAAGAACTGCAGTATTTGCACTTGGCAGAAGAGATTTGCAGAGTGCCACCTCTCCAGTGTGCCCAGGTCCCTCTGGATGGCATCCCTTCCCTCCAGCATCTCAACTGCACCACACAGCTCAGTGTTGTCAGTGATAAAAGGAAGAACAGGGAAAATTAAGTACCTATAGAAGATTTTCTTGCTGCCCTTGATGTCCCTGGCCATATTTAATTCTATCAGGGTTTTAGCTTTCCTGACCTGACCCGTGGCTCGGACAATCTCTTTGTATTTCTCCCAGGCTACCTGTCCTTGCTTCTACCCTCTGTACGCTTCCTTTTTGTGGCTGAGTTTGTCCAGGAGTCCCTTGTTCATCCATGCAGGCCTCATGGCACTTTTGCCTGACTTTCCCTTTGTCAGGATGCATCGCTCCTGAGCTTGGAGGAAGTTAGCCTTGGATATGAACCAGCTTTTTTGGGCCCCTTTTCCCTCCACAACTTTATCCCATGACACTCTACCAAGCTTATTCCTGAAGAGGCCAAAATCTGCTCTCCTGAAGTGCAGGACAATGAACTTTTTGTGTGACCTCCTCACTCTCCCAGTGAGAGGATGAGGGGAACTGAACTGCAGCAAAGGGTGACTCGGCTGAACACAAGGAAGAAAGTTTCACAACAGGGATGGTTGTGCAACAGAATGGGACTGGAGTGACTTTGCAAGGCCTTGAGCAACCAGATCTGACATTGTAGTTGTCCCATTCCAGGGACAATTCCACACAGGGTATCAGACTGATGAGTGCCAGAGCTCCCTGCCCACCCAAGTGCTTTTGTGGCACACACTCTTCACAGCCACCATCAGACCCCTCTAACCCTGCAGTCACCTCAGGCCTTGCAAACACAAGCAACACTTAGTCATCAATTTAAGTACATTTAGTCATCAATTTAAGTACATTTAGTCACCAATTTAAGTACATTTAGTCACCAACTTAAGTACATTTCCACTCATCAACATATAACACTGCATCTTAGTGTTCCTTTGTTTTTTAGCTGATACAAAGCAGAGATTGCTAACTGACAAAGAAAATGGGGAAAAAACCCCAGGGTAATATAAAAGGAGAAGTAACTGTGATGCCAATCTAAGATAGCTGAAATTTTAGTTGCTGCTATGATCTCTGTAGGGGTGTGGATGCAGCAAGACTGACAGAAATGCTCCCAGAGACAGAAAGACATTACACCACATCAATTATCATCCCAGCACAACTGAATTTCTTTTCGTCAGTCTTAGCACTTAACAGCGGTGTCATCTTTCCAAAGATGACCTGCTATTAATTCAACACAAGAGCCACACTACTATATCTTTAAAATTTTGATAACAGGCAGCCAAAGACAAAAATCGATCCCTGCTATTTGCAGAAGCAGATGCTGCTGAGAGATGACACCGCACCAAACGTGTCTGTGCCAAAAAGCATTTAACTTCCTAATTTTATAGGGTTAGGCTAAAAGATGAACATAGACAGAAAGTGAGATCACAACTGTGGTAGAGAAGAACCTTTTATGAGAAGGTCACCCTGTGGTGACAAGAAGGGCTTCACTGTTGCATCTATTTTGGAATCTAAAGAGTTGCTTATGAAGATGAGCCATGAGAGCTCCCTGGAGCCATTAAAGGTCTATCATTTAGATACACAGTCATCTTTTAGGAGCTATATTAATTACACAAATGGAACACCACAGCTCTGCTGGGGCTGGTCCAACTGACTGCAGAATTGCAGGTTCAGAGTGGCTGTGCAGAGCCACAGGCACTGGGAGGGCTGCTCCGAGCTCAGCCTGCGTCCTGTGAAGAGGAGAAGCCCCCCATGGAAAACTCAAGGGTGTTGCCTGGTTTTAAAGTCATGTTTAAAAAGTGTAATAATATCAGTACTGTTGTGTCTGAGGACAGAAAAAGGGGTGAAACTAGGAGGTCCAAAGGTAGAGAATGCTATAAGTTGGGCACAACAAATACCCCTGTGAACTTTGAATTCTGTGGTATCCTTCAGCACTGGAAAGCCATGCCCAACTGCACAGGGTCGTGTGCAAGCTGGGACAGTCCCTCTCCAAGCACAAACAGCTCAGACAAGACAAAAGACAACTGACAGGTACAGACAGGGCTCTGCAAGAAGCCAGCACTGGATCCTCTCCCCTGCCAGGCTACAGCAAGGGCAAGGTGCAAGGAAAAAACTGAACAATCTGCTCCTTTCCAAAAATGTCACCTGTCTGAATAGCTGAGGAAATGGAACAGGTCAGTCTTAGGGGCTGACTGCAGCATACAGAGCACCTCACATGGAGAAAAAGATGACAAAGAAGGTGTGGAGAGCCTCCAAGTCATTTGCATTTCCATATGATGCTGCAGAGAAAGGAGAATGATAAAGAAGAAACAGCCCAGTCAA
This sequence comes from Corvus kubaryi, assembly GCF_017639235.1. Classification (NCBI taxonomy): domain Eukaryota; kingdom Metazoa; phylum Chordata; class Aves; order Passeriformes; family Corvidae; genus Corvus; species Corvus kubaryi. The sequence continues at coordinate 9,144,576 of NW_024580668.1, read as the reverse complement.
TCAAACCAGCAAGACATTTACTTTTCATTCCCAGCAGCAAAGAATATCCATGAAACCAGATCATTTGCTATCATCTAGCCCCAGAAATCAAAAGACTCATTTCGTTGATTTTGTCAAATTAGCTCTCACAATTGAAAATTTTCAGAAGCTCACAAGCTTCAAAGGATGCTTTCAAAAAGAAAGGGAGATTTACAAAGTCCTTCTATCTATCTGAACAGGCTTGCTGAGCAATGAAACTAAAATTTCTGCTTTTCTCTAAAATTATTCTTCTCTACTCAAACTTGACATCAGAAGAATCCTTGTTTTATTATTCTTTCCTCTTGAAAGGGATTGCTAAGGTCTACCTAGGGTGAATATTCTGGAGTTACAAAGCTTGCCATGAGAGGGACAGTAAGATAACCTCAGGAACACATTTTTTGTGCACTTCACTCAAGCCAGTTCATACAGTTAATACTTAAATACCTGTTCTTGAAGTCACAATGATCAGATTCCTCCCCATACCACAAAAACTGGAGCTGGAGTTATGGCTGGGAACAGTCAGGAGATAATGCTACAAATTAATTTACTATGAACCTGACATAAATCAACAACAATGAAGCAATCAATTACTACATTAGGGATTTTGAACTAGAATGTGATCCTTGGTACATGTATGTGTATTTCTCAAAAATTCAGAGGCTGCAATCTCTACAAAGCCTTAGTCCTCACTAGCCTCAGTAAGCTGCTGCTGCTTTATATTCAATTATGTAACTTTAAGACTGAAAATACATATTTAGGATGCACAAAAAAGTGCCTGATGGTCATGTGTAAGCAATGCTTCATTAATATTAAATTTCAAATGGAACTGCAGTTTTATTTGCTTCGGGCTATTTTTTAGAGATCACAGATGAACTTTAGCAGCTGGACAGCATAATTTGTACAGTCTGAAGAGGACTGAGTCATTTTAAGCAGCAGAGCAGAGAGATGTCAAATTATTCAACCAGAGCAAAAATTGCTCCATCATTAATAAGTTCATCCCATGGCAAGAGGAGCTGAAATTTCCTCATATTAAAAGCAGAACACGTAACACTTTTTATCTCTTTATGAGGACAAATCTCCCCATAATTATGGCCTATCTCAAATTAAATCAAAGCAAAACACTCCCAACAGGTTCTGCTATTAATAAGAAACTCCTAAATGAACATAAGAATCAACCTAAATCTCTTAATGAATAAGGTGTGAAAGACATCTAAGGAGAAGAGCATCAACACACCCAAAGCTGTAACATTTCTAGTGAGAACCCTTCCAAAAATAGGGGAGGAAATCCTCACAGTAATTGAAGGTGCTTAAGACCAGGCTACCTCCTCTTATATCTCTTTTGCTTTAAATCTCAGACATGATTATAAATATAGAGCAGCTTTCTTCCTCCATCACAGATTTTCAGTGGACACCTCATGTCTTTCACCTCATTAGCTTGAATTGCAAATTTAGTCCAGCAGCCACAGCATGTGACAGGCAGGGAGATGTGAAGGTGCATTGAGAAAGAAGTGAACATTTCCTATTCTGCATCCTCTGGCTCAGCTCCTGATAAATCTAAATGAGAAACAACCTCATCAGCAGGGATGTAGTCTTCACATCCAGCACCTGTGGGTAACAGCTCAAGCTCCCCAGATGGCACAGAACCAAGTAAGCACTTCCCAACTCCCTTTCTATTCATAAGCCAGAAACTCATTTGCTTATCTAGAGAGAACAGAAAACAACACTGCAATGAACATTTCTTTCCCCCAAAGCTTGAAAATCTGCTGGTAAAAACAAATTTGGTTTTGAACTTCTGCAATGAAGGAATTTAAGAGTTTACACTTTTTCTTATTCCTACTCAGGAGTAAGGCTTTCTCCAGGGTTTATTTTGATCCAGTAGGGAGTGAGTTTATTCTTAGAAGAGACAGGTAGGCTCCAGTTTGCCTGGATGTGCAAATGCACGAACGTGCATGGGACAGAGATGTACTTACTTAGTGATTTACTACTACTCTGTCTCTTGGTTGAGTGTCCTGAAGCACACTGCCTCTTGTACAGTGCTCAGGACCCTGTTAGCCACACCTCCCATCTTCTCCAAGAAAAATGTTTCTGTCCAGGAAAAAAATAAAAAATCCCCTACTTTCTATCCCCCACCATACCAAATACAGGAGTGCTCAACAATAAGTTGCTAACACTAGCAAAAGTAACTCTATTGAACACACACATCCTTTCTCCAATTTCAGTATCACTGAAAATATAAACAGATAATTAACTTTGTCTTAGCATTGAAGCTTTGTCAAATATGCAGGACAGCCAAAGGTGGACAAGCATCCCACTTGGATCCTGGACTTAACTCCTCTTCATGCTTCAGCCTGCACAGAGCCACTATTTCAATTACTAGGGCCAGTGTAGGAAAGGAAGGAAAGGAAAAACAAAACACACAACAAAAACTCTACAACAAAATGACAGCACACACAACTCCTCCCATCCCTCAGAAATGCTGTCTGCACGTTCACACAGCTTCATACTCCTACACAAATTTTACTGGCCACTGCTTATGTCAAGCTTGCCAGCAAGGCTGCTATTCAAGGTCAAAAAGCAACAGGAACACTTCTCTGTGAAGATTTGTATTCTCCACACCCCAAGAGTGGCAGCAGGATGATTCTTACAGTTCGAGAACAATTTAATCAATGTAGGAGTTTGTATAAGCAGCATGTTATTTAAATGCATAATGCTGAGAGTGTTTTATGGTTCAATTATGGCTAAATGGACCAATTTGCTTTAAACACAGAACTGTACCACTGGACATTAATAACACTAAGTAGTGGGAAGCTGCTGCAAAGAGCTATTATTGTCTGTGGAGAAAACCAGAGGCAAAACAAGCACCTTTGGCCAGTATCTTTGACGCACACATGATGTAAATCCTGACAGGACATGGAGTTATTCTCCACAGTAGCTGCATGAGCAATTTGGATAACGTGCCACTGCACTTTTCTGGACAGATGATGATATCATCTATGGCTACCTCAGCTATACCCCAGTAATACTTTAGTCAATTACAATATTAATGCAATCACATAATCCTTCTGCCACCCATACTCATTCTGCTGCTCACGCTGCAGCTTTTACAGTCATTGCTTTACGTGAAAAATCTCAGGTTAATTCATGGGGAAGAAACATTTCCCGAGCCTTGGCAGAAACATTTCTCTGGCTTAGGTTTAAGTGTCACCCACTGGATGTCTCACACAGCCACCAAGATGACAAGCTTACTCTGAATCATTTTTCAAATAGGAAACTGCCAAGTTTGCATCTTAGCTCATTTAATTTGCTAATGAAGCCCAATTCCCCCTCAAAAGGGGAAATACTTTTTTAAAATTACACAACCATGCTTAGCAGTGTGGGCATGGTAAAAGCACAACAACCCCCTAACTGTGTAAGAACAAAGCCTAAATTTTTTTATTTTAAACACTTACAAACGCTAAAGAATTTTTACCAGCACATTACATGACCAAGGTAGAGACAACAGTGCTATTAAAGCTTCTGGTCTACCCCTGCACCACACACTGTACTGAGTGTGTGCCACACGAACAAAAAACCCACACCCACAATCCCTCCCCTGTCTCCAGGTTCCTCATTCATCTCAACCCAAAGACCAGACAGCCCAACTCACACTACTGCTGGCAGTTCTGCACTCTCCAATATAATTCACCAATTATTTGATGTTTAAACAAGCAAGATGTATTTTAACAGAGAAAATAGGGCAGACTCTAGTACCAGACAAACTAGATCCAATTTCACTTGGATCTGATCATATTGCAGTGCTCAAGGAAGGCAACATTATTATAAAATTATGTTCCACTCTTTAAATCAAAGAGACAAATTCATGCCAAGATTCCACTATCTAAACAAATACAGCAAGTAAAGCAGAAAAAGGAAGAGTAAAAGCATGAAGAGTAAAAAATGCTGCCCTGTTTACTAGCACTATATATTCTCTCATAGAAAAATTAAAAAAGGACACTTCCAGACATATTAACAGCTCAAAAGTTATTCCAGCTCTCGAGCACAATGGAAATGTCTGTCATTACAAATCATTGCTCATCTATAGTTCTCCAGCTACATTTAAAGTTTTCCTGGAATAGTTTAACTGCAATCCATAAGTAATCTTTCAGCAATCGATTTAGAAGTAAAATGTGTCGCAGCACAATTTAGAATCTGCGGTCTCAGGCAATCACTTGAGTGCTTTCAGAATGTGTAACAGAATGTCACAGTGACATTTTTAATGCTGCCTGACTATTTATATTGAGTGCCCAGAATAAAGCCAAGCAAATGAAAGATTTTAAGCAAACACAATTACAGCTCAATTGACCGCAAAACAAAACTTCCCCTACAATGTAAAATACTGGAATTTAAGATTCCTCTGAGCCTAAGAAGTCACAAATTGATTTATGCAATAATCACTTTCAAGTCTACTGGAAGTTGTTTGCACTTTCAAGGCTACTGCAAGTTGTATGCTAGAGATTTCTAAGACAATCCTATCTATAAAACATTGAAACATGATGCTTTAAACACTTTTGACATTAAAAAGAAATACAATCAAACAAAAAACTAGTTAAGACACAGATTTTTTTTTTTTTTTAATTAGAAAGAAGGGCTAGAACACAACTGCAGAAACCTGCAGTTAAGAAGCCCAGGACACCTAGGGAAGCTGTAATGCCATGTAAAAAAAACCCAGAAGTTTTTTATTGACTTAAAAATAGGTTCTATTGTGAGTCATAACACAAACTGCCAAAAAAATATATAGATGTCTTTAAAAATACGAATCAATGAAACTCCTTCAAACTCTGTTATTCCCCAACAGCATTATTATATTTATATTTAAGATTACAAAAAACCACTTGCTCCAGAGGGTTCTGCAGCAGGCTGATGAGCTTTAGGGCTAAATCCATTTAACTGAATGTTATGAATATGTAAATGGCAAGCTGAAAAACGGAGCTGCAGGCAATTCTCATGAGGGGGAAGCTGCTCAGAGGCACTGCCTAGCATCCCCCCCAAAAAACTGGGAACTGCTCTATGCAGCAGCCAGTATTTCAGAGCTACACTACCAAGCAAGGAGGAGAAAAAGGTGTTAAGGAAGTATTATTTTCATTAACATCAGATTTGCTGGAATGAAGCTACAAGCAGTCAAAATGCAGCATAACCTGCAGCAGAGAGTGGGCTCACTGGGCATCCCTGTGTGAAGCCCACGGGCATGGAAGTGGTCCCTGTGTCAGCCACCACCTGCAGCCAGGACCTCCAAATGCCTCCTCCAGCCCCTCTGCCACACCCCCAGCTGAGAACACCTTGCACAGCAGCAGCTGAAGAACACGGGAGTTTTTAAAAAGCCTGAAGGAGGGTTTAAGATAAGAACTCCCCTTTCCAGTCATGGAGATGTCGAGTGTCGGAGCTTGCTGTGGAGCTCCCTCTTGAGGGTGGAGACTGCCCTGTGCTAAAGGCACCGCTGCATCCTCATAACCCGTTCTGCTCAAAACCAGAGCGTGCCCTTGCAAAAGAAATACTATCAAAGGCATCTCCTCGAGCCTCTGAACACTTCACAGGCAGCACGAGGTGCTCTTGAGTTACAAGCAATGCAGTCTTAGTGAGAAGATAAGCACATGTCAAACACGGAAGATAAACTCAAGAGGTGCTTCACTTACACAGTGCTGGCAGTGCAGGAGCACCAGACAGCAAAACCTCTTGTATTGTGAGCCATGAAATGGAACAGTACACACTGATGATGAGAAACTATCAGTGCTGTCTGCTCGTAAAGAAACTGCAGCTTCACCAGGTTTATTTAATACTGTTGAAATGTCCCTTTCTTTGGATGACATTTTAGCTACTCTAAGCATCCATCCATCTCCTTGCTAGATCGACCTTGTTCCACCCCACCATCGTCTTTGTCGCCCCAAGCTGCTACACGGACTGACACCTCTGGGTTTTGATGTCCTGAGTCATGTTTACCAAAGCTTGGAAAAATCTTTAAAGGGATTCTGCTGAAATTTCACTCTCAAACCCAGCATCGTTCCACAAGCTTCAAAGGGCCCTGACAGGGAAGAAGGTTTCAACACAGAAATTCCTGAGGAAAGGATTTTGCCAAACTCCTGTGAAGAATAGCTAAAGGCTCAATATCAGATGGCCAAGGAAGTCTTTGGAAGCAGTGCCAAAGCCAAAAGAATAAGGCTTGCGTGTGATGGTCATATTTGAGTACTGCTGAGCCCCCAGTCAGCACTTTCCCCAGTCCTTGAGCAAACAAACATTCAGGCTGGCCAGTTGAGTCATCCCTGACTACCTCTGCCTCAGAACTGTGAGGTTAACAAACCAGTGGGAACAGATTTCTATGAGAATCCATAATTCAGAAAAGATTCCTCTTCTTGAAGTCATACTTTTCCAGGAAGGCTTTCCCTGCCATTTCTTTAATCAAAGAAACATTTTCAACCCTTTTCCAGCTCAAGCTGTAAGGTCTTCCACAGACTACCAGTCACATAATTCTAAATCTTACATTCTCTGACAAGGATTGTAGCTTCAGTAAGCTTTCCTCTTTTAGGGCAGAATGGATTTCAACTTGCATGTCTGAAACAGCAACAGAGCTCTTTCGGTCGCCCTCAGTGATTACAGTAACACTAAAGAAACACACCAGTCTAGAGAGATGCCAACCCCTCCCACTGCGTGTCCTGCTGTGCTTGAAGCCTGCAAGATATTTGTCATTTCATAAATCTGGCTCTTCATTGGATGCATCAATCCTAAAACAGACTTACTGCTTTCAGATGCCAGGTTACAGCCACATCAGCATCTAAAGCAACACACATTTTGTGATCAACCCTTTGTTAGAGTCCCCCTCTACATTCTGTGTAAAAATACAGAACCAGCAAAAAAGAACTGACACAAAAAAAGATTACTAGCTAGAATCAGATCTTATTTGATTAACACAAAAGCCCGTGGAAATTGTGCACATCAGCTAGACCACGTGCATGACTACAAAGCATGGCTTGAAAGTTGGACCTAGAAAGGTTTCTCTGCTGCCAGAGGGCACTGACCTAAGAGTTTTGGCTCCCTACAACCAAAAGACACAATAATCTACCAAAAACATCAAAGCAGGTTGGGAATACATATCATAGCCCACACGAAGATTTAATATTCTAGAAGTCAGAGATGTTTTCTTACTTTTCATGGTGCCCTCCTCCTCTTCCTCCTCTGTGTTGATGACCATTGTGCCCAGCTGGGACTCCAGGGTGCCATCGTGTTCTATCATGGTGTTGGCTCCATCACTCATGGTGTTCACAGCTCTGATTGTGCCAGTTTCATCTCCACTCGCCCGTACCATGGTACCCGAATCCGTCTCATCCTCCTCCTGTTCAAACATGCCACAAATACAGGTTTTACTGGTGGTGAAGTCCCATGAAGAATGTCTGTATTGAAGGACACTGGCAAGTCACACTAATTCAGAGATTTTTCCAGACACACACAGAAGCAACATTTGGTTTATGCACTTTGTTCTCTCCCTGTCATCTCCAAACAGGTAATGAAAACTAATGAGTACTTTTCTGCCAGCATGATAAATAATAAAACAGATAAATAATCAGCAGAGACTTCTCAGTGCAAGTTGTATCTCATTTCTGAGCTGGTGAAGTGTCCGTAAGAGTAGATTAGAACACTCAATCAGTCGTTAATGTTTCTGTTCACACTGGCAGTTCTGAGAGCTGACCCTAACCCACTGTCTCCAGTGGTCCAGCTCACTGAGGAGTCACCAGTTACTTGACACCACCAGGTCTAAGTCTGGAGAGTATGTGGCACATGGAAAGAAACTCCCCTCATCCTTTTTTTCTATTTTTAACATTTAGGCAATTTTACTCGTTATAAACCTCAGTAGCACTGAAGAAAAATGAACTGCATTTGCAAACCTTTAAAAAGGATTCAAATAAATTATCAAGGTTTGGTAACTTTTTTCAATGAAAATTACTTTTTATCTTTCCATTTGTTGAAAGGGACTAATAATAGAAATTGGAATTCCTGCTGCCAAGGCTTAAGAGACTGCCTGTAGGAAAATATAACCTCTTCAAACCAGTTATGGCAGAACAACTTCCTGGCAGAGAGTTACGTTAGCCAAAGGTGGCAGTTTCATCAGGTGGTGTGTGATTCACTAAGTGTGTATTGTGACTAGGATTTCATGGAGAACAGGGTCAAGATTCCCACAATCCATTTGGTTTCTTGGAAATGTGGACCAGCTATGCAACTCCATGAACTGAAGCCCTTTCTAGGTTTACAGTAGATGAGATGCTCATGTTTGGTTCTCAGAATGTCTGACCATGGCCTTACTGATCTGTGTTAGAGGGAAAACACACAGCTATTGCACATCAAGCTGTAGTACTCCATCTCAATGTCATGGAAAGAGAGAATTCACCTCTCCACATTCTAGTGCTCCAAGTGTTTTACCTGTTGTGTCAAGAGTGTCTGTAAAATTTACTTCCCAACCTCAAAACCAATAGCAAGAGAGGAGAAAATCACACAAGATGTTAATAGAGAAAAAGTAATTTTGTGTGGAGTTGAGTGGGTGAGAGGAAGTAATAAATTTGTTAGCTACACATCATTTAACAAAGGACTACATCAGAAGTTTCCATAGCACTTGGGAAGTATTTGGGAAACTTTTCTGCTAGCAGACACGGAGTAGAGAAGCTTCAGGAAAACACACACACCGACAGAGAGGACTCAACTCCACTACACAGACATCACCTCTCAGCATTGTGACCCCAGATCAGTCAGAAATGAAGAAGGGATGACAAAGACAAAACTCAGGGTAGGGACAGTACTCATAGAATTGACATCATGGCAACATGACCAATAAAGTTACTTCCACATTGAATAAATATCCAGTCCTAGACTGCAAAACCAGATGCACAATGTGTTCAGCACAGATGCCATGGACCATGCTGTTCAAGTGTCACCCCTGAAGAGGGCTGGCACACAAGGCCTTGTGTTGCCCATTTCATTTATTCAGGCTGAAGCAGGCAGAGGCTCAAAAACCAGCTTTCAACATGCTTCCCAAATTCACATGCTGTAACCACTGAAACAAAGAGCCGAACCGAAATTCACAGCAAGCCCTGAACACTTCCCGTGCCCTCACCTCAGGCTTCTGACGGTTGCTCTTGTGTAGAAGAAAGTTTCTATAAGGGATGTTCTAAAGCACAACAGTAAAACAACACAACAGACTTGTATCACAGAACATCAGAGATGATATTATTATTCCAAACGAGGAGAGCAGTCTACAATGAAAAAATTCTCACTACTGCATAAATAATTTAATCCAACTGGGAAAATGTTACCAAGTCTTCTGCATGCAGTACTTTGTAGGCCTGCTCAACCCCAGCTCTCAAGCTACATTATAAGGTGAACAGTACCCCACACATGCCATCTGTCCCACTCAAATACAGCTTGAGCAGGGACCAAACATCGGGTTATCCAGTCATAAAATAGAAAACTCCAGAACTAAGTCAAATCCACTGGCAATTGGACAAAATATTGCAAAAACAAAACCCAAAGCAGTTAAGCCTTATGAAAGGAGCAAGAGTTTGGACTTTGCACATTGTTGCTATTAAATACTCACTGAATTTTCTTCATCCTCTTGATCGAGTTCACGCTGTTGTGCCTCTTGGCGTTTCAGCTTGATGTCCATTGCTTCATTAATTAGGTCCCGCAGAATTGATACTCCTTTGGCACTTTTAACAAATGGATGCTGAGAAATATTTTAAAAACAAATAAGCATTGCATCCAAAGCAGGATATAACAGTAAAACACTGTTACTATGGCCTACTTCAAATAAAATTACAGTTTAACTCGAAACATTACTAAAATAAAGATCCAGTTCTTCTGTTTGGCACAGGAAGGAGGCCTTCCACCCTCCAAACAAGAGCAGGCTCCAAGGGCACTACTGATGTGAGACTTTGGGCTCATTCCCCTCCCACAACTTCACTTACTTCTCTCCTTAGCTTAGCTGTCAAGAACCAATTACACAGACCATTACCATGTCTGGAACATTCTGAGCAACCACTTACATTTAGCCTGCCCTGTTTAGTGTTCTAAGAGACAGTATCTTGGCAGTGCTGGTGGGAATTTGAAAGTAAAACAACAAATCCAAACCAAACAAAACCAGCAAACCAACAACAAACTCCCAAAGCCAAAACAACCCAGAGAAGACAAAGGAAGTTGAAGTCAGACTGGTTCTTAGAGAAGAACTGAAAAGTTGAAGTTGAGCGTGAGATTTTTAAAATGAGTTATTAAAAAGTAAAATCTGTAATGAGCAGGCGTAGCAAGAAATGAAACCAACATCTCAAGAGCCACACAGCACGGCCTACCCCGGGCAAGCCTCCCCCAGAGCTCATGTTCTCCTAAGAAAAGGCAGACCTGCAGCAGCTGTGTTGCAGTGGCTCGCTGCTCCGGGCTCTTCACAAGACACTGCTTCACAAAGTCTGTAAAATTGTCCGACCAGAGCTCTGGTTTCCGGAATGTTGGAGGCGGATTGGTAGGAATCATGAAAATTGCCTGAAAGCAGAATATTCCAGATTTCCACAACAAAGCTTAAAACCAACAATTCAATATAAATACACGCAAATACACGCTGGTACTAAAGAAGAGTGGACTTTTCAAGGTGCTGCCTGTGAGGAGTTTGTGACAGTATTACACACAAATCTGCTCACAGGGATCAAGTAGCAAGAAAACAGACTTTTCTCACTAGGTGCTCACACCTGGCTGAGCCATTATGTGCCCCAAAAACTGTGAATTTGACATTTTAAGTCTTTAAAATTTGTGCTTGCATTTAAAAAAAAAAAAAAATCCACTTTGGATAATCCAGCTGAAAATATGTTTCTTCACATCCAACACAGAGCTATGTCTTAACAGACGACGACTGTGATTTTTTTTATTCCCATGCAGATTCTTCTTGACAAAGACCTGTTTTTCATTTAATCAACAGTACAAAGAACTGACAGGAAACAACTTGTCCTATACATTAAAAGCAAGATTGCATGCTGATGTGATCCAGCCAGCTATGATAGCAAACCTTTTCCACAGAGCAAGACATTTAAGGCCACAGTCCTTACCCTCATGGGATGAATATCTGCATATGGTGGCTTTCCTTCAGCCATTTCTATTGCAGTGATTCCCAGGGACCAGATGTCTGCAACACAATTATATCCAATTTCCTGAATCACTTCTGGAGCCATCCAGAATGGGGTCCCTATGACTGTGTTCCGCTTTGCCATGGTGTCCTGAGGAGAGAAGCATAAAGATCCAGACAACGGCAACTGTATTAGCCAAAAACAGTCATTAATGAATTATCACCCTAATTATCCTGCATGCATGCAGATTATTAGACTCAACAAGACTAGAATATGGAATGCTGCAAAGAAGAATTAAAATGTACTCACAGAACTCAAAAGTATCCTAAAAAAAGCAGCAAATGCTATTGCAAACCATTATTTAGTTGTAACAGCTTCCACAGAGGAAGATTTGCTCTAATCTGCTGCTGGTTTAGCATCTCATGTTGATGCAAAGTGCTAAAAATCAGCTACGAACAATTTCTCAATCTCCACAATCCCATCACACTCACGCACAGGTTAAAAAGATAAACTGAAATGTACAAAACCACCCTGCTTTTACTTACTGTAAGCTGTCCTGCCACACCAAAATCAGCAAGTTTAGCATGTCCCTCTGTATTTAGCAATATATTTCCAGCTTTGATGTCCCTGTGTATTTTCCTCATAAAATGCAGGTACTCGAGTCCTTTCAGTGTTGACTGCACTATTGTAGCAATTTCTTCCTCTGTGAGCTGAAGAAGAGAAGAGTTACTGCCAACATATCAGTGGCTGAGACACAGCACTTTTGTGCTTTGGTCTGTATTTTACTGAGATTCACTAATTGCCACTTAATTGCCTTCACTAAAGGTTGCCATACCAATGGGAAATGAGTGACTTACAGCATTATGTAGCATTATTAGATCACAAACAGCATACATATAAACACCCACAATATTTCACATACCATAGTCCTCTCTCAGCTAGAAATTCTTATCCTGCAATAACCAAAGCAAGGCAAAGTAGGGTCTTACTTGGAATCAGTCTGGGTTTTCAGGAAAGCCAACACCCCAAAACCTTCTCCACCAATTAAACTATGCAGGTAATCAAAATGCAATGTAATCAGCTTTCTCATTTTCAGAGGAACAAAGCACCTGTCTCTCAAGTTATGGCCAATGGTTGTGTCAGGCACTGAACACCGAGAATTATGCCCTAACTACTCAGCTTCCTTGAGCTGCTGGACACCCATGCTCCCATCCATACACCCAAAGGAGAAAGGACGTACAGTTTTATTTCGTAACCGAATAATGTCAGACACAGATCCAGCACCACAGTATTCCATGACTATCCACAGGTCTGTGTTCTTAAAATAGCTGCCATAGTATTTCACCACGTGAGGACTAGGAAAAAAGAAGGAAAAAACAAAGGGTCAAACACCAGTAACCAGCATCACTGAAAAGGCACAATACACTGCAGAGACCCTAAGTATGTTTTAGAAACTCAGTGTTGAAGCGCCACTGAAACCGTGACCAAAAGTATTCCAGAACACCCTGAATTCTGCACAGGGCTTCCACGGTCCTGCCAAGCCTGTTCCCACAGCAGGGCTCATATGACCTGCCAGTAAGTCACTCCAGGGAGCTAAACTGTCCGACAAATCCCACGGAAACAAGGAGCGATTAGCCTTCAGTCTGGTTCAGCTCCCTGAACCAGGTTACAACAGGGTCAGTGCTGGGGCAGGACAAGGGAATGGGAAATAGGCCACAGGAATCCCTGGTAAAGCTGCTGCAGAGCATTTGCAACTAAAGGGAAACACTAAATAAAGTCCACAATTTGCTGGAAAATAGCTATCACACTCATTAAGATGAATGTTCTCCCACTACCACATGAACCTACTTGTCTCTACAGTTTAGTCCTGGATATACTTTAGGATCTCACTACAACCTAGGACTCTCTCAGTCAGCTATCTAGCTGCCCAAAAAGCAAACAACCTAGTTAAGTTACACTGGTGAGAAAAACCACGTGTACTCTGGAAGGGGTAAAGCAGAAACTAACAGGAAGACTGTCCCTGATTTGATGGGAATGGAGCTAAGGAACAAAACCATGTTTAATCTATTCTCTGCTGAACATCTTCTAATGAAAAACTCTAAAACTAGCAAGGCAGTCACACTGCACAGTGCCCCTTAATGCTTGCACAGAAAGTGTGATGCTCCAGGGATTCACTCCCTCTGCTGTTCACAACTGCAAGGTCTCACTTCAGGCCTTACAATACTAACACTTAATTTTAGAGACACCTAGGAATGCATTTCAAGTTACAGTAAGATTTACAGTTACAGTAAGATTTTTCAGGAACAATTTCTTTTCAAGGTACACTCTGCTGCCTGCCCCTAAGTCGTCTTCATTTAAATACAGTGAGAGTGGAATGCAAGAGAGTAAGTGACTGGGACTACAGCTGCTCATGTAATTTATTTCAAATGGCTTTCCATGCAGGAATTCCTTCAAAGTAGTGTTTCCTAAGGCCAGATTCATAATACCAGAAGAAATGAGTGTATTTTAAACCTTCAGCCTTGGATACACTTTGTGGGTGGGTCTTTCCTACACACAAGCTCTTCACTGCCTAAGTCACTGCAGCATCTTTTCCCATAAAAACATGCAGAGAGGGGGACAACCATCAGCCCACAGAGCTGCCAGCAGGTCATTCTGGGGATGCTCAGATCAGCAGACAGCTTGTACTGCAGCAGAGCCTGCACAGGCAGAACAGGACCAGGAAGGACAGTCCTGCCACCCGAGCAGGTGACAGCACAGAGGTTGTGCACATGCAAGAGCAGTCATGCGTTAGTGGCTCTCATCCACGTGCCCTTTAAAAAAGAAACAAAAAAACCTCCTTCTAACAGTTTTCTATGCCTTGCTGGGAAGCTACCACCCCTGCGGACACGGGAGCTGCTGCTCAGCACACAATCAAGTTACCACTGTTCAAGAAGCCCGGGCAGAACGGCAGCGGCTGCTCACACGCTTGGCTCTCAGCTGGCAGCAAGTGCAGGGTTACTCCACTCAGCTCAGTGCTCTCTCTTGCTGCAAGCTACCTTTTGTTGTCTTACCTTTGCACTACCCAAATGGTCAGCTAACATGACTCAGTTGATAGGAGGTAACTTGATTGTACACGTCCGGCCTTTTAAAAAACATTTAAGGCAACATGATGGCTTTTATTTGATTAAATGCCAGGTCACAGGGGATACTTGTCCTTGCATCCCAATAAAGGGTTTTGCGGCACACACTTACCTATCACATTGCTGCATTATGGATATTTCCTTTATGATCTCTTGCAGGTCAGATTCCACAGGAACTTGTTTAATTGCAACAACTTGACCCGTTTCTTTATGGATGGCTTTGAACACACTGCCATAAGAACTAGAAAACAAAATATCAAACACTGAATATAGCAACATTAAAAATGCAAATGTTATGGCTTTGTTTTTTGCGAGTGTAACCATCACGTAAAACATGAACTATAATTTTATTAAAAATATTTTGCATTTTAATGTAAATAATCAGCCCACTAACTTCTAAGCACTGTAATACAAATAAGTCACCACGCTGAGGCAGTGAGGAAAGAGCACACCATCATTACACTGACCACAGCTTTGGAATGGCCTTTTGCACAAATTCAACAACTAAAATTCTCTTTTTCCAGCATAGAGTACAAGATGAGCATCAGTAAGAACTACAACTCTGTTCTGAGAGGTTTGCCTGCTCTTCTAAGATACTTTCATTCTTATTTCCAGCTTCTTTACTTACAGCAGCCAGGCAGATTTACAACTCAGTCTTTTCCAACGAACTGCTTAAGGCAGTGAACATGTCACTCCTGGAGTGTTCCCATGCTGCTCTGCCTCACCAAATGGCACAGTGTCACTGAAGTTCACTTCCACCAGGCAGATCTTCCACAGGAGGTACCAGGGATGAACTACAAAACCTCTTGAGTTCCCACAGAGCTCTACCAACTCCAGGCTGGCATTTTTCAACAACTTTCAGCTCCCTACTGCTGACCCATAACCTGCTATTTGGGTTAAGATATCACACTCTGGGGAAACAAATGTTTTATTCTGTTACTAACCAAACACTGCCACTATGTTAGTACATATCTTTCAGAAGTAGAACCATGACAATAGTGAAACATCAGAGTCCACTGAACACACCCCTGTTAGACAGATGTGTTCTCAAGAGAAATGTACATTGGGCCAATGTACATTGGAACACAACACATACCCTTCTCCAAGCTTCTCCAGGACATCAAATACTTCTTCAGGTTGTTTGGTTAAACTGTCTTCATCTAACTTCTTCAGCTGCCTGCATGGTTAAGAAGAGAGAAATTACTACATTTAATTTCATGGCAGTTTTGGCTCTGCTGAAACAGAACAGTAAATAGCACCACTTAAACACACAAAAGGTTTGGCATGAAGTAAATTGATTATGAAGTAACTTTACTTCACCTGACAAGATGACTGAATATTACCAGCATCCAATAGCAAAAAAAAGGCTGGGAATTACAAAGAACAGAATGTAATCAGGCACACAGATCTACAGCTCCTCTTGGCAGAAATGAATTTCAGGCTCTCTGTGCTGGTGGTCACAACTCAGCATAGCAGAGTCTTGAAGCCATTGAACATACCTGCTAAATTTCAACATCTGGACTGGAAGCATACCTACTGAGGCCATAAAAAAGGGAACATCATCTTCCCTGATGCCTAGAGTACATGTGGAACACATTTGTTGGGACGCAGGAGGCAATACTGGTCTCACCTGCACATTTTTAACATCAAAACTTCAGATCTTAACTTCATGGGCCTGGACGTATACTAGGAAAATTCTATCGTGAAAAAGGAAACTGTATCTGACTCTCAGGATCTTAATTCCATCCCTGTTAAATGTATTGCTAGTAAGAGTCAGCTGAAATAATTTCTAAGGAATAAAAACCTGCCATGTGCTGTGATTCTCCACGTGCCCCCCCCCTTCCTCCAGTACAGCTTTTAGGGAGATCCCGTACACAAAGTAACAAGCAGATCAATCATATTTGTTTGAGTCTACACTGGAGAGCTGTTCACCAAGCCTCCTGAAACAGCTAAGGACTACATAACAAAAAGGTCTGAAAACAGTATTTTATTGTCAGCGGTAAGAGTATGCAACAGTCCACAAACAAGTGCTCTTTCATTTTCACATCAACTAAAAAAAAAATCTGAAACAACAATAAACAAAAACCAGCCAACAAAAAATCCCTCCATACTCCCCAAACCAGCTCACACAAGTTTTTTAAACACAGAAACTTAAGAATCTCAGCACTTTTAGCGCTCACTGGTGTTTAAAGTAAAACACACGTGGTTGCCTGCAACTGCAAGTTACTCCTGAAAGCTCTTACAGCTGCTGCTACAGATCAGGACTCCAGTCACAGGAATACTAATTTTTATACTAAATATGTAACTTTTTCCCCCCCAATTTCTTCAGAAACAGAGTGAAAAACCATTCACTGATCCCTGGCTATTATGTTTATGTACAAAAGCCACACGGGAGGAGCAGCTCGTGCATGGAGCACATACAATGGCTTCCTGAAGCAGAGGAAACATTATATAGAAGCAGACTCAGGAAGTGGTGAAATACTGAAAGTAGCTACTAGCTTCCCTGCTCACATAAGCATTAAAAAGAATTTACGTGTCCTTGTGAAAACAGAGGGGGAAGAAGGTGTGGGAAAAGGAGAAAAAAAAGTAATACATGCACCAGAAACCACATAAGCCCCCATTTCCAAGGAGCCCAAAAAGTGGCGACGCAAGAAGCAGACACTTCTTGTTGAAGTTGAGGCCTAAATTCTACTAGGATAAAAGGAAAAAAAAAGGCTTTTCATACACCTAAACATAATAACCAGACAACTACTGTACTTGCAACAAACAGCCTACTTTCTACTATAGCCCAGGAGCCCAATTACTTTGAACTTGTCCTGTTCCATCGAGTGCACCCGCTGCTGTCTGACACACTCTGCCGTTCTGGATGTTTATACCACACAGATTAACAGCAACACAAACCCAATCTCACCTTTGTTGTTATTCAGATCTAATCGTAATCACCTGCCCCGTAAACACCGGCATAAGCAATTATAGAATAAAACCAAGCTTTTTTTTTTTTCTTTTTTTTTAAACAGCATATACATCACTGTTGAACCAAACGGGCCAATGTCACTGGGGACCAGCGCCAGCAGCTTCCTTTGTTCGCTGCCGAAGCATTCCCTGGGCCCCAGCTGCGAACCACTGATAGCATTCTGACACTGACACTTCATTCAAGTTGCCGCCAGCCTCCAGCTCTGCCCCGCAGCCCCGGCTCGGCCTGGCAGCCCGAGATAGGGGAGTCCCGGCTTCGTGCGGTGTCCGAGGGTCCGGGCTCGGTGTGCCCGGTGTGCCCGGGCCCGGCGGGACGGCGGCAGTGCCAGGGCTGGGCACGGCGCCCGGACACAGCACCGGGGGGACAGACCCCCACAAAACTGGGAGAGACACGACGGGAGAACAAGTGACCGGAGCTTTGTCACACCACTGGCACGGGCCAGAACACCTCGTACAGCCGCGGTACCCGGTGGGAGCTCCCGCAGTGGCACAGGCTCCCCCAGTGCTCCAGTTTAAGCCGTTTTCCCCCACCTGAGCGCGGTGCTGTCCCAGCAGGGACCTGGGGGCGCTGCCCGGTGCCAGGCGACTGCCGCCTACGGCTCCGCGGCTCCGGGCAGCGGCAGCGCCCCGGAGGACGGAGGGGGCCGGAGCTCGGCGCGCCCACGGCCGGGCTCTCGGCCCCGCGCCGGCAGCAGGGCGGGTGATACGAGCCGGAGCATCCCCGGTCCCGGCAGGAACACACCCCGCGCTTACCGGCGCGGGTTCCGCAGCTGCACCGTCTCCATGGCGGTCTGTTGGCAAGCCGGGTCGGTCCCTCACTGCTCCATGGCACTCCGCTCCGCCGCCGCTTCCGCCCGCCGCCGGATGCCAGCGGGGAGCGCCCGCCCCGGCTCCGAAAGGAGGGGCGCTGCTTCCCGGGCGCGGCGGCAGCGGCGCGATGGCCGCGTCCCCCGGTGCGCTGCGGCGGGCCGGCAACGAGGAGTTCCGCCGCGGGCAGTACGGCCCGGCCGCCGAGCTCTACTCCCGGGCGCTGGCGCAGCTGGAAGCCGCAGGTAGGGCACGACCCGGGGCGGGCGAGCGAGCGAGCGGGCGGCGGGATCCCTCTGAATCGCGGCTGAATCGCGGCTTGTCCCGCTTGTGGCCCGCGCAGGGGATGCCACCGCCGAGGAGCGCAGCGTGCTGCTGGCCAACCGCGCCGCCTGCCACCTCAAGGACGGCGCCTGCAGCCTCTGCGTGGCCGACTGCAGCAGGTGAGCGGCGGCGGGGCTGGGGGCACCCGGCGGGGCCGGAGGGAGCGCTCAGCGGCTTCCCCCAGCTCGGCTGGGGCGGGCGAAGGGGCGGCGGCTGCCCCGGAGCCGCGGGACTGACGGCGCTCCCTCCCCTCTGCCGCAGCGCCCTCGAGCTGGTCCCGTTCGGGATCAAGCCCCTCCTGCGGCGGGCAGCGGCGTACGAGGCTCTGGAGAGGTACTCGCTGGCCTATGTGGACTACAAGACCGTGCTGCAGGTGGACTGCTCCGTCCAGGCGGCACACGATGGAGTCAACAGGTAACGCCGCCCCGTTAGGGCTCGGGAATAGGGCTGCTGGGTGCTGCTGCTGCTGCGAGCCGTGCTCATGCCGGCAGGAGCAAGCTGTGTCCCAGGCACACGAGTGAAGCAAGGCCTGGCCGTGTTCCCTTTGCCTGCTAGTGCCTGTAGCTCCTTTCAAGATGCTGATCGAGGGCTGGGAATGATTTCTGTGAGACTGTTTCTGCTTTGGTCAGTGTCTGGTTTAAAGGAAATAATGAGCTAAAGTTCAGTACACTGTCCTTTAAGTCTCCCTATGTTTAGTGTGTTTACAGGCTGCTGTAGTCCTGTTTTCTTCCTGTTGATCTCTCCTTCGCTTCATGGCTTGCCAGACCAAGGAGTGAAATGCATGTCTCTTGCTCACCTGAGCAGTGACAGCCCCAGCCCTTGTCCTATGTTATTTTTAGCCCTGCTGGCGTGAAGATAATCTCTTCATAAATGTCCTGTAGAAGGAACCCACTGAGATGTATGTAAAGAAATTAGCAGACAGAGAGATGCTGTTCTTAATACACAAGCCAGGTTAAAAGTGACCCTGCTGGCTACTGCGTGGCCCATCCAGCCGACAGCCAGCATGACTGGGAGCTGTCTCTTGCAGGATGACTAAAGCCCTGCTGGAGAAGGATGGCATGAACTGGCGTCAGAAGCTCCCGCCAATCCCCAGAGTGCCCGTTTCTGCCCAGACGAGGTGGAGCATTCCTTCTGCCCAGGCCCCTGGGGCAAGCACTGCTCCTGCCACTGCACCACAGGGAGAACGAGGTGGGAACATGCCCTTGGGCTGGGCAGAGAGCCCTGTAGCTCCTAAGGGTGGTGAACAAGACAGCTGCCACACCTGCTTGGTGTGTCTGCAGCTGGGGCTGAGGCCTGAAAAAACCCAGGCCTGGTTCTGCCACAGCCTTTTTGGTTGATTCTGTTCTTTTGATCCCTCTGGTATGGGGATATTTGTTTTCTGTGAGGCTGTGATATTGTTGGTGGTTTTATAGAGTTCTGTGTTCTTTCCCACCATTTCCAGACCAGACTGCCGCTGGCATGGAGAGAGCTCGAATGCTGAAGGAAGAAGGAAATGAACTTGTAAAGAAAGGAAACCATAGAAAAGCAGTTGAGAAGTACAGTGAGAGTTTAAAGCTCAACAAGGAATGTGCAACTTACACCAACAGGTACTGTTCAGCTCTTTGCCTAGGTACTTCTTGGCCCTGTATAAAAGCTACCATGGTACTTCCTGGCAGAACTGTTTAATGTTTGCTCCCAAACTAATGAATAAAACAAAACCGCCCCCTCAGGTTCACTCCAAGTGCCTCCCCTGTAGTAGAACTTTTTTGATCAGGTGCTACAGAACTCCTTGGAGACACTTCTCTGGGCTGCTAAGGGACTTCTCCCTTGACTGCTTTGTCTGCCAGGACTGGGGTTGTGAGTAGTCTCTGCTGCCCTACAGACCACAAACTGCAGACTGCTGTTCGACACTTGTCGTAGTTCTAAGGCAGTTGCAGCAAGCAGAGCATATGCTGCACTGGCAGAGGCAGGAACCTGCATCCTCAAATGCAAGTGCAGCTTCTTTAGCTTTAGAGCAGGTTGCTCTAAACATCTTCCTTTTTGTTCCTTTAAACTGAAAAACCATTTCTTTTTTTTCCCCTCCCTGTAAATGAAACAAACTTGAGCTCAAGAACAACACATGAGGATGGTTTTGGAGTCCAGCTTTGTGCCGCACTGACAGCTGCTCTCTGTGTTGCAGCAGTCGATGCTACTTTCAGCCAAAGGTCTCTAAGCAGGTGTCTGTGTTGCAGAGCTCTCTGTTACCTGACCCTGAAGCAATACAAGGAAGCAGCACAGGACTGCACCGAAGCTCTGAAGTTAGATCCTAAGAACGTTAAGGCACTCTACAGGCGTGCTCAAGCACTTAAAGAACTGAAGGTAAGTCAGGAGTTTTAGGCTTTAGGCTAGAACTAGATGGCTGTTGATGCATGATCAGAGCTAGAGATGGCCTTTAAGGCTTGTTTCTGTGCTAGATAACATCTGCCATCAGATAGCTGAGACCTTTAAAGACTAAGAATCAAAGACATCACACTTTACTGTTTGAATCTCATGAGTTTGTCAGCATCAGATGCTGACAGTAAGTGTTTGTTCACAGAATCACAGAATATGCTGAATTGGAAAGGGCCCACAGGATCCTCGAGTCCAGCTCCTCACCCTGCACAGCACCATCCCCAGCAATGGCACCCTGTGCCCGAGAGTGTTGTCCAAACACTTCTTGAACTCTGTCAGGCTTGGAGCTGTGACCACTTCCCTGGGGAGCCTGTTCCACTGTCCAGCCACCTTCAGGGTGAAGAACCTTCTCCTAATACCCAACCCAAACTTCCCCTGACACAACTTCAGGCCGTTCCCACAGATCCTGTCCTTGATTACCAGAGAGACCAGTGTTGTGTTGAGCTTTATCTTTTTGTCTCATGAGAGATTCTGGAGTCAGTACTGGCGTACATACTGCATTGGTGTTGGACTCAGAACCTGCTTGAGTGATGAAATTGTGTTCTCAGCCCTAGTTTAAGCATGTTTTACAACAGCTACATGAATGCCAGTGCTTGAGCAGTTACAGAGAAGGAGTCACAGGCTTAATTGTGTTGTCTTTGCCTCTGTTGCTGGGTAGTAGTTCTGCCTTAGACTGCCTTTTTAATGCACTAACCATTAAAAAATACTCTCTTTCTAGGATTACAAATCAAGTATTGCTGACATCAAGAGCTTGTTGAAAACTGAACCAAAGAACACAGCCGCACTGAGATTACTGCAAGAACTGAACAGAGCCTAGGGTAACCAAGCAACAAGGAAAGCTTTCTTTTCCACTGCAGAGGAAAGCTTTCTCCCTTCTGATGTTGTTACAGGGACCAGTCAATGCAGGATTGGTGTTGAAGTCTTATCTTCCAGTGCTGCTGAGATCTAAGAGGTTCTGTACCAGCACAATGAATGTTAAGACATAATCTGTATCAAACTCTATTAAGCTGGCTCTATGATCATGCATAGTTTTAATGCTCCTCCCCAAGAGGCATTTAGGTTAATTTTCCTGGTTGAAGTCAACTTGCCTCTAACTATTGGCCTCAGGGACTCATTACATGTTGGCTAAGATGCACAGGAAGTGGCTGTTCCTGTCTGAAGTGCTACAAACAGAGGGGTTTCAGTCCTTATTCAGGTGACAGTTTTGCTGCGTTTGTGCTGCTATTACTGAAAGAAAGTTGCTGCAGGAACTGCTGTAGTTGCCAGAGCACCACGTACCCTTTCTTACAACTGGGGCACAGTTACTTGCACAGGGCCAACCTTGTTCCCTCTCCCCCTTGATGCCTGCTGGCCCTCAGCTGGGTTCTGCTGCTTAGTGTGGCTGGGCAGATGTTTACGGTAGCAGCTTTCTTTAATTATTCTGCACATTTAAGAAAACAGCAGCAAGTTAGGCCTGCCTTGTTACACTGTGCACTATTCTTTCAGATTCTGGGTGCTTGGGAATTTTGCAATGGTATTTTGTCTTGTTTTTTTTAAAAAAAAACCACTTTAGCTCCTCTGTGCCTTTTGGAGCAGTTGCTATGGGGTGTTATAGGGAAGAAAATATGCAGTAACACCCCAGCTGAGGTCTGGCTTACTACTTCAATGCATGTGTAAACTTTTCCTGATCTGATACTGATGGCACTGATTTTAAATGGTAGATAAAGAGATACTTGGAGTTACTTTGTGAACTATTAAAACCTGTTCTCATTAAAGCCATGTTTATTTTCACTCTAGAACTGTGTTTTTTGTGATGGATGGAATAAGGGAACTGAAACACTTGCTTAACCACTTCATACTCTCCCCTCTTTTTGTCAGAGGACTTCAAGCATTATGCAGTGCCTTGCTCTTTCAGACAGTGACCTCAGCTCATAGTGGCCATTAAATTTAGAGTTCAGAGTCCCTACAGCTGCAGGGACACTGGGGCTGGGAAAGGCACGCTAAGGAGAGCGGAGCACTGCATCAGGGTTTCCAACCATTGCTCAGCCTTGCACTCTGCCTCAGCTGGTAAGATGCTGGGCCATGCTAGACCTGATCCAACTCATAATACAGACCAGGAGACAGAAGCTAGCCCTTGGTCAAGGTTCAAAAATCTTCTTTTCCCACCTTGCCTCTCCCAGCAGTGTTTCAGGCAGGTACCGCGCTGAATTGAATTTAGAGAGCAATCCCTCTAATGCCATTTAAGACAAAGACTTCTTACCTTAGCCTGACACTAAACAGCTTTTTGTAGGTCCCAGGGCTGTACTCCATCAGCTGTAACGGGCCAGGGCTTGAAACAAGTCCTCCCCGAGGGGCACAAATTGCTCCATCCACTCTACTCCCACTTCTGAGCATGACAGCTCCACTGATCCCACAGCCAGCACTTACCCAAGCTCTTAGCAGGTGTGATGGATTTCAGGGTGGGGAAGCACACAGCACTATACAGATAAGCAGAGAAAGGTCACAGAATCCAGGAAAAGGACTGGCTTCACTTGACTAAGAGCTATCCTTTTGGCAGCCCTGCTGTTACCTGAGTGGCAGATAACCTGCACTGTTCAACAGCAGCTCCTCAGAGCACCCCTAACCAGCAGCAGTCACCCTCTCCTTCCCCTCGAAACAGCAGTTTTGTTTGTGCCCGATACCAAAGATTTTCCCCAGCAACAGCACCAGGTAGACAGAGGTCATGCACAGCAACAAGACACTATTGCAAGCTCAGGGTCACTTCTGCTCCTGTCTCCCCTTCTGCTCCTGCTGAGGTGCTGCTGTCCATGCAGGACAGTTCCCAGGTGGGCAAAGGTAGTGCTGGCCACAGGGCAACAGAGAGGGTTTGTCACAGGGACACACCTTCATCAGCCCCGTTCAGAAACAACGGCAGCTGTTCCAGGCTGGGGACTCCAGACTCATTTGCATTGCTGCCTCAACTCCCTAAAGCCTCAGACTTCACCAAGGGACTTCTGCCAGGGAGCTACTCTGAATTATTTCTAGTATCATCAGGGATCCAAGTGCCAACTTCACCTTTTCTGATTAACATTTTAGAACTTGTCCTTGTTCACATCCTCTCGTAGGCTATTCTGCTGTCCCTGTGTTCCTGGGCACCACTTTGCATTCCCTCTGGCTTTACAGAGGACTCACCAGCCCAGCCACCTGGCACTGTAGGTGGTGTCAGGCACACCTGAACTGCCCTGTTACACCTGAAAAAAGGCTGCAGCCAAGCTAACCAACAGCAGAATGAAGTTTACCTGTACAGCCCCATTCCAGCTCCTTGTGTGCATTACACTCATGCAAATAAATACATGTTCTTCCTCTAGAGACCAAGCAGAAAAGCTTCCAGCCTGTGACACTTTAGAGAAATAACAAATGAAGGTCCTGTATATTAAGTGAATTAAAGTCCTTTATAAGCATCTCACTGAGGAGATGATATCTAAACAATGAACAGCTCAGGCTGAGGCATCCACTAAGAGGAAAAGAAGTATTTAAGGAGGTCAGAGGAAGAACTGGTGAAATGAAGGTGAGGAAAAGGAATGATGAAAAGCCCCAGTGAAGAGTCCCAGCAGAGCAGAGCAGACACTATGCAGGAGCAAATGTGTAAGTGGTTCTATTAAAATGCTGAAAGGAAAAGAAGAGGTAGGAGGGGTGACTCAGCAGGGAGCTGAAGCAAGAGTATGATACAGCACAGAAGGAAGATTGAGACAGCAACACCAGCACAAACTGCACAGAAGAGGGTGGGTGGTGCTGGCAGAGGTGTGCTCCTGCCAGCTCGGGGAAGGAGTCAAGTGAGGTCAGTGCTTCACCAGCCTCAAGTACCGAGGAGTCTCTTCCTTTCCTAACTAGGAAGGGCAGAGGATTAAGGCCAGGGTGATGACAGCAACAGAGAGCAGAGCCCAGCAAGAACAGGTCCCAGCTCCTCCTGCGAGCAGGGAGTGTCCCTGTGGGACACAATGCGGTCATGATTGTTTGCTGGGGCTCTTTAGTGACTCCTTGAGACCTCTGGTCAGGGACACGCATTGGAAACACAGCTTTTGATGTACAGCTACTCCACAATACCTCAAAAACTTGCTCTTGTGCAACACAAACACAGACACACCCTCTGGTGACCAGCAGGAGACACTCGAGGCCAGTACTGCAGGTGAACAAGGTTCATTACAAAAGGAGAACAACAGGAATCCATCCTGTTTTGCTTAAATCCATCCTCCTAGGGAATCAGAAAGGATTAGAGGAGCCTCTTGGGTGGCAATTTGTAAATGTAATGCTGTAATGCTGTATGTCCCTTCTGCCAGCTCTCCAGACTGACACCCCAGCAGCACCACAAACTTCAAACACTAATTACTGCAGCCTGAGTCCATCCTTCCACCTGCAGGAAGCAAAGTAGGGGCTGTCTTTCTGCCACGGGAACTAACCCCCATTTCTGGGGGAGCACGGAAGTACCAGTTCTTTATTAGTGTCAGCTACGTGAACAAATAAAACTACAAAACCCAATAAATTCCCTATAATGATGATTCATCAGCACCCATCATTTCCTGGGCAACTGACCCGGGCTGGGTTTCACACGATATTTCACAAGGTGCTTTCAGTGGTGAGAAGAGATTTAATGTGGGGATTTTCACAGGTGCAGGAGGAAGCAATTTACAAGGGTTACAATACACACGAACAATAGGATGGGGCATTTGAAGACAAAGCCAGGGTCACTGTACGGGCATGATTCCAACAGTGTGGTGGGGCTCCTGCTCCTGTTCTTCAACAACAACATTCTCAGGGCTTGCTCTCAGTCCCAAAGTCTGCAAGAAACAGAGAACCCAAATATGCAATTTTCAAGTGCTAAAGGGAGAGTTTCATCCAGACAAGATGGAATTCACCTGAACTTGGGTTAACACAGTTACTGCCATATCATAAGCCAAGGAAATATCTGAAATATCTTCAAAGGGGTACATACAGTCTGAATTGCTTTGTTAGTGCGTCTATCCCAGCCTCAGCAGCAGGGCCAGCTCTCCTAGTCAAGCACACAAAGGGTATTTTATAGGGTATCTACTGCCATAGTTCTGCAAAAAACCCACTGGGAATTCCCAGGAAAGGTTGTGCTGGTCCCCACTAGACCTACAGAAAAACAAGGACCTTCCTATCTTCCTTTCTGGTAGCACAGTCCTCATCTGGTAGTATTGCCCTCATCAACACAAAGAGCCCACAGAGAACCAGGTCTCTGCAGTACAACTAAGTCCAGAAAATGGAGGATGCAATTTAAGGAATGGAATATTACAGTCGAAGACACTGATATTGCTTATTAAACCTTGCTTGGCCTGGATGAGAAACCCAATCCCCAGTTTCAGAGTCAGAAACCAGAGACTCTGAGCACACCACAGCTCCCAGCACCCACCTGGAGTCACTGCAGGAACGGCCCAGCACTGCCCTTGAGGGGTGTCTCTGTGGTCTGGTGTGCCTGGAGAACAGTGACCGCTTCCTCGATCTTACAAGAGAGAGCACAAGGGGGAGAAGTTGAGTTGCTCCACTGCAGGAGTGCACTGCACCAGGAATTCAGTATTTCAGGTCCCAGTGTGGCCTCCATACAGATCCACTTCCAAAATGTAAAGGACTTGAATAATCACAAAATCCAAGCCTGCTGCTTATGCAGGAGGCTGATCAACCCAAAGACCTTTTCTGTCTCTTACCAAGGGGAATTCTGGGGTATCTCTCCTCTATTACCAAGTCGGAACTTGCTAGAGAGAAGTCAGATTTCAGAGGTGAAGCTGCCTGACCACCCAACAGAGCCCAGACGCCTCAAAAAACATCAGTGAAAAGGTGAAAGGAGCTCCTGTCTCCAAGGAGCAACAAAAAGATGCAGTCAATTCACTGCAACTATTTTGATGGGAACCAAAGCTAAATATTCACCAGGATTAAGAAGGAAACTGAAGAAAAACTGCTGCCCCTCTGCAGTGTAGCTCATTTCTATTCTGAGGAAAGAGCATCTTCCTGGCTGCTTCCCTGTAGAGACACCACTCTGATTTTCCCCTCTCACTTCCCAGCCACCTCCAAACCACCCTCAGGCTTGGCCTGTGCTTTAGGGAGCTGCTTCCAGCTTCTCCTTTTGCTGAAGGCAGGCAGACATTCAGGCAACTGGGTGTGGTGACATCAATCTGGGGCTCCTTTTTCCCTTGAAAATAAAACCAGCAGCTACTTGCTCTTCCCATGGCGATCAGTGTCCTGGGCTGTGCTCAGCTTTCCTTGCAGCAGCAGGCAATCAGCCCTTTGGAAAGGGATGTGTTTGGGCACTGAGTCCCTCCTACCTTGGAGCGCAGGGAGTCTGGGGACTCCAGGAGCAGCAGCAGCTCAGAGTTGTCTATTTCCAGCAGCATCCCAGTGATCTTGCCGGCCAGCGCAGGATGCATCACGTGGATCAGAGGGTAGAGGCGTTCACCTGCTCCAAACACCAGCGAGGACATGAGCACTGTGCAAGCCCTCCAGCATTTTCAAACCCACTGCAAGCCCTCCTGCCCCCTCCACTGAAATGGGACACAAGGGTGGTGATAGTGGTGGTGGAAAAACCACTGCTCACAAGCAAAGCTGCTCCAGCACATCCCAGCAACAGGAAGCTGCTGGGTGAAGTCAGCAGCAGGCGCCTACAGTGGGCACAGGGCAGTGGAGCTGAGCACGCCTGCCCGCCCATGTGCAGGTGAAGGACAGTTTCTGCAGGAGCAGTTCCCTCCTGGGGAAGAAAGAGCTGGTTTGTGACCTGCTGTGCTTTGGCCAGGCCAAGCAATGCTGTCCCACCCCAGGGTACTGTCTGCTCCACCACAGAACGCCTGAAAGCCAAGGGTTGTGTGGCAGAGCTGACCTTAACCCCTATGGCCACCACGCTGTTCATCAGTGCCCAGGAGCAGCAGTACAGGGTGGTTCAGAGCTGAGGGGAATTGCAAAGGCCCTGGCATGGCCTGGCAGCACAGGCAGGGCAGATGGAGCTCTGCCTCTCTGCAAAGCCCCACCAGACACTCTCTCACTGCCAGGCAGCTCATGCAGACAGGGAGTGGTTTTATTGCTCCCATCCAGTTCCAATACAGACTGAATTTATTTTTTTTTGTAAGCAGCATAATGTCAGAGCAATCCCACAAAGCCTTACAGCTTCTCCCAGCAGTTAAGTTTGCCCTGGTGCATGCAAGCCCACATGGCCCCAGGGCCCTGCAGCAGAGCAGCTGTGACACCCACCGATCATTTGCTTCTGCTCCTGGGGAGGGGCTGCTGCAAGCAAGGATGCTGTCAGTGGCTCCTGCCCCTGGACATGCACAGCAGGTTCTCCCACCTGGAAGAAAAACAGGGAAGAACAGCAATCAAAGGCTGGAAGGGATGTGAGTTACCTGGCTTGCAGGAATGGTGCTGGACACCAGCCACAATGGGGCATTTCAGCCTTCCAAATGCTGGCACTGTGTGTTTGTACTCAAACACCAGCTGCAGCAAAGCTGGAGTCAAGCATTAGAGCTGTTTTGCTACTGGATCCATAGCTGCCCCCAGGAAAGGCCCCCACAGCACCAGTCATGGAGCCATGGGGAGTCCTGGGGTCGGCAGTCACATTAGCCCAGAGCAGGACCAAGAATGTCACATTATGGTGGCTGCAGAGCACTTACCTGTGGGGCCACCATGGGTGGCATGTGCCCCATGGGCTGCATGTTCCTGGCAGATGAGGAGTACTTGTACTGCTGGGCACCCCGTGGCAGGGCAGACGAGGAGGGCAGCCGGGTGCTGACCGTCTGCGTCCCGATGTTGGCTGCAATGGGGACCAGAATACTTGTGAGGAGGAGTCCTTAAATGCATACCTATGCCAAGGAGGCTGAAGCCACAAGGGCAGTGTGCTTGTTTGGAGGGCCTGAAAAATCCTACATGGGCTCAAAGCAGCCCCCCAGTCAAAGGCAGCTTCCCCAGGACAGGCAGGGCACTGCCGCCCTTGGGGTGGGGTGGTTTGATGTTGTGCAGAGGGCAGGAGAGCTGGCAAAGGCACCCACATCTTGTCATCTCTCCTCCAGAAACCCATCTGCATGAGCAGCCAGAGAATGGGAACAGCACTGAGGAGGGTGGGCTGCAGACCCCTGTCTCCCAGCTCATCCTGAAGGAAGGTGAGGGCAGAGAAATGAGAGGACAATGACAAAAGGAGAAGGGACAAGCCACAGAGAGCCCTCCTGGTCCCACTGTTCACTTCAGCAATTAGACACTCAATGCCAAAGATAACTTCGGGCAAAATCCCAGGAAGATGGGAAGGCTGTAGGCAGTCACTGCCCCAGCTGGTCCTGTCTGGAGGAGACACCCCAGGACCCAGGGCCAGCCTCAGCACAACCAGGCACCGGGGATGCCAGCAAGATCTGGTCCTCAGCTCCAAACCCCTCTAACATGAGGCTTGGCACTGGCAGCAGTTCAGCCAGAGCCTGTGAGATCCCCTTCCTGTGCCCCACAGGTCCTTTCCCACCTTCTGCCTTTGTCCGAGCCTAAGCCCAGGTGCTGTGGGTGCATCACCATCTGTTTTAAGGATCATAGGCCAGGAGCAGCCACCAACAAGACCAATCTGCATATCAGAGACCCGTCCCATTACCTGAAAGACCACAACCTTCCCCAAAAGTTACATACTTAGTTTCTACAGACACTGCTCCAATTCCATCACACCATCAGGCTCCTCCATGAGAAATCCCACAAAACAAACTATCCTCAGAGGAGGCCTGAGCTCACAGTAAGCACCCCTGCCACCACAGCGATGTCCCAGCTGGAAATTGTGGGGGTCCTTCCCCCACTCACCCACTCTCTGGGCCTGGGGGGGCACACGGGGCACCTGGGTGGAGGCCTGTCTGGTGGTGCTGATGTTGGACAGCAGGCGCCGGGGGGGCACGGCAGCCCTCAGGATGGGGGTGGTTTCAGGATACACTGCTGTAGGAAAGAACACACACATAATGAAGCCACTTGGTAGCAGAGGCATGGAAGGAGACGGCAGGGGAGTGACTGTGGCTGGGGACAGTTCAGGAGCACCTCACCTCTGGTGTCACCGCCAACTTGTCACCTCCTGGTGCCCATCACCGTGACCCTGCACCAAACCCCTGCACACTTATCCAAGATAAACCCCCAGGGTTACAACACTCTGTGATGCTTTTAGAGACCCTCAGTCCCTGACTGAGCCCAGCTCGTGCCAAGAGCCCCCAGGGAGAGACAGGCAGACTCACAGGGAGGCCGGGAGGGCTGTGCACTCCAGCGAGTGGCAGGGCGGACTGGCACAACAGGGCTGGGGCCGTAGAAGGCAGCTCTGGTTTGTGGCTGGGAAAGGAGAACACATTATCCAACGTGACTGGGGAGCTGAGCTGAGCCAGAACTACCCCAGAGCCTCTTGGTGGCTGCTGCACACAGACAGACAAGCCAAAAACATGCTCTGCAGGGTGCCAGAGCATTTTAAACACCGACCTCCAGCCCTGCTGCCAGCATGTCCTCCAGCAGCTCTACTTAACTCCTCCCCTGGAGCTTCTGCACCTCTGTAACCCTTTCCTCCTGCTCTCCATGCTCACACCCTCCCACCAAACTCCTCCTTGCTTCCTCCTTCTCTGAGGGGCAGCAGTAAGTAACAACAAAATCCCCAGCCCATTACCTGGAGCACCTGCACGCCACCCTGCTGCTCACATGGAAGCCCAGCACAGATCCCACCGGTTCCACAGGGTGTGCCCAGGTCTGCACAACCCAAGCTCTGCTTCTCAGCCTGACAGCCACCCCACTCCAGGGCAGACCTGGGTCCCTGTGCAAGGCTGCCACTGGGGAGCAGGACTCACCTGGGGCATGGGGGGTAGGAAGTACCCTGGGGGGGTCTGGAAAGAGCCCAGGAGAGGGCCAGGCAGGGCCCTCATGGTGGCCAGTCTCTGCATGTACTGGTTGGTGAGGATTGCTTTCCGCTCTTCCTTCCTCTGAGCGAGCGCGACGTAGAGAGGCTTTGTGCTGACGATCCGCCCGTTCATTTCTGTCACGGCCTTGGTGGCCTCTTCTGGGGATGAAAAGCATACAAACCCAAACCCTTTGCTGCGGCCACCCTCTGTCATCACCTAGAATTGGATTAGAACAAGACAGCTGAGTCCACAGATCGCTGCAGCACACACAAAACACGGCGCAGTGAGGGGGGTGGGATCCAGCCACAGGCACCCCATTTCAGCCCCCACACCCAGGGTGGGATGGATGGGACTGCACCTCTCTCACAGACAGGTTTCTCTGGGGTAGGGGAGGATTTGCTCAGGCAGTAGGTTTGGGAAATGAAGATGGCAGAGTCTGGACCAGCCTGAGATCTGGAGCCGGTGACTGTCTGGGGGGAATCTGTGCCTCAGCCCCACAGGGCCCATGGGCCAGAAATGCTCTGGTGCTAAACACTGCAGGAGCCAGCAAGGGATGGGGATCAGTGAGACACTGTGCCCTGACAAGGGCCAGACATCATCTGTCCCTGGTGGGTTACAGGTAGCTGACCTTGAAACCAGACCACCCCTCTGCACCCTTCAAGAGAAGGCTGACACCAGTCCCAGTGAAAAGACTGACACTTCCATGGTGTTCCAAAAGGCCAAACATCAGCCTGTCACCCCACTGTCCCGAGAGAGGTGGCTTGTGGGTCATTTTTATTTGTATCAGTGTCACAGAGCAGCTGGGCAATATTCAGAATGTTGCAGCTTTAAGGTCCCACACCTGGCACCTCACCAAGGCTGGGGTAACACAATCAAACTACAAAATATTTGCTCCTCAGGACAGCTTGGAGTGAAGTGGCATGTCCCTCACACCTGGCTTGAGGTACAAGCCATTAGCAGGGAACTGTAATTCAACAGGATGATAATCCAAATCCATCTGCAAGGGCTGAGTGCACCGGCTGACTGACCCCAGGAGCCCCAGGGGCAGCCCCAGTCCCTCACCTTGGCACTGGTGATGGTGCCATAGGGAGAGAACTCCTTCCTCAGCCTCTCGTCGTCTATCCCATCATCCAAGTTCTTCACATACAGGTTGACCCCCTGCACACGATGAAATAAAAGCAGCTTGGGATCCCAAAGTTTACGACAGTTTGTCACACTGGGTATACATTTCACCAACAGCTCAGCTGGAGGGTGGGACAGCCCCCGCAGGAGCAGTGACATGGAGAGGGACCAGGATTGTGCATAAACTCCACTCGAAGTACAAACACCCCAAGTGAAGAGGGCACCCAGACCATCACTGTGAACCTGCTCCAAGATCTCATGAAGCTGTCTCATTTCCAGACTAATATTTCTGGAAATGAGCAGACCCACTTGCTCACCTCCCAACATCATCCTGGGTTTAAATCCCTCTCCTCTTTCCTGATACTGCTTCCCAGGACATTCCCAGGCAGTGACTGGACCCTGTGCAGGTCTTTAATTGCAGGAGGGGCCCACCACGCCAATCTGCTCTGGAAAGCTCTGTGCTATACCCAAGCTGAGGGCGTCCCTGGTACAGACCTGCAGGATGGAGCACCCTGCTCTCCCCTTACCTGGTACCTGTTCACTCGCTCCTGTTTCATCTGCTCAAACTTCCTCTTGAGCTCGCTCTGGCGCTCCAGCCGCTTCTGGGCCCGGCCCACGTACACCACGCGCCCGTTGATCTCCTTCCCATTCATGTCAGCCACCGCCTGCCGGGGAAGGGAAGGGCTCTGAGCTCAGTGGGAAGTCCATGGCCACAGCTCTGCCCTTCACCCACCACCCCAGGGCAGTCCCACAACAAGCAGAGATCTGCTCCCCCTTGCCAGGCCCTGCCCATCCAGGTACCCAGCGCCAGCTCCCAGACGAGCACAAAGCTGGTGAGGTTCCCCCTGAGGAGAGGTGGGTGGGAACATCACCAGGTGACAAACTCAGGGGAGAGATGGGCAGTGAGTGAGGAGCCTCTTGCCTTCTGGGCTTCTTCGTGCTTCTCAAAGTTGACGAATCCGAAGCCCTTTGAGCGGCCACTGTTGTCCATCATGACCTTGACACTCAAGGTCTTTCCTGCAAGAGGGAAGGACAGTATGGTCTGACGGGTGCTGCTGGGCTCAGGAGACACCATGACATGCCAGCCCAGGGAGGAGACTGGATGGGCATGGCAGCATGGAAGAGCCCAGCGGGAGGACAGACAATGGGATACCCATGAGGCAGGGACAGAAGGCTGTGGGGGTTGGTGAGGGTGATCCCTCCCACCCTGAGTGCTGCTCTCATTGCCCTGGGCTCTTCAGCCTCTCCAGCCAGTGCAGTGAGTTCCTTTGTCTAGAAAATCTCATCTCCTTTGTACATGAACACATATATTGGGTTCATATGAAGGATAACCACAAATTACCTGTGATGACACTGACCAAGCATGAACAGCATGGCCCATGGGTTGGCACAATAATAAACCCCATCACCAGAGGCATCCTCCAGTAGTGGACTAAACTGAAAAGCCTGTTTTCTTAAAATTCAGACACAATTCTTATTCCAAGGGTTCCTGTAACCAGGCAGCCTGCTGGTAACAAGACAATTTTAAAAACTATCCAAGAAAGAAAAAAACCTACTTTTTTCAAGAGAGCACCAAGTACAAGTTATCCTCCTTCACAGCAGGAAAGCACATGTAACATCCTGACAGCTGAAGTGACTGCAGTCCTTTTATGTGGGGGATGTTTAAACAAGTCACATCTCACGAGAAAAGGGGCTTGCTACTTCAGCCAAGCACTCTGCCCAGCTTCCCTTTCAATTGCCCCAAGTCCAGTTTATCAGACACGAGGATACCTCAACAACTGTGCTCACCAAACTTGGAGAATATTTCCCTCAGTCTGTCATCATCCATATCATCCCCAAAGTTTTTGATGTAGACGTTGGTGAACTCTATTGCCCTCGCCCCAACCTCTGCCTCGCGCTCCTTGCGGGATTTGAAGTGTCCAACAAACCTGCAGGAAGAAAGGAATAGGCCTCAAACCCTGCACGTTCCTTGCAGAGGGAAGATGGACACAGGTACACCTGTCTCAGTAAGGCCAAGAGAGATCCCATCCTCAGGCCATGCTTTGCTCACCCACAAGCTTACCATGAGTTTCACATACAGCAACTTCAGCATGTCCTACTCTGGTGTACCTCTACCCAAACTCCCCCTTGTCACTGCCAAAAGTAGGGATGTGTCATCCCAGGAGACATCAAAAGACTTCAAAGGATGCCACCACCACAAAAGACCCCAAAGGATACCACCAAGTGCCAGCTCTATTCCTCCAAAGCATTCTCAAACACTCTGGGCAGCCCTTGCCTCTGTGGGATGTAGAGAGGGAGGTGATGCAATGCAAGCAGAGAGAGGAACAACAACAACAAAAAAACCCCTTCCTGCCCAGATTATCTGATGCCAGCAGCCAAGATCAAGGACCAGCCCCACTTTGTGGGTACTCATTACACTGCCTCAGCAATAAAACCCAGCCTGGGGCTGGACTCCTTCCCCACCATCTGGGAACAGCTCCAAACCACTATCACACTTCCACCAGCACTCACCACAAGTGACTCACTGTCCCAGAGAGCAGCACAGACACCATGCCCAGCAGGGGTGGGAAAAGGGAAGAACACAGAGAACAGCAGGAGAGGAATGCCTGAGCAGAGCATGCTTTTACTCCCAGTAGTGGACCAAGGCAAGGGAGGAGCAGAACCAAGGGCAGGGCCCAGACTCCTCTCTCTGGCACTTACACCTTCCTGTCATTGAGCAGCATCCCATTCATGGTCTCAATGGCCCGAGTCGCTGCCTCATGTGTCTCAAAGTGGACAAAGCCATAGCCACGGGATCCATTTTCATCACAAACCACCTACAAACACAGAGGAGCAAAGGAAAGAGACAGACACTCTTTTTCTCCGCGTTTGTACAAGAGTACATCACAGGAAAAACCCATCCCCATCTTCCAGGGGCATTTTCCCTCCCTGACATCCTGCTCCCACTGCAGCTGAGCTCTGTCGGGGTGTTGATGGCAGGTCAGGGATATGGACAATCCCAGGACCTGATCCATGGTGCTTTATATGATATCCAGGAGCTTATGGCTCCCCAAGACCCACATACCACTGGTGCAGTGAGCTGGGACAGGGGGACACAACATCCCTGTGTAGGGACTGGGGAAAAAGCCCAGTTTTGAGGGGAAACATAGCAAGGCCTTTTGGCTTGAAAGCATGTGGGAATTTAAAGGAGATGTTGTGGGAAGTGAAATGAGAAAGTGAATTCCAGCTGGCTGGAGCACGCCTCCAAGAGTGAGGGCAGCTCTGCAGCAAGCCCTCTCCTGCAGGGCCCTGGGCACACCTACCTTGCATGACAGGATGTTTCCAAAGGTAGAGAAGGTGTCATACAGGGCTTTGTTATCAATGGAGTCATCCAGGTTCTTGATGAAGACGTTTCCAACCCCTGATTTTCTGAGCCCAGGGTCCCGTTGGGACCACATGATGCGGATGGGTCGGCCTTTGATCACCTCGAAGTTCATGGTGTCCAGAGCTCGCTCAGCTGGCAAAGAAAGAGGAGGAGAGGAGAGTAACAGAGACAGATCTCCCTCACATCCAGCAGCTGAGATGGGCACAGGAATCAGGGACAGGGGCTTGTTAACCTAAATGGAATAGGCAGCTCTGCTCCCCACCCCTTCAGCCACACCACTCTTTGATTAATTTTTTTTTTTCCCCTCTCCAAAGCATGTCTGACTCCCAAGGATCAGCCATTTCACTACAAGCACCAGTCTGGCAGATGCCCAACTAATTCACCCAGCAAGGATTTTGGTCTCTAGGGCAACTAAATCAGCACCTTCCCGTCACTACAGCCTCACTTCAGCATGGAACATCTTCCAATTGCAATCCTGTGTCATGGCAGTGCCTGCCAGGAGAGTGGCCTCACATCACACTGTGAGCCAGTGAGCAGCTGGCTGCCCCAGGTAAGGGCAAAAAGGGGTTTTGTGCCCTTCTCTGATGGAGAAGGAGGAGGGAGGCAACTCTTGCAAGTCACCTTCATCCCCTTACCAAAGCCCAGCTGCTGCATCCTTTCCCAGACCCTAAGAAGAGATGGAAGCAGGATGGGTCACCATCAGAGAGCAGATTGGGATTAGTTAGAACCAAGGCCCAGCAGCTGATGGAACCATTCAGACAACTGCTCCCCCCTCTTCCATTGCCCCCTTCACATCACTTGCACACCCCAATTCCCCACTGTGAGGCTGTTCCTCAGAGCTGTGTTGGGGGAGCATACCATCCACAGGCTGCTGGAAGTTTATGTAGGCATAGCCCAGCGACCGGCGCGTGGCCACGTCCCGACAGACACGGATGGACATGATGGGCCCTGCAGGTGAGAACTTCTCATAGAGCATGGCTTCAGTCACATCCGGGTGCAGGTCTCCCACGTAGAGAGAGGCTAAGGGATAGCCAGGGCCACTGGCATTCATGGTCACCCACGGAGTTCAGCTGCAGAGGGAGATAGACCTGAGGTTGCAGGGTGAAGGCTTCAGATTGTCTGCAGCAACCACAGACCCACACTGGGGCTCGCCCCACTGCAGCAGCACAAGTGCAAGCAATGCCCTTCCCTTCCCACCAGCAGGAACAGGAATTCCCCAAGGAAGCTGCAACCCCAAAATTTTCCAGGACATAACAATTTTGGTGCAAAAGTTGAGCTGGGATAATCTGCACCTCACAGCCCTTGCACATCCTGGAAGCACGCAGAGGGACATACCACATACATTTGCTCCTTTCAACACTCAAGCCCCCCGAGAAATAAAATGGAGCTTAATTCCTCAGAAGGCAAACAGCCCTTCTCCACCTGAGACTTCCATTTTAACTCCTTAACGGCTTCCTGCAGCCAGAGCAGACCCAAGGACTGTGGGTTTGTATTGATGCCCAGGGAGCAGACCTGCAGCCCATGCTGCTCCCTGCAAATAACTCCATCTCTAACGAGGCAGACACAGAGTTTCGGCCACCCCTTCCCAGCTTCTCAGCTTGTTGACTACTGTTCCCAGAGCAGGCAAATTGATGCTCAGTCTCTGCCTGTGTGAAGACGACAGTCACTGCTTGAGACCCCCAGGGTACTGCCTGGGAACACAAAAATGGAGGTCCTGCCCCAAAAGTTTATAAACCTGTCATTGGGGCTCTTACCTGAAAGCTCAAAAGTCCTGAGACACTTGTTTAGATACCTAAAGATACGCAAAATTAACAGGCATATAAAGGACACGTGCATCGACGGCGGGCAGCCCACGGTGGAGCAGAGGGCTCCGTGACACAAGCCTCGCTCCTCGCACCACCAGAGGCGCCTCCCAGGGCCCCCCCAAAACAAACACAGGGTAACAGAGCAGCCACAGCCAGCGGGGCAGGGGGGAAAGGGAGTTCAAAGGGGGAGGAGGCGGCTGGAGCGGCGAGGGGGGACCGGCCGGGCAGAGGCGGCACAGCCCCGCCGCGGGAGCCGAGGGCAGCGCACACCGCCGGCAACGGGACGGGGCTGCGGAGGAGCGCTGCTCACCCTGCCCGAGCCCGCCTGCCGGCGGGGACCCCCAGCCACCCCCGCCCCGGAGAAACGGCCCCGGCAGCCGGAGCTGGGTGATGGGAGCCGGCCCCGCACTCACACCGAGCGCTCGCCTCAGCAGCACCGCTCCAGTGCGGCTGTAGGCACCGCCCGCCTCTTTCGCGGCGGCCCCGGGGGCGGGACGGGACCCCCGCCCACCGCCCCACCCCCGGCCAGGTGCGGCCCTGCCCCGCCCCGTGCGGAGCGATGCGGTGCGGACACCCCCGCGGGCAGGGCAGGGCAGGGTCCGGCCGGGCAGCGGCGGCCCCCGCGGACCTGAGCGGCTCAGGGGTTCAGCAGCTGCATCTCCACTTCTGCGAATTGCAGCTCCTGCGCGTCTCGTGCTTTCCCAAACGAAGGGCAGGGGAATCGCGCTGCGTGTCGCCCTGGAACACTGACAGCGGGTCCCACCCACGCGCTTTTAGGAAATCACATGCACCTTCTGGTATGTAATCCTCTGAAGGAGTACAGGCAGGAGATTTACACAGCTCGGTTACAAATCCCTCACCACCGGGCGCTCACGCATTTCCAAACTCCACAGCAATCTCCCTCAGGACCCAACAGAGACCCAGGGGATGTGGCCTCTGCCATCGTCACTTCTTGTTTGTATAGCCCAGGAGAGCTGTAAGGTGACTTTCACCCATAGAGATCGCACCCCAGCTGTTCGGGACGTAACTGTGCTGCTGAAACGCAGGATGAAAGCACACGAGAACCTCGAGCCGCAGGCAGTGCAATTCCAAAGCAGTTTCCCCAGCATCCGGCTCCACCCCACCCGCACCCTCGGAAGTCAGGTGCGGGGCAATCAGGAGAACCTTTACACTCACAAAAGCCTTCTGGTGGTTTCCCACACAAAGACGCCTCACCCAAAGGTCAGATGAGCATCAGTGCCAAGAATGAGAAGCTGCGGCAGCAACAGTAAGATGAGCTAAACACGTAGAGTGCACCTGGACTGTTACGGTGGCTGTGCCAGCTGGAAAGCCCTTTCCCAGAAAGACAGAATTAAATAAAAAAATGGACACCCCCTCAACTCAGCACTGCTGCAGACCAGCCTCCTCAGCTCACAATTTCCCCAAAACAGACAGTAAGGATGAGAGATGTTGTGTGAGAGGACTAGGACAGGAGGTGGTCTCTGAACATGAGCAGCTAGCAGACATAGGGATTTTTCTTCTCAAGAGCTGACAATGTCATTGGCGTGACTCAGACTGGGAGTTAGTGCACACTATAAATAATTTAAGATGCTTGATATGTGCATACATTTGGGTATGTCCATAAAGGCTGAAGAAAATGACGACGTAGCAATAATTACAGACATGGAGGGACCACCATGTAAAGCTATGGCACAGGGCAGAGCAGTGGTCAAGCAACAGCTGGTTAGATTTGGCCTAATGCCTTCATAGTGGTCAATCAAGAGCAGCCAAGTGACATTTTCCACTGTGCACACTTCTGTGTTGTCCTACTGCAGGAGCAGGAAGCTCTGGGAGCAGGACCAAGCTCCTTCAAGCTTTTAGGCTGCCCAGCATCTGCCACCTGGCTGCTGCCATCCATCCCTTCAAGCGCTCTTAAGTCCAGGAAGACGCCTCCACTTATTTTGCACTCTTGGTGTGGCTCTAGCACAGCACAGTCTGAGACAAGCAGAGCTGCGTGTGCAGAGGTGAGGCCAGCCCTGTGTTCACAGTGGGTATTTAAGATTCCCAAGAAAAATTTCTAAATGTAACCAACAGACTTCTCTCATTTACAGTGTGTTCAACCCTACAATGTGCGATGACTCATGACAAGTTAAATGGTTATTCAGAGTTGCACTTGAGCTCTGCAATGACAATATATTACAAGTATGCCCTCAACAAAAAAGAAGAGAAACAGTGTTTTCTCCTACAAATCTGAGAGGGTGTGTGGGGAAGTCTCTTGGTAAAGGAATGAGTAACTCAGTATTTGTAAACCATGAATCAACTCACACGATCCACAAACTGAGAACTGAATGTAAGTGGTGATTTTACTACCACAGGTTTTGCCACTACTACAGCAAAGACAACAGACACGACCAAATGATAAAATTTTTTTTTATTATTCACTTTTGAATTCTTTTACACTTTCCTGATTATTTTGTGTAAGGTGAAACTAGAACTGTTTAAAAGACATACACAAATCTAGTACATCAATAACCAGGTATTTCTTTTTGCTATACTATTCTCACAACCACGTGTGTGCTAGGCAATATAACCGTCACAGAAGCAAACTTTAGGCAGAATACTGGTCAGTAAAAACAAAGCGAAAAGAGCTACCAGATATACAGACAGGCTCGGTTCCACATTCACTACTGCATTTATCAAGCGCCAAGTATTAACTGCACAATTTGTTCAGCTAGTAGAGGGGAGTTTTAAAATCAGTGCATGAAATTCTTTTCAGCAGACAGATGGACAAACAGATGGATCCTATACCTAAGTGGAATGTGAAGGCAGGGGATGATACCACGGGACTGATAGGTGACTATTCCTAATCTTTTCCACTGCATTATTCACGCAACTCTTACTAGGTTTTGTGTAATGGGACATGTTTAAAACATGACAAGGTGAGGACGTTTGGAGCTCAAATATTACAAGTTACAAGCATTACAGATGTGTAGGTCTGCATTCCAGTACAAGATAGGAAATCCTGAATATTTGAGCCAGTACTTGAGCTGGTTTCCTGGTACCACCAAAGAACGGCAGACATGAGCTGAAGAATGCAACAGCACTGGCAGCTCTCAAACACCCAAGGAAGAAACCTGTCCTTGGTGCGAGGTGCAGGCCTCATTCACCATCCTGACACCACCAGGAACCGTGGAAAAGATGATGTGCATGTGGGAGTCCAAAATTGCTTTAATGGAGTTTAAACAGGTGAGAGGGTCAAGGATGAACAGAGTCCAGTGGGAGAAAAATTTCTATAAAGTGAACTTAAAGACGGCTCAGTGATTACTTTAGAAGTTTTCAGGATAAATTGAGAATGGGAATACCATGGAGATTTTGATTCACCTAAGAGTAAAGTAATGCAAAAGTGGCAGATCACTTCATGGTATCATCCAAATAATAAGGCCATTCAAAAAATTGAATCTTCTCCTATTGCAAGTCCATGGCAGCAAACCAAGAGTTTTCACTACTGAAGAATATCTAAGTTGTAACTAGGTAAAAGTTATTGCTGTGGGAAGGGGCTTAGTCATGCATGTGGTATGAGCATGAAAGCACTTTGAGAAGTCAAATCCCAGTTATCTGCCAGTGTAAAGAGTTTGGAAATCAAGCTGCTAACTCCCCCGTTTCCCTCCTCCCCAAAACAAACCCCATCCCCAGAAAGACAGGATTGACAAAGTGAGCTTTTGACTGAAAGCGGTGCCTCAGACTCGGTTACAAATGTCTACAGAGTGTGCCTGTTCAACTACCTCATAGCCGTGTCCCTAACTGGAATGCCATACATTGGATTGTTTTCCTTCCATGCCCCAGTGTCACAATAGAATCTCTATAACTTTCTGTACAACTTTACAACAGAATTGTACTTCGACTATTTTGGTGCCAAATTAAGCTCGCCAGAGTTACATAATTGATGTCTACTTTTCTACCAATAAGAGTTTTGTAAAGTCAATTGCAATCACAAAACCCATTATTATTATTATCACAGTGTTCAGTTAAAAATATAAACACGGTAATCGGAACTGTAAATGTTCAGAATAGGAAAGTTCGGAATGCCATTGGAATAACCGACCTCCGCTCTAGGTACACAAAACACCAACCAACCGGTTTTACCCCA
The DNA here is from genome assembly GCF_017639235.1 of Corvus kubaryi. Lineage (NCBI taxonomy): Eukaryota > Metazoa > Chordata > Aves > Passeriformes > Corvidae > Corvus > Corvus kubaryi. The sequence continues at coordinate 9,103,544 of NW_024580668.1, read as the reverse complement.
CAGACAGTTTTTGCTACGTTGAGGTTGTGAAAGTCGATGTACTATTCTTTTTGCTTGTCGCACAAAGGGATTATGTGTAGGATACAGGGTGACATTGAACATATAGTGAAGCGTGACAGCCATTAGTTCTCTCCCTCCCCAGCATCCCCTTCATCTCCCTGGTTTTCCGACGTCCATAGCTGTAAGGAAATACAAACACGTGTTTATGCTGGAAGCACAGTTAATTACAATTGTCAGGAAAGGGAAGACAGCGTAATTAGTAGTAGCTGTGCAACTTTCTCAGCTAAGAGCAATGCAGAACTGAACTTAATAGCAAAGCTAAGGAATAATAATCTAGAGCATGAATAAAAGATAAGCAAGAAGCCAGCACAAGCTGAGAAGTTCCACATAAAACTGTTGAGAACAAACTCCACTCTGTTAACAAAAAGAATCTGAGTTTGTTACAGCAATTAACAAGTGATTCCTAGTTTGAACAAGCAAGTCTAACTGGTCTGGTTACAAAAAGCATCGAAGTTAACACATGCAGTTAACGCCTGAGAAAAAGCTCTTAATTGCACAGAACCGCATCAGCTTTCAGATGCTGAGTCCCACTTCACAGAGTGCAGCAGCCTAGAGTGCAGTGGTTTGCCCCATGGTACTCACAGTGAGGTTGTCCCTAAGCAGCTGCATGATCAGGGTGCTGTCTTTGTAAGACTCTTCATTCAGCGTGTCCAGCTCTGCTATTGCTTCATCAAATGCCTAAAAACATAAACACAGCCCTTTCACACTCTGCCTTCTGGAGTCACTTCTGCTTATACAGAGCTTACAAATATGCCACATTACTATCCAAATTCAGTTAAAAAATCTTCCAGTATTTTTCTTTTCCACCACAAGAAGAAATGCAAACCGAAGTGAGCACCAGATCCTAGACAGCCAGGGGAAAACAGAAGTCTTCACGGGTGTTCAGATTAAAGCCCAGAAAAACTTTACTAATCATGGTAATACCAAATATTGAAAAGGCAAGAGCATTCTCTGTGTCATGCTGAAAAACGGTTCACATAGCTTGAAGTCAGGTTTAAGAACAACACTTAAAAAAAGAGACTTTCATTAAAAACGAAGGTCTCATTGGTCTAAATAAACAGTGAAAGACAAAGGTACCATTACTAGGAGAGACATACTGTACATGAGTGAGTAGACAAGAAAATGGAACACAAGATTTTTCAACAGTAGGGAGGAAGGTTTTCAATTTCTTTTCACAACAGCAGAGGAAGTCAGGTATGTTCCACTAGAGATTAACAAAGCCATTCTTCCCATCCATCTGTTACACATGAAAATCAATACTGTGAGTCTGAGAGCCGTAAGTGCTATTTCTTCATTCAGGTTTCAAACAGATGTAAGCATTTTAACTAAAAAAAGCAAGAACAGCAACAGCATTTTACAGCAAAACATCACTTCTTGTTACAAAGTCTTACTGAAGTGCCTATTAAGAACACAAAGATTCACCTAATGCCATGTTATTCAAGTTACTACCGGACAATTTTCACAGACACAAAAAGCTCCATTTAGAAGACTAATCCTATTTTAGGGAGAAGGCTAAGGAAAAAATGACTGGCTATTTGTTTGCCACAACCCATCACAAAAGCTCTTTTTGGTCTCTGGAGAGAGGGGTACACATGCATATGGATAACAACGACATTTAGAGCTACAAAGATGGGCACACAGACAACACCAACATTCATGTACTGGCTAAGTGCTCCTATTTAAATAAATATTTCACTTTAGAACTGCTTAATTAATTCAAGTGTTTTCAATTTTGACACAAACACATTCTAAGAGATTTAGGTGGACATTAAAAAGAGGCAATTTGTCTTCCCTGTCACTGGAACAGCTGCAGTAGCAAATCAGCCTTACCCAAAGCTAATCTAGTCCAGCAAACCAACTTACCTGAAAATATACTACAATGACAACAGCTCAATGACAGCATTTTTAAGGAATTTGATATGAAAAAGCATAATCATCTACAAAGTGCTACTGTAACCATGTAATTACCTCCTCAGCCTCCACAAAAATTGGTGATATGAAGAGTCTGCTTACCGTCTTTGCCAGATTACAGGCTTTTTCAGGAGAATTTAGGATCTCATAGTAGAAGACAGAGAAATTTAGAGCCAAACCGAGTCGAATGGGGTGTGTTGGCTGCATCTCTTTCTTGCTAATTTCAAATGCCTCCTGATAAGCTTGCTGGGAATTTGCTACTGTTGCTGCAAGAAGCAATTACAACCACATAAATACACAGTACATCTCTACATGGGGGAAGCAATTATATTCTCAGCCTAGACTACCGTGCCACCAGAAATTCATACAATTACCTATACACAGACACTTACTTCAATGTGTTTACATGCAAAAGCCTGCCTTCCACTTGCTGAACTACTAATGCTAAATAGATTTTTTAAAAGAGACTTAAAGTAAATTTTTTCAACAAATTCGAACCAATCTGAATGGACCCAAACTCTACTTAAGTCAAAGTGTTCTGCTTTTAAATATTCATTTCCAGCCCAGCTGAAGAAGTCATAGTTATCAATAATAAATTCAGACAAAACCATATGGGAAGTAAAAGATAACTGAACTCCTGCAGTTAGGTCATGAACTTTGTATTTCAGGTTGGGGTTTCAGGGCAAAGCCAACAGTCCCTTCCTGGCTAATGAGTAACAATAAGATCCGTGCTGGTCAGATACTCACAGGAATTCAGGCACAGTTCAGCACTGCTTTCCCATTTGAGAACTAATTACTTTAAAATCCAGGAACCCAATATCCCATATTTGCATGCAGAGAGTTTGCAAACAGTGAAGACTTGAGCTAAATTCATAGTTTAAACATGACATCAAAGGAGCAAAGCATTTTCCATGAGAAAGAAACCTACATTCTCCAGGAAAATGATTTTACTCTGCCACATATGCTTGAAAATTAGCCACTGTGGTCAGGGGCTGCAAGTAGAGTTTGACTGCATTGATGAACATCTATCTGTCAATCACTTCTATTAATTTCAGTGAAGTCTTTCTCCAAAAGTGACTTGCACTGCACCTATCTTCATAACCACAGAGCATTAGTAAGAAATAAATACTTATGTTGGGGAAAAGAATGCAAGTGTTTTTTACACTTGATTGTGCTTGGTCTGCAGAATGAGAGACTTCATTTCTACTTACTCTGCTTATTGTCCCCAGACGCCACCTCTGAGAGGTATCTGTAGTAATCACCTTTCATTTTCAAATAGAAGACCTTGCTTTCTGGCTGCGTGGCATTGACAATAAGGTATTTATCCAGGAGTTCCTGAGAAGGATTTAAAACAAAGTGACGTTTCCTGAGTCATAATGTCTGAAACAGACCCTTTGTTACAATGGTGAGCATGAACTGTTCAAACAGTAACAATGACTTCTGTCATGACTTACGTAGAGTCATGTGTTAATCACTTTGCCTACTGCTGTCTAAACTCTGGGAAAAAAAAAAAAGAGAAACTACTTGTAGCCTAATCTACGGAGAGCTGAAAACTTGCTGTGTTGAGACGACCCACAATTCCCTCCTGCAGGATCTAAAGGCTACCAGGGCTTAAGCTTGCTGATGCAAACCCACATCCACGGCCAACTAATGAAAAGCATCAGATGGAAATTAGCACCTCTGGTCACTTTTGCTGCCACAAATTTGAATTCTATGCAGAGCTGTGAAATTGTCCACAAGGAACTGATTCTATCTCCAGCGTCAGCTGAACAGTTTGACAGTGGCACAGGCAGTACGTGTGCACTCAGAAAGAGATGCAAAGATTGACTGCACTGACAGCATCTGCTCCAGACTGATCTTAAGCAAACAAAACAACAATAAAAGGCATCTTGTCTGAGTGAAAGAAAAAGCAAAATCAGTCTTGGAGAAGAGCTACACACCTTCTCCATTAAACAAAAGTAATAAAAAAGACTCAGGATGTCAGCATTCATTAATGAAAGAATTTAAACAGCAGGCCTTTTAGCAGGACTCATGCTGGTGCCCCAGATCTAAATTTGTTTTCATGGTGAACCCTCTCCAGCCAGCAGCCAGGGGTTTTCAACATGGCCTTGTTTGCTTTTTTCTGCTAAAAAGTATACTCTTTTATAACAAATTTCTTAAGAAGCAAGCTAAATGACTTAGGAGCTAGAATTGGACCCAAGTATGTAGCTATGCAAAATTATTCCCCTGCTAAGGTGCTGCAGTGTCTACAGCACTACTAAAATTCCTTAAGCCTCTCTGAAGAATGCTGCAGTACTAACTACTGTTATTTTTGCTGTTGGATTATTACCAGAACATCATTGCAGATATCCTGCAATTCAGCCTCAATTTTCTCACGATATTCTTTTCCCATCTGCTGTTTCTTCTCATTTCTCTCTGTTTTCTGTTCGATGCTGGAAATCACGCGCCAGGAGGAGCGACGGGCACCGACCACATTCTTGTAGGCCACGGAGAGGAGATTCCTTTCTTCATTGGACAGTTCATGTCCCTGCTCAGTGACAGCCTTCATAGCAGCAGCCATGTCATCGTAACGCTCGGCTTGCTCAGCCAGTTTGGCTTTCTGTACCAACTCACTTTTATCCATGGTTGTCCTGCAATTAGCAAGGAATAAAAATAGAGAAAAATGTCTCGACTGTCTGCACTGGGGAAGTTCATGCTGAAGGGTGAAGCAGATCTTACAGTCATTAATAAGAGGGAAATCTATCAACTGTAATAAAGTAATACAAAGGGTTTCTTTCTAAAAATGTATTTGACCTTTTGACCAAATATGTATCATTTCCATGTGTAAATGACTAATGACAATCCTGAAGATATGAAAGCATCGTTCTTCAAAATGCAGCAAAAGTCATACTGGCATTAAGCACAGCCCTACATGAATCTGTCCTCTTTCCTATACCAGCCACAGCTCAACTGGGACAATACTAACCAAGAAACCACCAGGTTGGTTGTTTTTTCAGGTTGGTTTGTTTGTTGTTGTTTGTTTCCCTCCACTGCAATACAACAGCAACTACTTAGGAGCACTGAAGCACTGGACAGCCCCTCCCGACCCTGAAAATTTTGGCAAGTAAACGGAGATGTTTCTGTGGGTTACATAAACCATACCCAGGAAAGCTGTAGTTGTTGGCAACTATGGAAAGTACATTTATACTGTTCTGCCATAAAATAATGTGGAGGTTTTTTTTTACATATGCATCAACACACACATAATGGACAATTCTACACAGCTAGGGTGGCTGCAGTCTCAGGTTTTCAAGACCTTTTAAATAAGATTGACATTCATAAAATCTGAATGGGACATGGCCCACATGATGGTCACTACTACAAAAACAAGTTGCTTATACGGAAACAACTCATTTATCATTTCTAATAATGCAGTTTAGCAACCAAAGCTGTGAAAACACAGCTACTCACATGGCCACAAGGTCACTGAAGAGCTTAAGCCAGGGAGAATGAGTGTACCACCCAGGGCCAGGCTCACAGGAGAAAGTAAATTAGTTTCTTTGCCTTTATCAAAACGGACCTTAACACCTCACAAACTTACAGACATCCCAAATTCATCTGTAAAATTTCTCCAGGTGCACAGGTTCACTTTTGGACACATCCAGCTGTTATTCTCATTAGTACTGTGCAATAATTATCCTCTCCTACTCCTAAATCCTAATCAGAGCTCTCACTGTCTAGATAAGTTGTCAGGCTGAGACTTAACAGCCTAAAAACAACTTCTAAAAGAACAATAAAACCCAAACAAGAACAGTAAGTTTACATTTGTATTTCACAGACTTCTGTTCATTACAGAAGCACCTACAATCCTATTAGAAAGACCCAACATACTGAATGTGATTGCTGCAGCCTTTTCCCTGGCTCTCACCTTTCAAGATTCTAGTCTGACAGGCTTCTGATGGAGAACATCTTGCACACACTGCTCAGCTTGTATTTTACTCCAAGGATCACCTACCACACTATTACAGAGGAAAACCGGTCCCCTGTACCAAATCCTCAACCAGGACAATGAGATGCAGACCCAAATTCCCATTGTGTGTATGAGCAGTTTCATACACTGCTCACACTGCCAAGGACGAGTCCTAACTACAAAATTATTTTGAGATGAGCACATTCTGTCCCTCCAGGTGAAGATATTCCACTTTAGCAAAAAAAAAAAACCAAAACACCCCCCAGAATATCAAGTCAAACATTGTCATTTCACACAAAAGTTCCTGAAGCAAACCCAGCAACCAAACCTACCTGCTCTGTATCTGCAAGTCACACTCACTCCTCCTTGTATTTGATCCTTTGTAGATCCTAATGCATCCATCCTCGTAAGGCACTCAAAGTAAGGACACAGAATGCTAAAACCAGCCTCCTGGAAAGGGACCTTTTGCAGACTGGTAAGTAAAGTTGGGCTCTGTTTCAGCTCCATTTCAAGTACTGTGTTTAAATCAGTGGATTCTGGGACCTACTGAAAGGGGCCGCACAGACTTCAGATCAAAGCCCTCAACAAGACAGGGTGACTGTGGGCAGCAGTGTGACAACTTGTGGTAAGGCATGATTCATTCAATCATCAGCTCTCTTCCCCAGTAAGCTTTTACCCTGGGGATATTTTCATTTGTTTTCACAGGCTTATCAAACAGATAGCTCCTGATGACGGAAAAGGTTAAGCGGGATTTGTGATGTGCATGGTTTCTCCCTACTTTGAAGGCTATCATAACACCAATGCAAAACAAGTCCAAGGAAATCATCAGAGCATTTCCCCTTGAGACAACCCATCCCACTTTTCCCTGTTGAGTCTATCAAACCTTGTAAACCATTCCCTTAACTCAGCACTAATTGCAGACTATGTGCTTAAGGCAGGAAGTAATTTGTGAGTGGTGTTCCTCTACCCACTCACTAAAATCTGAACATGAGCAAAGTACACCTGAAGAATGCTTTTTACATTACAAGAGCCAACTTTAAACAACAGGACATTGAAGCGAAACAGTTTCAGAGCACTTTTAGTTTCTTTATTGTCTGCAGAGCTTCTAGAAGTATTTCTACTGCAAACATCTTATCTTCTCCTCTTCTTCTAATGGAATGCGATTGTTATGTGGAAGCAGCCTGCTTGTTGAAGTGCAGAGGCAAGTAGCCCCAACTGAGTTTACATTTTGCCATTGAAAGGTCAGTTTTATCTGTGATCTGCACTTTGCCAATAGTGGTCTAATCTGTAGACAAGTCATCTGTGCAGAGTTCCATTTACAAACAATATAGAATTCAGTTTTGAAAGGGTGCAGAGTTTGTTTTATCAAGCTCACTGACATATTTATATTTAGATGCAAGACAGTTCATAGTAGTCAATGGGTTCATGTAAGGACACATGAAGGAAATCACAAAGGGAACTGCTCATGAAGGAAAACATGGGGGCACAAAGACCTAATGGATAAAAAAGATCCAGAAACCAGTTTAACATATCAATTATACAAGTAAAATACCAGCACAAAGATTAGAATATTGCTTCTCATCAAGCAACTTTCCTCAGCAATGTAACTAATTTATGCACATGAAACTCATTTATGCATATATGAAACTCAAACTCATCACTAAAGATGCAGCTTCTGAGAACTTCACTTAGTTTTGACATAAGAATTCAGTGTACAGGGGCTTGAGTTTAGTTAATTCATGCTAATATCTGTACTGTTAGTAGGCTTGCTATGAAACACAAGTATTATTCAGAAACATGGATTTAAAAGAACTTAAATGCGGTAAGAAAATAATTGCCCACACCAAAATATCTGCCAATGACAGCAAGTCACCATAATTTCCTTTCCAGGATGCTGCTGCATAAAGGAACACTTAAAATCCTCATTTGATTCTCCATTGCTTACCTTGTTAGCAGCTTGGAGAGAGCTTTGCAGAGCTATGCTGGCTTGAGCTCCAAAGAGGGAAGTGTTTGCCAGAAGGAAAAAAGATACAAGGAAAGGAGTGATGTTTGAAAAGGCAAAGAAGCAACTATCAGTTATAACTGGTCCCTCCCAGAGAGGAGATGAAAGCCACACTCTAACAATGGACCAGTGTGCCACAGTCTGAAACAAGCAAAGCCTAGAGCTAAAAATACACCTAGGCCACACACAGAAGCCATCTACCAAAGGTTACCTGCAGCTAGGAGCAAAACACACAGAGGTGATGAACAGGAGGCTGACAGGAATGATCTATTCTAGCACTAATAAAGCCATGCCATGGCGGCAAAGGGAAAAGAGGGAAGATGGAAAAAGGAGTAGAGACATGCAGATCACAGCCATGGAGGAGTCCTGAAAGTTGCCTGTTCTAAGCAGAAGATTCTGATATTAGATGCATTAACACACTTCAAATTCTTAAGACACTGTCTTCTTAAGAATCTGTCCAATACAACTTAGTAGCCCTCCAAAAAAGCAGTGGCTGGACACTGCTCACAACAGGGGATGCCAACCACTGCCCAGCAGTCACAGCCAATAGCACCAGCTGCCAGAAATTTTAATCACCTGAAGTCCCACAGTCAAAATGTAATTTTTTTACTATTTTTTCCCCCTATCTCCCATACAGCCTAGAGCTCTTTCAATCCCTCTTACAAATGCAGAAGAGCATGTATGCAGGCACTGTAAGTTACAAGTGCTTACTCCCACCCCAGAAAAGCTTTATGCCTGTGTAGACAAGACTGAAACGTATCACAAAGCATCAAAAGTAAAGGTCAGAACCTGTAAAACTCATTAGTTTGTAGCTGCCTGCATCCTTCAGTGGAAGATGCAGTAGAAGGGGACGGTGTGACCAGCCTGGGAACAGGACCTGGAGTCAGTACACCCATGGATCTTTCAAGAGTGGATGGACACACAGAACTGGAGGTTTACATCCCATTAACAGCTGAGGGGTAAAACATGCAGCTACCATTGTTCAGATGACTGCAGGATTTTGAGAACTACAGCTTACTCCTCAGCACTTACTCCATCTACTCTGTAGCCTTTATTGTTTCCCATTCCAATGGGCTCTTTAGGACAAAGCCAAAACAGATCAGAACTAACTGTGCTTAAAGTCTGTAGAAATCAAATGAAAACTGACACTGAAAATAATCTGGCTTATATAACATATCGAACTGACAGGACAATACTAATAAGCTTACGTTGGTCTGAAGTCTGCTGCTCTTGATGACCTGTTCTTCTGATGCTAATTAAGTCATCGATTTTTGTGCACTGTTTTTCTCTCTACAGCAAGCATGAGAATCTATCAGACAAACACTACCACTTTTTAGAAAAGAACTGGTGAGAAAGCAATGTAGTTATTGGTTTGACATACTGGTCCCTAACGAGTCGAGTAGAGCTGCAGGTTAACAGACCTGTGTATTTCACTGTGAGAAAGGAATACAAAACCAGATTTGGTGAAATGGGAGGCAATCATACTTCCCAGTCACAAGTTCTAAGTCCACTCAAATTCTAGCAGGAGAAGCAGCAGACTGGTACAGAATTTGCAGCTCAATATTCCACCAACATGTGAACACACCTTATTTGATTTCTGGATGGGCAATTCATTCTGAAATTAAACATTCAAGTGAGGTGAGTAGTATTTCAAATTAAGAGTTCTATAATTACAGAGTAAGAGCTTTGGAGACATTATTTCTAAAATAAATAGAAAATCATTCTCCATCATTCAGGTACACACATGCTGACACAAGTATCTGCATGATGGGGATGGCATTCCCTGTCAACTGGACATCGCTTGAAACATTTTTTACAGGAAATGGAGTGCAACTCTTTCAACCTTCCTTGCTTTACTGCAGTATTAGGTATTGGATTTTATTAGTTGTGTTTCTCTAGTTGGTTCCCTTAAAGGCTATACCATGGATTGTTAAATAACCGATTAGAAAATGAATGGCTCTGGTAAGATCTGAACAATAAAATCTTCCTGTCAGAAGCTTGGGTATAGCAAGTTCAGTAAAATATCCTGCAAACATAATGAGGGAAAAAGGAAAATGATTTCACAGCTGTGATATTCCTGCTGACCTTGTGCAGCACATAACTTTAGCCTCCTCTGCATCTACCCTGGCCTTCAGCTCAAATCTCTATGCAAATGTTGAGATAAAATTAACATTCTATAAAGCCATGCCTCACCCTGCTCTGGCCATCTGCTGCCATCATTACTTGTTGCTTCTTAAAATTGAATAAAATGACACTCAATGGTTTTCAGTGTCCATAGAGAATTACAAAATGCCTATGACCACTACCAATAGCATGTGGGAACACTGATGGTGTACGGACACCTTAAATTTAGTGACTGCAGCCTTGCTCTTCCTAATGCCAGGCTGAAAAGCAGAGCTCTGCTCCCTGCCTATGGCCCTTTGCTCAGGACAGCTGCAGGTGGAGACGTGCTGGCACTTCCACAGCACAACATACCCACATGGCAACACCTTTTTGTTCCAACTGGCAGAACTGTTTTTGGCTAGAACCCAGGTGGAAATAGTGAGTTAACCCAAAAAATCTTCCCCCAGGCATAAAGTTCATGCCAAATTAATGTATTCGTATCACAGGTAAATCACTTTTGTTAATAATAAACTGACAGTATTTATATTACAGGGTGGGGCAAGAAGTGTGGCCATATAACAGACACACTACTGTAATGCCTGGTATTAGGATACCACACGGATCAGAGTAGGAGCTTTTACCTCATTAACCAAATAATTATTTACTGACTCCTCCTCATCCGAGTTTATTCACATGCATCACAAAAAGCTGCATACTGGCACAGGCCTGCTCAGGAAAAAATAAAAAGACTCAACATCAAAATAGCAGAGATCAGAACATGCGGTACTGACATAATGAGGTTGAGAAAACTGCACCAGGCCCATCTGTGCAAGGAGTCTATCACTTTATTGGTACCAATTTAATAAACAAAATATGATACACGGGATATTTTTGCAGTCCTTTAATATGAGAAAAAGGCACTTGTGTGCTTGTTTTCTTTTCTAGACCAGATTATATCTCATTATTGTTCTAAAATAAAAGTAAGCTCATCTTTTTCATATAAAAGGATTAAAAATTTTGACTGAGGTGTCCTTCATTAGCGAACATGTAAAAACACAAATATTCCTACAGCCACTGAAGATACAAAACATTACAAACATTCCCAAAGTCTCTGATATTTTTCCATGGGAATTTAGTTTTTATGGTGCTGCATGATGTGGTTTTTTTGTCTTCCTATCACTGGAAAAGGTATTTTAACTATTAATAAAAAAATATATCTGAAAGCAACCAATTTATATTGTGATCTTTGTGTGAGATGCATTTATGCCAATACAGTGATTGTGTGCCACTGCCATTTCATCATCCCAATTAATACCTGGTTATACATACCTCAAACAAAACCCATGGCCGTTAGATCTGGGCTACTGCCCAGCCTTTTTATAGGCTGGGACTGGCTTGAACCAACCTTCTTTCCCTGCGGAGTGCTCCCTAAACGCATCTCTATTCCCAAATGGACACGAATGATCAAAATTGGAGAGTAACAATAAAAGCATTTTATTCCCTTCTAAAGCGCTCATACACGGCCACGACCACCTTCGGCCCTACGTGGGCCGGCTCACAGCCACCGGCACGGACACGGCAGCTGCGCTCTCCCGGGCTGGGCACGGCGCTCCCGGCTTCGGGAAGCCCGAGGCCGGCCCAACCCTGCCGCGGCGTGGGCGAGCTGCGGGCAGTGCCGGCTGCCGGCCCCGGCGTGGCGGGGCTCGCTCTCGGCCCCGGGCGGGCAGCCCTTCCCGCCGGGCGGGCCCAGGTGAGCGCGGCCGCGCCCCGGGCAGCGAGTGACTCACCGGGGCGGGGCAGCGCCGGGCGCTCGGGGAGGGGGCGGCACCGCCCGCTCGGGCCCGCCAGCGGCCGCCGAGCGAGGGTCACACCGTTAGCCGGGCCGGGGAACGCAGGAGCGGGGAGGCAGCACCGGGGACCCTCCCGCTGGGACCCCCGCGC
>NW_024580668.1:9055472-9091178 GCF_017639235.1 Corvus kubaryi | reverse complement strand
TGTGTGCACACCCGGAGCGGGGAGAACCCCCGAGACACGGCCCGGGGCACGCTCGGCACCTCGGCAGCCGCCGCGCTGAGCGCTCTTTGTCTCCTCGGAGCTCCGTGGTGCCGCAGGAAGCGCTGGGGTGGGAGTCCAGGGGAGGGGGCTGCTCCGGCCTGGAAGTGCAGCAGCTTCTCCGGCAACAAAAGAAAGAGTTTCTGGTTTTCTCTGGCCATTTCTCACTGCTGTTCTTTGGCTGGACCTCGCGGTAGGAGTCACAGAATCAGAGAATTGATGAGGTTGGAAAAGACCTCTAAAATCATGGAGTCCAGCCTATGAGGGAACACCACCATGCCAGTCAGAGCATGGCACTAGTGCTGCACCCAATCTCAAACACCTCCAGGGACCGTGACTCCACCGCCTCCCTGAGCAGACCATTCCAAAGGGACGTGTAAGGGACATACCCGTGGAAAACAGACACTGAGGGCATTCTGTGCACCCTCACAGAAATAAAATTTTGCAAATGCTTTTAATTGCAAAATCATCTTGAAATGCTGTTTTAGTAGCAGCTCTTCCCTACAACTTAAATTGCATGTTTTCACTGAAAAATCAAGGTCCTTATTGGCTAGATGAGTTTTATGCAACTAATAAACTACATTTTCTAGGGAAATGGCAAGAGAGAACATTTTTGGGGCATGAGGGAAAGTCTAGCTTGGCCTCCAAAAAGGAATCCAAGTAAAAGAGTTCAGTTTTGTAATCCATATAATCCTTTTGGATAAGAAGTGACAGGGCACACAACCCCTTGCACTGCACCCAGATCTCAAACTTATGGCAGCAGCACTTGTCAAAGTGTTATTATTGGGGCTTAGTTCAATTACAGCATCCCGGAGTCCAATTTTCTCTTCTACTTTCAGATACAGTCCCGGGCCCATCAAAGTCACTGTCAGATTCCTTTTTGGTGATGGAAGGACTTCATTAATTTCCTGCTTAGTCTCAGTCCAAAGGTTAATTACTTTGGAAAGTCAGAAGGAAAATTACTTGGCACCCATAAGTTATCTTAAGCTGCAAACACTGATTCAGCTCCATCGGTTGCTGTCATCACTCTCCTTTTTCTTTTCTAGGCAAAACTTGTTTTTTCCCCCTATCTTCTCCGTAGTCCGTATCTTCTCAGTTTCTATTTGAGCCATTCCCAGTGCTCTTGCTGAGGCCTTGGGGGTGCTGATTCATGGCAGAATTACTTGGTTTTGACACTCCTTACACTCCTTGCCTGCACATCTGCGTATCATACTCAGTTTGCAGAGGTGTGCTGTCGACACCTGTTCATTTAGATTCCTGCTGTGCCTCCCTCACCCTTCTCCCGGCTCATGCCTCTTACTTCCAGTGAGGTGCACTGAGCTCCCTTCATACTGCTCCTCCAATTTGTCCACAAAATTCTCATCATCTGAAGTGCTCGCAATCCTTCTCAGCTGGTATTTTTGGACCATGCAATCTCCACCACAATATCCCAGCAGGACAATTCCACACTGTGTAGTCACAGAGGTGAAACACCACGCTCTGCTTTCACAGAGCTCCTGCAGCTGGGTCCCTGCTGGGCCAGAGGCCACCGAGACAGAACTGTGTTAGTGATACAGGTCATTCCTCCCTGAGCTCTTCCTACCTTGGGGCCTTCTCAGTCCTGGTGTGCCTGGTCTGGTGCAAGAGGTAAGCAGGGCACCCTGCAGTTCCTCCAGGCACAGAGGGGTGAAGGCTGAAACCAACACCAAACCTCAGCTCTGAAAAAGGTTGTAACACCAGCGAGTGGCTCCAAGTGTCACCTTTCAGAGGAGGAAGTGCACATCAGCTCAAAGGATCTGAGACAGGAGATCCAAAACTCTGTGCAAGAATAGCCTTTACCTCAGGGACAGGCTGGATCCATGAATAAACAAGCACAGCAGAGGGACCAGCCTGCCTGGCTCTCCAGCAGAAAATGTCCTGCTATGTGTTCTCCCAAAGAGCCACATTTCAGGTAAATAAGTGTGAGGTACAAATGGAATTTGGCTTTAGCAGCTGGTCAGTCACTGCCCTGGGGAGCACAGAACAGCTGCACTAAGAGAGTGCTCACACTGAGCTACTGCCTCACCGAGAGTAGATCCAAAAGACAGGAAATCACGGGATTTGCTTTGGAAAAGGAGACAGCTCATGGCCGAGGTGGAGCCCCCTGGTTAGGGGAGTGGTTCTTTACAAGGACTGTGAGACCCGAGCCCTTCCCTGGCTACACTACGGGCTTCACCTCTCGAAGAAGCCTCTCTGCAGGCAGCTGGGGCTGCAAGGACAATTCGTTCCTGTCTTTTGCAACTGCTTCACTACAGAGAGGGGATTTCGGTCTTCAAAACGCTTCTCTTGCACTAAGTTAGTACTGAACATCAATAGCAGTTAAGAGAAGTGGAACAAGCTCTTTGTCAAAGATGTAAGTTGCCAAACAGGGAGGACTGGCTCTGCTCCCCGTGCGAGCAGCAATGTCAAAAGAAGCTGTTCCCAGCAGATGGCACAAGAGCTCGAGCTGCTTCAGTCTCTGCTCTCGGCAGCCCGTACCTGCCCTCAGGTGTGCGGCTTCTGGCACAGGAAAAATGAACCTGAGATTTGTACTAAAATATTGTATTGCGGTTGATAAACCTTTGTTCAGAAATGCCATCCTGAGGAGCTGCTCAATTTTTGTGAGTTTTTTTTGTCATCTGTGTTGAAAGCAGTCGGGCTCAGCTGCTGTGGGTACCAGAAGCAAACAGTTGATGGCACTGCATGATCGCTGTCCCTGCAGTTGATGTCTCCCTGCAGCCTGACTGAATAAAAAAACAGGGTGTTTCACTTCCATGCTGTAGGAAAGACACTCACAAAATGTAATCGTCACCTATTAAGTATATTTTATTTCTTGATTCTTCTGGTATTCATTTTCTCTATCCTCTGCTCTGTGTATGAGAGTGTACAGCCTGGATGTTTCAATTGTTCTAGAGCTGGATCTCACAGATCACTAAATAATGGATTAGGTGATGGATCCCAAATGGAACTGGTGTAGTGGTTTATGGCAACTGTCACAACTGTCCTGCTGGAGCTGCTGGGGCTGACAGCTGGGATGTCCACCAGAAGTCTCATCAATATATTAAGAATTCCATAATTTGTCGGTGCTGGTTGTGGTGCACTTTGAGTTGCACATGATGACCCTAAGAAGGAGACTTGTAAGGAAGCAACAAGGAACACAAAAGAGGAAAACAGTATTGGTTTTCATTAATATTTCTGCAATAGGAAATAAAGAAAGCTCCAAGGGAAAAAATTCTGTATTTCTTGTCTGTCTTGTATTTTCTCTGTGCATAAGCTGCTTGTGACATTACAGACTACTGTGATGAAGTTAAAACTAGAATTAGGTTAGTTAGAACTAAAATTACAACTAAACTGGGCTCAGGGATAAACATCTTACATAGGATAGAACTATTATTGACTTTATTGAAGCAACATTTAAAAGTTTGGTCCCTGCCAACTAAATGCTAGACTAAATAATACTTTGTTTGGGCATCTTTCAGTTCTTCCTTCTGTCCAAGGAATGCAAGTGGTTTAGTGCAGCTTCTCTATTAAATGTGATTTGAACCAAAGTCGAATGTTTTAATTTGAAGGTGTTTAAAGGTCTGAAGGTGACTTTAGAGAGCACAGTTAAGAGCATAACTGCAAAGCAACTTACAAGAAGTAACTGTGGGAGCATGAAAATATAAGCGACCTAAATAGTATAAAATAGTATGATGGGAAATATGGTTGGAACAAATGTCTTGGATGGGATAGGAGTTCAGCTCCAGGAATGCAATTTTGGCAGTAGAGCCCCAAACGGAGAATGCTATTTCTGGGGAAATGCACTGAACTCTGGGTCATGAATTAAACTCAGGTAATTTATGTTCTGCTCATAAAAAGTGGCAGTGCAAAAAAACCCAAGCAGAAATGGAATGGAATATATTGCTGTAAATTTTGTAGCTGCTGAGACCTGGAGGGTTGTCATGTACGTCTGATGCCAGGTAATGCCTAAGAAGAATTCAAGCCAAAGAACACACAGCAAACTCTTCAAAGCTGCCAACTCAGTGACCCCAAGGAAATTCAGTTTCAAAGCATGTGAAGAGAGGTTTGAAGAGGTGACTTCCCAAACCCTGAACTTTATTTATTATCTGTTTCTGACAAGCCCTAAAGAAAGGCAAACGTCTTGATATTTTGAAATTGCATGGCATGTGTTCATTTTCATAGGAAACTCTGATCTTTAGGAAATACCAATATTATTCCATTTCCTGATTTCTCATTCTTTTCTCTCTTGGTATTTAATACCAGTCTGCAGTGCAGAACTTCCAAGCCGGTGTCTGTTCCAAGACTTGGCTACCTGGGTCCCACAGAGCTCCAGCTTCCTCACAACCAGCTATCTTCCAGGTGCCTTTGAAGTGGGATTTCTTCTAGAAAAGCAGCTATGGACGAAATAACCCTCCCTGTGGTAATGACAGTAAGGTCTGCTAAAGTTTTGATAATGTTTCACTCCTCAGTGTGTGCAGGTCAGCTGGAATTCTTTATGGGCAGATGCAGCCAGACAAGAAACCTCCACTTGGCAGAAGGATGAGTCCCTTTGGGATTTGGTGAGATGAACTTGGACAAGTCCAGGCCCCTTATGGCAAATGTGGGAGAAAACTCTTCTTAATACACAGAATGGTGGAGCTCCTTCTTTGGTATAATGCATAGGGAAGCCTGGCATGACGTTTTCTCTGGATGTCTCCAGGGAAAGGCAGCTTCTCTCACAGCAATATGTATCTGTTTCAGGCCATACTTCAAAGTCCAGCATGAGTTTTTGGTGTTTGCTTTTCTCCTTTTAAACAGGAACTATTCAAAGGGCTAAAAATCTGAAGTTTAAAGAACTATACAAGCTGCCTGGAGCACCAAAGTGTTTCTTTATAATTAGTATAAATGCATTAAATATTTAACCTTCATCCTGTGAAAACCCAGACTTTTAAAAAAGAATTTACAGCACAGGGTGGAGTTTTATCTGTTCCTAAATAGGACAGCAATTTCCTTCCTTCCATTTCTGCCCCAAATCTCAAATTCCAGAGTGCAATGAATCAATTGCAGAGGAGGAGAGATGACTGTTCATCCACCTCCCCGTTCAATTGACTCTCAAAAACTTGATTTTTCTCAGACGAGCCAGGCTGAGAGTTCTGAAGTAGCACAACTCCAGCTGGATATCTGTTCTTTATTCTGGCTTGTGGTTCAAGGTGTCTTTTTCTTAATAAGCACCTACCACTAGACCGTTAATAGTTTACCAGCCCACAGCTTCCAAGGAAATGCTTTCCAGCAGTCAGAGCTGGAAAATAACTCAGAGAATGGCATAGGCCTGATAAAAGGATTAATAAATCGCAGTCCTGAGAGCTGAGAGTTCAGTTTTGTCTGACACTGGCTCTAAGGATTATTTTGTACATTCAGTGCTCTTAATTGCTTTTTCTCCCCAGAATTTTGTGTGCAGCTCTGGGATAGATTTGGAGAGTTTTCCCAAACAAACTGAACTAGATTTCTTCCTAAATTATATTTAAACTCTGGTCGTTACTGTACACACTTGTATTTGAGCTGTACTGAGGGGGCTGAAAAACACAGAGAGGAAGGAGTGACACCTTTTCTCATGGCAAAAGTAGAATATTTTTGCAGAATAAAACTGCCAACCATTTCAACCTAGCTCTGCTATTCCAGTTTTACTGGAATTGTTCCGTCTGTTTCTCTGAAAATGAAAGTCTGTTTCTACTCCTGCCACCTGCTATTTCCATATGAAAAAGCTGTTTGGTTATAATGAAGGTACCATTTCTCCCAAGGGCAAAGTAAGGACATTTCATCACACTGCTCTTCCTGAAATTTCAGTAACCAGATTCAATATGTTACTAGATTTGATCTACTTTTTCACAAAGCTTAAAGCCTTTAAGGGAAATCTCAAGTTCTGTCTGAGAGTATTTACAAAACAAAATGTCATTTCCCTGCTGAACTGTAAGACAGTCTGATCTGGCAAAACAAAAAAGAGAATCCAAAACCAAGATTCACTTTAGCTTTGAGACTTACCCAGTGACAAGCGTTTGGAAATCACAATGATTTCCAAGCACAGACCATATTTTTATCCCAGGCACAAGCCAACAATAGTGTAAACAAAAAGTTCCTTCCTGCTGACCTCGATGTGAGCAATGGGGGGCAGTTGAGATGGCCAGAATTTGGTCTCCTGTGCAAGTCAGCTTTTTGCAGATTCATTTGTGCTTTTAAAGAAGCTGTTTAAACTGTCCCTTGACTCCAGGAGAAACTCTCCAAATGAGTCACTTTTGACATGCACTTTTTAATGAACCCCTTGACATCATGAGTGTTCTTCTCCTGCTTTCCAGGAATAGAGCAGGAAAACAGACTCTAGGCTGAGGCTGGGCCCCCTGAGTTTTCTCAGCAGGATTCCTGGAGAAGAATCAGGGGAAAATTGATCCTCCTCTTAACATTTGTGTAAATGACTCAATACCTAACCCGTGACAGAGTGTACTCTGGAGTATATGACACCCAGGAGTTTATAACAAAGTTAGTTCGACGTTGCAAGCCTGGATTCACTGCTGGAGATTCCCAACTGGCTGCCCAAAGGCTTTAGCAAGGGAAAGAGCAGGGGGTCTGCCCTGGGCAATTTGCTGCACTTCCAGCTGTGCCTCAAGTCACCTTTTCAGAGCAGTGCAGACACAAACATGAATCAGAAAAGATTGCCACAGTTACAAAGCTCTTTTCAGCACTGTATCCTTTCTCCTGGTAGCCTGGCAATCCCCAGGGCTGAGATCCACTCTCTGCTTTGTCCAGGGTTAATAGGTATCATCAGGGATGGAAAGGTAGAGGTTGCATTGAAGACTGAATAGAAGACATAGCTAAATTTTTTTCTCAAATCCCCAGAAAGCCATCAACTGTCACTACAGCTCCTTGGAGACTATCCAGGTTCATAAAAGCATTCTAAGCCTATTGCTGCTTCTTTGACTCCTTTAGGTTCCTGCCTAAGTTCAGTCCTGAGGGAATAAGGATTGGGCCCTATAGCAGACTGAGGCTTTCTTGAAAATCCCGACTGACACTTCCCTGTTAATATTAAAGATCTGCCTGGTTTTTGCAAGTCATCTTTATTTCAGGCCTGATTCATTTATCAAATACTCACAGATCAGCCAAAGGCCAGGGCAGTACATGGGAATGTGTTAACACATTTACTCTTGGATTGCCAAAACATTATCCAATTATCTCTGCTAATGCCAGCTGCTTGGAACATGGAAAGCCCTTAATAAAGAAACAACTGTGGTAAAGAAACAGTGAAATGAGAATAGCTGAACATGTCTCCCCAGGCTGGGTGAGACAGAGATGCAAAGGAACAACAAAGTCATTACAAATGCACACCTAAACATTTTGCAAACATGAGTATATCAAGGGATGAAGTCATTGTAGCCCCAGAAATAGAGGCAGAGTGTGTCTTTTTGGTTTAAATCAGTTTTCTGACAGATTTCTTGGAAGAAGCACCACTAAACTGTTGTAAGCCCTGAACTGTAAGGGCTACCAGCCACTAGATGTCCCAGAGCTGCATTCAAACTGCACGCATCAGCTGCAGACAGAGAGGGGCCAAACTTGGTGGTGCAGGAGAGAAGATATAATTTAACAGACTAATTGATCTGTCTGGAATGAGCACTTATGTGTCCTTATTTAGGGCTTGTGTTGTACCTGTAATGGTGCGAGGAAATGAGGAATCTGGACACAAGGATCTGAGGAAGAGTTTCCACATCCCAAAACTGGTCTTGCTTCATTTATTGTTACCTTAAACAAGGGTACAGCAACACTGCTACCACAACAGGGAAGCAAAGAGGGATGGGAAAGCTGACACTTCAGTGTTAATAAGCTCCTCAGAATAGCAATACAGAAGAGCAGAAGGCAAATCTTTCTGATCTTGTCAAGCTGGCGTAACCGTGGGATCTGCACGTGCACATAAAGGTGCAATGTCAAGTTGCTTTTCTTTTCCTGTTCCTTATTTGTGGCTTAGCAGCTTTGCTCAGCAAGCTGCAATGATGCAAGTTTCTATACACACATGCACTGTTCTGCGCCCACTATTTTTCCCTTCGTTTAATTGCTTTGCTATAATATTCAGAAGTGTTGTGATTCTGCACTTGACCCAGGAGAAAGTTGTGAACAGCTCACTCAGAGGAAGAAAACAGAAAATGGCTCAAGCATGGCTTGTGCTCCTTCCACACAGAAGTGGTTTAGAAACATACACCTTTCCAACATCCTGATGCCTGCAGGGCCTCCCTCAGCCTAGGTTTAACCTCTCTTCACCTCCAATTCTTGGCTAATTCTTCTCCTCTGAACAATCTTTATGATGACCAGCCATATCTCTCCTTGTATGAAGCCTTCTGCAGTGTTGGAGTGTTGTGTTAAGGCTCCCGTATTTCTCTTCTCCATGTTGCTCTGTTGCTCAATCCATCTGATAGAGCCCAAGCAGAATAACATGCACAGCATACCCTGGCACTGCTCTGAGCATACCCCTCACACATGTGATTTTGGGGTGCTCAGAAACCCTGGGGGAAATTTCTCGAAGCCTACTGCTCTGCTTCCTTCTTGAAGTAATCTCCTGCATATGACTTTTTCCTGATTATCAGGGAAAACAGAGACTGTGGTCCTGCAACATTCCCAATCTGCCTTTTTCCTATGGCACTCACTTGCCACTCAGTTGCTATTTCTTCTCTGTCAGAGCAGTAATTTAATAACACATACCAGGATCCAGCCAGCATGTCCAATAAAGGAACAGAAGCAATTTAATGTGATTCATGATCAGTCACAACTAAGCAACAGGAATAATTCTTTGGCATTCATTCCTGGGAGTAAGGATTCAAGGAAAAAAAGATATTCTTGATTAGATTCAAAGAAAGTAGAGGAGTCTACAACCTTCTCACAGACAGAAAGGAAGGGAAATGAATCTAGGACATAATCTTTTTTGGTAGGTGACCCCCTGCACTGCTGGATGAGGAGGGAGAAAGGGTTGTGTCAGAGAACTGTGGTGCTGCCACTTGCCTCCTCCAAACCATTCCAGACAGAGTATAAAAAATTTCAGGAGACAAGGCTGGATGTGACAGTAAAAGGTTCTTCAGGTACTCTGATATCTTGCTTGCTTGCCCTTGAATACATCAACTACTAAGCAGGGTGAGATAGAAATGGGGTTTTGGATGCAGAAACGTTGCATGGGGGCATCTGCTCTCTATTCTGGTGCAGAATGGTGGTGTCATTTGTGCTTGGCAGGTCCTGAGGATGAATGAGAGAGAACTAATGAGAACATCAGAAAGAAACCATTTATTAATGCTTCCCGTGGTAGGAAAATCCATCGTGTCAATCTCCTGTTCCTTCTACCTTACTTACAGCTCAGTGACACTGCGTGACATTTTTAGCTTAGTCATTTTATCAAGGCTGCAAGATAAATCACTGCCCAGTGTGGGAAATGGGCTCAGCAACATTTATAGCAGTGTGGGGTCTCATGAAATCTTAATTTAATGACCTTTGAGTAAGAATAGAGGCAAATCTACACCCCTGTCAGGCGACCATATTCTGGACTCAATCAAATCCTGCCATCTACTTCTCTGGCTTTTCTGATCCTGTGCTGCAAACAGGCCCAGGTCTCAGATGATCCTCTCCTGCAGTCTAATGGGAGTGCTCAGAGAGTTCATTTCTGCAGCCAAAGCTGCAGGCAAGACGGATAAAACCTTTTCCCAGGGTGCAGCAGTGCTGGTGAAAGAGCTGTCAGTTCTCAGGACTGCCAGGCACGGGCTTTAGCTGATGGTTAATGCCATCTAAAGGCAGGCAGGGAGGGGAGCAGGAGAGGCTGCAGCCTTGCTCTTCTGAAGCGCGTCTGTGACCATAGGAGCCACAATCAAGACCTCTTACAGCATTATCACACCACATTCGTCTGACAAAGCTGTCATTTTGCACTTTGGGCCTGGGAAACCCCCATGGTGGGCAGGATGGCAGCCAAGCCTCGATCTGTGCATGGTGTGACGACCCTGTCACAGTGCCTAGGGACCTCCTGTGGCACGTATGGCCCTGTGGTTAATGGCATTAACCCAGGCAATAACTGTAAGGGATCAGGACAGTGTCCTGAGAACTGCACCCCGAAGCTCGGTGATGACAAGTCCACAGTGCAGCTGCACAGAGCTTGTGACCAGCAGGCAGCAAGACAAAGCACAGTGTGGGCTCCTGAGCGGGTGAGCTCAGACTGCCCATGCTGCTACACTCTGCTAGTTGTCAGAGGACTGGTGTTACTGTCTTTCATAATACATCCCTTCAATACCTCTTTATCTGCCCACTTCTCTTTCTATGGCCAGACCTCTGTGCTCTTCTCTGCACATATATCTAAATAAAGGAAGAGATGAGAAGAAATACTGGAGCAGCAGTGATGCCACTATTCCCATGACCATTGTTATTTGTCATATCTACGATTTTATGGTTTGTTTGTGCTGGGTTTTATCCAAAAGCATGGGAATTAGATATTCCTCACCAGAGGGAACACAGAGTGCAGTTTAGGATGTGATGCAACAGGTGGGGGTGTTCCAGACTGGCAGGGACCATCGTTCCCTGTTCGGCTGTGTGGCAGATCTCTCTGGCCCTGGGCAGGAGGCAGCCCCACCAACCGAGGAGCCTCTCACCTGCAAGGAAGCAAAGAGAAAGTGTTTGGTGTCAGCTCTGCCCAGTGACAGGGACAGGAGCACTCCTCAGAAGTGGAGTGGCTTTGCCAGGAAGCTGAACTCCTGGGTGGTGGGACACGGCTGTCAGGAAGCCCGGCCAAATGTCTCAGAGAGCTTGTGACGTGGCACTGCTTCGCCACCACACACACACCATCTGCCACCAGCCGTCCCCAAGCACTGCCTGAGTGTGTGGCTGCTCTGCAAAGCAAGGCTGCAAATTAGCTCTGGGGGAAGGAGGCTGGTAGCAAATGCTACCCCATGCAGGGGTGCCGAGTGCGGGCTCTGAAATGAGGTGGGGGCACTGCACGGTGTCCTGCAAGTGCCTGGCCACCAGCGTCTCCCATGGCTGAAGCCAAGGGCTGCTCAGTCTGCCCAGTTCACACAACCACCATCTCCATGGGGCAAAATTACTTCATCTTGAGTGGCTTCCTCACAAAAGTCTGAAGAAACCTCCCTAAAAAGAGAGAGGAGACAGCTCACAGTGACAGATTGACTCCGTGCTGTGTTGGGGTGTGGAACTTGTGCATGTGCAGCCCCTTGCACCTCGGTTTATTTGAGCAGATTTGGAGCCCAGCTCCCCGGCCTGCACAGGGTCTACCAAACTGCTGATTCCTCTGCCAGCCTTGCTCCTCTTCTGCAGCTCAGACACCCCTGGTTTCCCCTTGAGATACTGCAGGGCTGAGTCTGCCTTCCATCCACAGCATGGCCATGGAATGCATGCCGGTCCCTACCATGGGTGCACAAGATAGCCTGGACCTGGTGTTTGCTTTCTATAGGGCCTGTGTCCCACATGTGGTCCATTGCCTTCTTTACTGGTACAACTCCCCTTGAACTAGAAGAATTTGCCATTTTAAGAGGAAACTACTATTGAAGAGCACTAAAGGTGTCACAGATTTTACTGTCCTCTACCCTCTCCCTTTCCTCTCCTAACTTTCTTCCTGTTGGAGACAGCCATCTGCTCTGCCTGCCCTGGGGCTCAACCCTTGGGATTATAGTGTCTCCAAGTAGGCTTGAGCACAGGAAAGCTACGAGCCAGTAGACTCTGTGAACACCAGAGTGAGGAAGCCTCATAGGAAGTGAGTGAGGAAATAGTGGGCCCAGCCTAATCATCCTCTTGGAGCACTCCCTTCACTTGGGAAGCTGAGGCCGGTGGCGGAGAGAAGCTGCTCTGGGTTATCACTGCTGCACATGGAGCAAACCTGTGCCAGGCATCTTTCTTGATTCCCAGGCTGCTTGGCACCTGTCTGCCACCCAGCTCAAATCCAGAAACTTTGCAAAGAAAAAGAATGCCAATCTGCTGAACTGCTTACGAGTGAGTTCTTTCCCAAGAAGGAAAATGTGGCTTTCTAATGCAGCTCCTATTCTCTAGGGGTTTACAGTAATCAGCTGCAGCCCAACAGCACTGTGAGGACTCCAGCAAAGCCTAGAGCTGTGCCACAGTCAGCAGAGGCTGGACAGAAGGAGCTGGCAGCTTAGGATTGCCCCTTGCCTGGCCTTCTGCAGACTGGGACTCCAGTGCAGCTGCATGGGGCTGATAACCTGCTGCACTGCTTCGTGTGGACATCACAGAGCTGAAGGGATTAAGCCCCAGGACTCTTCGTATCAAAAGGGCGGAATGTCAAGTCCAGCCTGGCCAGCAAAACCAATTCCTTCCTGCCCAAGGACAGGGTGAGTTTAGCAGGCTGTGCAGTGGACAGGTAGCACTGACAAAGTTTTTTCTTGGAGAGCAGGGTTGAGCTCCACCATCCAGGGCATTTGCCCTCCTCCCTCAGGAAACAGAACTGTGCTCCACTTTTTCCTCTAAGAACTTTCCTTTCTCCCTGCAGTCTTTAGTTAACGAGACATCCCTGCTCTAGAAACTCTGAAAAAAAAAGTAAATTGTTGCCAACTTTCTTCGAGATTCCTTTACATGGAGTCCAATAAAGCACAGGAATAGATCTGATTTGCTAGAAAGTAGGACTTTTATCCCTAGAGCTTGTTCCTATTGCCACGGAGAAAGCTGCAAGACAGTGATCCACCCGGACCTGGCAGTGTGGCGGGAACAAGCCCAGAGGCAGGTGGTGGATCCCTGGCTCAGCAGAACTCCTGGAGGGCTGGCAAAGGGCTCCATGCTACTGCTCTGTTCACGATCACCTGGTGGGATTTTAGAGTAGGGCAGATGTACATTAGCTCCATTTCTCTGACCCTCCTGCCTGGTATGAGCTGTATGTGCTGGAGATTGCGTCTGTAAATGATTGACGTAAACAGAAAGGAAAGTTTGTACAAAACAAGAAGAGGTGACAGAGTGTGAGCCACAAACAGCCTTATAAAGAGGGAGCTGGGTGTCTGGAAGTTTTCAGATCCAGGCTGAATGTTGTCCTGCTGAAGTGGGAATATGGATAGTGCCACAGCTCCACACCTGTGTGTCTGGCCCAGGAGGTCCTAGAGCCCACCTGGACTCCCTGGGGAGGGCATCCACATAATCCCATGTTTACAAAATGCCCACTTAGTGCTGGAGCTGGACACACTGGGATGAGTGCCTTTGCCAGGGAAGTACACTCGCTCAGGGTGACAGGCTGCCTGCAGCCCTGCACAGGCATGCAGGACAGGAAACCATGGAGAACAAATATCCTGTTCAAATACCGGAGGACAGCATGTAATTACCTGAGCTGGGAGCTGGCCAGGACTCCAGAAGCCATAGTGCTGCAAGAGCAAAAGATGAAAAACATGAGGGAGTGAGGGATGGGGGAGGTGGGTACTGGAGAACCGGGCACAGATTTTTACTCTCTTTAGGAAGGCAATAGCACAGCATCTCTGCACTATGCCTGTCACTGGGGCTTTGATCCAGCAAGGATGGAGAGAGAGATGTGTGTGCCCGCTGCACCCTTCCCAGCCACTCCATCCCCCTGCAGAGCTGGGGATCTGCCCAGGGGATGCTCTGGCCCAGGTACCCCATGTACCATCCCTCACTGCTGTGTCCCAGCCACAGCCCCTCACACAGAGCCCAGAGCAGCTCCACGGGACTCTCTGCACTGGGCCATGTTACACCCCGTGCCAGACCCGAGGTGCATCCACACCTGACCGCTGCTGGAATGGCACATAAGGATTTGAGCCCAAAGCAGTCCCAGAATCTGGTGAGGAAGATGTAGATGGGTTGGAGCATCTGGGGACAGAAGAGGGAGCCACAGCCTTCAGCTGATGGTAGGAAACCCCTGTCATTGGGCTGTGGTGCTTGCAGAGACCAATCCACAGTTTCAGCCTCACCTCTGTGACCTTCCTCAGAGCTGGATGAAACCTGCTGAATTCAGACTCCTCCAGGCATTTCAGGGCTGTCAAGCACCAGGTCAGGCTGTGCTCTCTAACTCAATAGCTGCCAGGTGATTTGTGCATCAGGGAAGTGGCTCTGCCAGGCTATAAACCAGGAGGAAACCCTCTGTGCTTTCTGAGGGAGGCAGTGCAGGAGTCTTTGCTGAGGAGTTTTCTCAAATGGGGCCAAGCTCTCCTGGCTCAGTTTTGTGCCCCTATTTGAAGGAATCTAGATGCACACAGGATGATCATGTGCATCCAGGGTTCTGCTGGGTTCTCTTGGCTGTCTCATGCTGTGCTTCAGTTCCCCAGTCTCAATACTGGGGATGACCTATTATGTTTGGTGGTAAAGTGGACCAGGGTCCTTCATGGAGGAGACTGTCATGCCACAAAGCCTGGTCCCACATCCCATAGCTCATTCTTCTTGTGCTGCTGGACCTGATCTACAACCCCCTTGCCTCGGTGGAGCTGCTGGCTTTGGCTGAGATGTAGGACCAGAGCCACGGCTGGCAATGCCTGGGGGAGGCAGATAACCGGCTGGCTCTAGGGAATGTGTGTTAGGATCCAGGACTGACAGTCAGCCCTGAACTTCTGTGTGTCCCATGGGATTTCACAGCTGCTGTTGAACTGATTCAAAAACCAACCTGGTCTCAGGAGCTGCATTTCAGTGGCCTCTGGAGCACTGGGCTATGCAGTTCCCTCTGTGGAGAAGCGAGCAACCTCCACCATCTCTTCCCTCCCATCCACATCGCCACATATCCCATCACACTTTTCAAGAAGCATTTTTCTCCTTAATCACCAGCCCCAAGTTTCAAAGTTAATTGGGGCTGGTGAGGTATAAATAGATGCTGGACCAGATGGAAACTCTGTCGTGATTTATAGCTCACTGAGCCATCACATGTTCCACTTGTACTCTGAGCAAGGGCACCATTAATTATGACACTGCCCAGGCAGATCACAGGGGAGGTTACCACAATGATTTTCAAGCTGAGGACTTAAATATAACCAGGTGGTGACGTTTTGCTGAGTGAGCGAGATGCAGACAGGACCTGCTTGTTGCAGCGGCACCATTTCCAGGGCTTTTCTCCAGCGAGCCCCAGGGGAGCAGGTGAAGCAGGTACTTCAGAGACCTTTGCATGGACAGAGCCAACATAGCCAGTCCTTTGCAGGGTCCTGCTTTTGTCCTGGCAAACTGCAGTAAAGCTGAGGGATATCTTCTAAGCCCTGGGAAAGAAGCACTGCACATTCCCAGCCTGAGGAAACCCAAAAAAGAAAGATGTGGGCATCCCATGCTACAAGCTCTGTGTCCTTGGCTCCACAGCTCCAGCTGGATGTGGACCACCATTTGGAGCTCATGCATCACCCCCAGGGGCTGCAGTCCAGGCTGATGAGAGCAAGTGGAGAGGGACATCTCCTCATCAGTGTTTCCAGGGGGATGTAAGGATCAAAGGACTTGCTGGAGGTCATCTGGGTCTGGTGGTGCACCAGGTCTCCTGAGTTTCAGGCCTCTTTTTATCACTCCCTATTTCTCCTTGTAGCCCACACTTAAAACTTCTGTTCAGTTATGCATTGTGAATTGGGATTTTGCTAATTACTGGAAGAAAGGGAAGCTCAGGAAAAAGGGGGTGACTAGTCCTGCCTTTCCCCAAGCCCTTTCTGCCTCAGGAACACACTCCCCATCACTTATGAATCACCCAGTTCAACAACAGTTTGCAGTTGTCCTGATTTTCCTGGGACCTGCTGCTCAGAGGTAAAATGAGAACACAGGCCACAGCCTCCTCTTGCTTTTCAAAAATATCGACCTCTTGCATTCCCTGCACTGTGCAGCTTCAAAATACAGACACGTGTCACACCCTACTGCCAGACATGGAGAAATCTTTACAAAATCTTCCTTGGGAACTCTTTGCATGACAAACTGAATAAGATGTGCAATTACAGAACCATGATTTAAGAACTTAAAACCCAGCTAAGCTCAATAGAAGGTATCAGACTTAAAAACAATACGTAGGGAGAATTTAATCTTGCAGGGACTGCAGTTATTTGAGCGGAGAGATTGTGTTTGGGATTAAGAGTCAAATTACTCCACAAGTTTTTATTAAACCTTTATATTTTCAGTTGTACCTTCTTATGGCTGTTTTGGGACAGGAGCTTGATTTTATGATGGGCATAAATCCCCCTGAAATAGTTTGGATTCTCTGAAACAGGCAAAACATACACCAAATGGATTTGGACTTTATCTGGCTGCTGACGACTTAGAGCCCACACACAAGCATTTCATTAAGGCATGCAATTTTCCAGAAAGCACAAAAAGGTCCAAAAAAAATCTAATTTCCCTAGTATTCCTAAAACCCCAAAGAAGCCCTGAGCACATGCACACACCCATTGCTGGGAACCCTCCTGTTCTGCATCCACACCCCTGCTGGGAAGCACATGTCTGAGCATCCCTGTTTTGAATTGATCCCAGCATCAACACACCACAGAAACATTCCTTTGGGGAAGCAACCTCCTGGTTATCTTAGAGCTCCAGGGACCACAGCCCAGCTCTGGGGGGATGCCGGGTGGGATTAATGCACTGTACAGGGCTCTGTCAGTGCCTGGATGGCCACAGCCCTGGCTGGACACACGATGTGGCTTTATGGTGGTGGGGGGCTGGGGGCTCAGGGGCTGCCAGGGGCTCACGCCTGTGTCTGTATCCACATCTATCCATCTTCCACCTGACAAATTAATCCAAACACACAGACATCATGTCTTGGTGTGCAGTGGATGTATCTGTGCAAGACAAATGTTTGGTTTTGAGTGAGCATCACTGCTGTAAGCAGAGAGGGCAGGAGCTGGGACAAATACTTTTCCCCATTGATGTCTCTGATCAAGGGGCTTTATTCAGCTAGCAGCCAACTCTGGGACTGGGAGCTGGGCTCAGAGCAGAATGGAGCTGGCTGTCCCCAGCTGCATGGTGGCATCCCTCTCCAGCTGTATGATTGGTAATGTCATGCAATCAAAACAGCACTGCCTGCAAAAATACCTGGGAAAGAAGAAACTAGTCTCTCTGGCTTGATGCAGGCAGTGCTGGCCCTGAGCTCCCCATGCAGCAGCTCCCTGAAGCTTGTCCTTGGTGCCATCACCCAGCAGCAAGTGCTCTTCTTGTCAGGTGGTATTGAACAAACCTGCTCCTGTCTCTGCACCTCTGCAAGTGGGGTGACAAATGCAAAGTGCTTTGAGACCCTCTGTGGGAAATAACTCGCTCCTGTTGCCAGACCTGAGCATGTGAACACCTTTTATCTACAGGCAATGCAGGTCCGTGCCAGGTGAACACGGGTATAGATCACTCGTCATTAAATGAGCCACAGAGGCCGAGAGCTGGGAGAAGGAAGGAGCAGTCTGAGACAGGGAGCAAAACACTAAGCCCACGCTGAAGTGTTTGCAGGTCAGATCCAAGGCACCAGAAACACTTCTCTGCTGTGTCTCTGCACCGGATCTGTGCCACCTCCCCACAGGCAGGGCTCCCGTGCAGGCTGCCGAGACCCTGCTGGGGCCAGGCGCTGTCACAGCTGCCACGGCAGCAGAACAATGGTCTGCTCCCTGTCACCTCCTGCTGCGGGGCTGCCGGCTCACCACTGCTCGATAATGGCTCGCTCTTCCCAGCTCTGCTTGCTGCTTTGCACTTTCCAGCCCAGCTCAGTTGCTTTATTCCTGCTGGGATTGACATGGTGCTCTAAATTGGCTCAGTCTGGGCAATTCCAGGTTGTGCGGGTCCCAAGGACCTTTCCACCTTTGCGCTTTTCATTTGGAGAAGACAAGGCAAAGTGGGGCAGCATTGTGCACCAGGGTACCTGAGGTGGGCACCAGGGAGCTGCACCTCTGAGAGCATCATGGGCACCATGGATGTGGGTATTAAACATGGTTTGAGGAGTAGTGTGGTAACACACTGCTGTGAAAGCGTCCTTGTCACCGTGGCTGTGGTCACCTGCCATTACAGACTGGTCCAGGCAAAGGCCCCTTTCTGTCCAACAGCTTTACAAATGCTGGCTGCAATCCCTGGGCCAGCAGGGCTGGCCTGCAGCATCCTCCCTGCTGGTGGCAACACCATCCTCCCTGCCCATGCCCACTTCTCTGCCAGGCAGCAGGAAGGCAAAGGGCAGGGAAATGTTCATCTAGTTCAGGGCTGGCTCGGTACTGGGGAGAAGCCCTGTTCTCTCAGCAGGATGAGCACTTCTAATTAATGGTGACAGAGGGAAGTAATTTGATGTTTTCTGGCAGCTGCACTCTGCTATCAGCCCAAACCTAACCCTGGTGGCGTGGAGCACTGGCTCTGTGGAGGGAGCTGGCAGAGGAGGCTCCTCATCAGGAAATGGCCCCACTGAGGCTGCAGCCAGGCTCTCTGTCAGGACACTGAAGGCTGTAGCCTTGCTCCCATGTACCCAGTGCTGTTTCCCTGGCACAGCAATATGATCTCTGCAGGGATGCAGTGCCAGACCACCTTGCACACCTCCTGACACTACTCGCTCCCTATGCCCTCCTGGGAGGAAAAACTGTCTGGGCACACTGCAGTGCCCTCTCAGGTCTGCCCACACCTGCCACAGCACATGCCTTGCACAAGCACCAGGTCAGCAGCAGACAAGGAAAACGAGGGCCCTTCCCTCCAGCATCTTCGCCCAAGCAGCACCATCCCTGATGCAGGGCTGCTTCCTCCTCCCCGAGCCACCAGCTCCTTCCAGTGACCCTGGCTCACTCCCACTGCGGTTGCTGCCGTTCTGGGTGATTAATTCACTGTGAGTAATTTTGGAGCAGATGATCTCATTCACGTGGTTCCTGCTATTTCTCCGGCGGAGAGGAGAGGAGAGGAGAGGAGAGGAGAGGAGAGGAGAGGAGAGGAGAGGAGAAAGAGAGGAGAGGAGAAAGAGAGGAGAGGAGAGGAGAAAGAGAGGAGAAAGAGAGGAGAGGAGAAAGAGAGGAGAGGAGAGGGAGAGGAACATGATGTCCATGAGTGTTGTCCCCCTATACAAGCTCAGAAAGCAGTGATACAGTGCTACAGGCAGAGTGGAAGAAAATTTGCTGGCAAATTGGTTTCTCTCAATAGAGGGCAATTTGATCATTTAGGCTGATAGGAGCTCAATTACGGCTTTGTAACAAGGCCAGCATTTAGGACAGCAAGCGGCTCCTGTGGCTGAGGAGCAGCCTGGCTTGCTGGGCTCCTGGGGGGCTGGGGAGGGTCCCTGATGTGGGATGTGGCACTGGAAGTCTGGGCCATTGGGGACTGCCAAGTTCTGCCCCCGCCAGGGGCTGGGGAGGCTTTGTGAGGGGCTGCAGGGACTCACTGCAGTCCCCAGTTACCAGCAGGAAACCCCAGTGGATTTAGAAGCCTCCAACTGCCTGCTGAGAGAGTCAGACATTAAAAAAAAATCTGTGAGGCCGTGTTTGGAGAGACAGGACCTGCACAGAGGTGGCTGCTCCATGCTGGCAGCATGGGTGATGGGAGAGCCAGGGCAGCAGCACTGCCCTGTCCTGGGATGCACCGCGAGCAAACTGGAATGAACCCTACAAAATGGGATGAGATTAACA
Organism: Corvus kubaryi; assembly: GCF_017639235.1. Classification (NCBI taxonomy): domain Eukaryota; kingdom Metazoa; phylum Chordata; class Aves; order Passeriformes; family Corvidae; genus Corvus; species Corvus kubaryi. The sequence continues at coordinate 9,071,607 of NW_024580668.1, read as the reverse complement.
AAGCAGCTGAATTATTCTAAGCTAATAAAGTACCAGGTCCAGATGGCTCCCACTATGAATACTATTAAAGAGAAAAACTCAGGGTAAATTAGGAGATTTGAAGCTAAGGCTTTTCATGTACAGATGATGCTCTATGGAGTGGGAGCAGTCTCCTCTTCCTGGCTACCTCCAGGGACAAAGATTTGGTGCTTCTTTTCAGCCCTGGAAGGAGGAGTATGCGCTCCTTTTCACTCAATTTCTGCTGTCTTTCCCTTGGAAACCCATGCTTGTTGCCTCCTGGCAGTGCCAGGCTTGGAGCCATAGAGGCATCTTCCTGCCACACACATGCCCATGCAAACCCCAGCTGCCTGGGATCCATGTGCAGAATTATTTCCCATCCCCAGGAGTGGTGTGAACCCCCAGCCATCTCTGTGTTGGCCCCCTCTCACTGTCTGATGGGATCCCACTCAAAGACTCTCTGCTAAGGGAGTAGAAAACAGTTTGCTTCTGAATTTTGGTGCCCGAAATAAGCTGTAAGCATCAGCAGACCTGTGCTCTGTTTGCTGTGGGAAGGGCTGGGCTGTATCCCTGATTGCAGAGGGGCATTCAAGGGCCAGATCCAAACCACAGCATGCCAGGGACTGTTTATCCATCCCTCATGGGAAATGGATGCCAGAGGCAATAAGTGGCTGCAGAGCTGGGGCAGCCACAGCCCTGAGCTGCTACAGGGAGTGGAGCAGTGCTTACCAGGGTTCAGAGCACCTGGGACACCCGTGCCATGCAGAAGAGAGTGACAGCTCGTGACATGGGGTTGACACCCGCCAGAGCAGCTCAAGGCAAGGCAGCGGAGCAGGCAGGACCCAGTGGGTGTTTAGAGGCACAACATTTCCTACCCACCGTAGTGTCTGGCTGAGGATGGACATTTAAAACACATCCTTGTTCCAATGGGGAGGGGAAGAAACTATGGCAGGGGAGAAAGAGCTGGATTTGCTCCATCCGCAGTGCCTGGGGCAATAGATGGCCAATGTGTTTAATTTCTGAGTTACCCTGATGAGATGTATAAGCTTGTTATTTGTTTTAATTAATGTGAAGGAAACTGTTAGAATGCCAGAAAGTGTGAAGAGAGGGGGAGCAGAGAGGGGAGATGGGGACATTTGGAATTGAAGCATCCTATTAATATCTCTGCTGTTGAATGGAAGGTCATTAATGAAGCAAAGAAAAATGAGCGTGGAGAGAAACAAGAGAACTGAATCCCTCTCTGCCTCCCATCACCCACGTTGTTAACAGAACATCTTCCAAGCCCTGCTGCAGTCCTGTTGCCCCTTGTCCTCTGCTTTTTTCTGCTGTCTTTAATCTGCCAGACTCCCATTGGATGAGGTGAGAGGGTTTCAGGGAAGAGGAGAGTTGGTGCCTCATAACACTGACACGAAGCTCCTCAAAATTGCACCCATCTGCTGAGATCCAGAGCAATGTCTCCTGCTTTTGTCCCAGAACCTCACCTGGACACAGCAAGTCTTGATCTCTGCTGAAGGCATCAAAACCCCAGCCTTGGAATGATATTTGACAGGGATAGGTGCTGCAACCGGCAGAAAAACGTTACTTGGTTTATTGCTCTAATTTTTTCTGCTCTTTTGGAGGTTACCATGACCAGTGTGTGTTCCCAGCACTGCGCTAAAACTGTGCTTTCCCAGGAATTGATTTGCCATGCCTGAGATGGAAGCAAACACAGATTAAATTTAAGCTATTTGTTCGGCATCTCAGTTACGCAATTGGACATCATAGATTAGGGAGGGTGACCTCCTGTAGCACAGGGGGGATTTACTGACCTGTTTGAGCAAATATTACACTTCCTGGGATCCAGCACAGCAGGATAAAGGAGAAAAAGGTACTGGCTGGCTGCCTCCCTGCACAAGCACCTAAACCCCAGTGATCTCTGTCTTCCATCAGAGCCTCAGGCTGGAGGACCCAGGATCTCCAAAGCAGGGGCCAGCTCTGCTTCCTTCTGCAAGGAGGAAAAGGAGAAAAGAAAAGGAAGATAAATGGAAGGAGAAGGGGAAAAATGAGCCTTTGCAGGGTCTCAACTACCTGCTAAACATGACCAGCCCCAGGAGATGCAGGATTTTGTTCCAGTCACCATCGCCCACACTCCTGACTCCTGAGAGCTTCGTTGTGTTGGTGGATCCAAGGCTTGAGGCTCTTGCCTGCTGCAGGGAGGCCCCCAAGGACAAGGCTGGTCTGAGGGCTGTGGCAGTGGGTGGGGGGCAGGCAGAAGAGAGGACACAGCTGTAGGGACCACGGGAAGGTTCATTTGCTCAAGAGGCCAGCAACAGACCAGCAATTTAAAATTTACATCTGTGTGCTTAAAAAAGAAAAGAAAGGAAAGGAGCCAGCCAGGATTGGTGGTTGCACTGCAAACTGTCAGTGTCTGTTTGTGAAAGGGCTTTTGACTGACAGCAGAGTTGTCAGAGGCGTCTGACGTCAGAGTTGCACAGCGAGGTGTCGAGGTATTGGAGAGCACAACTTACCAAGGCGACAGCAGCATCAGCCGCCTCTGGGAGCTCCGAGCTCTCCTTCTCCTCCTCCTCCTTCTTTCCCTCCATGGCTCGGTTTTGGAGCAGACAAGCAGGCTGCCCCAGCACTTACCTGCCTGTGGAGCTCCCAGGTGGAGGAGGAAAGGGGAGATGCTCCCTGGATGCCACATGGCTCCGGAGCTGTTGGAGCTCTGAGATGAAGACATCCTGGCACAGGCAGGACAATGCCCAGTGCCACCTCCCTGTCCCTGAGCCCTGACCTCCACGGGCTGGGACAGGCTTGGCTCAGCCTGCACCTGGGAGTGGGAAGGGGAGCTGGGATCTCACAGCAGCACTGTGCCAGAACAGGTTCTGCCTTGTACTTCCCACACCCCTCCCACCCTTCCAAACCTCGCCCAGGGTTTTACCTACCAAAGTGCTCCACAGCCCCTTCTCTGGCTTCAGAAAACTCACGAATGTGCCAGGTGCCAGAGTGTAACACTAACTCCAGGCCTTCCCACTCTCCTTGCCTCCTCCCACATGACCTGGACAAAGCCAGGGCTCTACCTGAACAAACCAGGCAAACCAGATGAGACTAAACCTGTTTCTGCATGCTTTGGCACTGAAAAAATACAGTAGCTCTGGCTGTAGCAAGAGCAGGGCAGAGCTGGCACAGAGGGGGAGGCTGGGGTGAAAGCAGCATGAATGGCTCATGTTTGCTCTCTTGATGTGAGGTCTTGCAAATGGAAATGATTCTCCAGGAGCATCTGTTCCTCAGGCAGGGGCTGTACCACTGCAGGCATCCCCCAGAGGCATCACTGGCACTTTGTGCAAATAAATAAATCAATAAAAGCAGTGGCTACAGGAAGGGATTTGGCCTTCTTGTCTTGGGAACACCTGAGTCACCCAGGATAATCACCCTGTGGCCTTGGAGGGATGGGTTTTCTGAGCCCTGAGACACCTGCTTGCTGCTGAAGTGGTTTAGCCCATCTGTTTAATGCTGTGCTAGCTGGGAAATTGTTTCTCTGCTTTAGCTTTAAATGATGAATTGTTGCCTGAAAGATTATCCTTTGTTTATCTCTGTTCCAGTGACCCCCTTTGCTGCCTCTCCTCTCCCCTCTGCTTGGGCGTTGCAGCAGTGAGGGCAGAAGGAGCAGGAGATGTGATCATTCCCAGCCCTGAGTATCAGGCTGTTGATGTTTCCTCCAAGCCATCTCCACTTCCAGATAAAATTCTGCCTCTTGTCCAGCTCATGGTTTCTCCAGAACACAGAGCAGGGCTTGGCACTCCTGAGACTGGAAAGGAGCACCAGAAGTATGGAATAGCTGGGTTGAGAAAGGTGGGGAGGAGAAGGACCCTGTGTGGGCACTGCCTGTGTCACTCCAGCACCCCAAGCCCCAGCACTATGGGCACCTCTGTGGCCCAGCTCAGATAATTTCCTCTGTTTTCCCTGTGTCCAACAGAATGGTCTCTAGAGCAGGATTTGCTTTTTTTTTGCCAGCTTGATTTGTGTTTTAGATTAATTCCCTTAGAAAAATCCTTGGGCCGTAACTCTCTTAGGAGGGCCAAATGTTTTCTCTCTGAAATCTGGCATAGCTTGTTGCTCTGTCAATGCAGGTGTGAAACTGTTAAACATCCTAAGCCAGCTGGGTCTCTGGCCCTAAACTGATGGGAGCAGCAACCCCAAGTCCCAAAACCACCTGTGAGAGCTCCCATTTCATTTGTGTGTTCCTGAGAACTGGAGCCTGAATTCCTCTCTATTTCCTGACAGCTTGGACCAACTACTCGGGAACCAGGTTTTCATGCAAATAAATTCAGAGAGGAAACGAAGTCATTAGGAAAAAGAGTTGAATCTCTCTGAGGAAGCTTCGTGCAAGAATAAAGCGATGAAGTGACAGGATGGATTAGTCTTTAATTTGGTTAAAGCTGGGGTGGCAAATCTGCAGAAGGTCACAGTGACACTAAACAAGTGTCTTGTATTAAACCCAGCTCAAGTTTTCATGTCTTGGTAAAAGAGCTGGAGCATCTATAACTAGTAACAAGTTATTTTTGGCATCCCAACCTATTTTGTAGCTCCCAGGAGGACAAAACTGCTTCTCTTTGACTTTGCAAAGCCTGGATTTCTTTTTGTGTCGGCAGGATGCTGGGATCTGCATTTAAATTCTTCTGACACTGCCTGTCTTAACAAAAATTCACAGGTCCAGGCAATTATTGCTCTTGCTTGCTTTGCAGAGCAAAGAGCCCTGTCTAGATGAGGGCTGTGTTCAAAATAACAACACAAAAGTTTGTTGAGTGGCCATCTCTGAGGGGATTTGAAAGACATGTAGACGTGGCGTGTCTTGGGAACATGGATTAGTTGTGGTCTGGGCAGTGCTGGGTTAAAGGTGGGTTCAATGATTTTATAGGTCTCTTGCCACCTGAGTGATTCTATGATTCAATGAAAAGGTCTCACAGCCCTAAAAAGCCTAAATCTTTAGCAGACACCTGGTCCACGTGGTCACTTTGTTATTGCCTCCTCACAGGTCATGGGGCCACAAACATTTGTTCAAGGCCACTTGGAAATCAGCAGCAGAGGCTGGTGCCAGAGCCAGGCCATCAGTGGTTTAGTGGCCCTGTCATCAGACAGGTTTCCATGACTCTCCCTCTTCCTTAGCTGTCCCTTCCTGGGCCCCAGCTGCACCCACACCATGTTCCCACTCTTCCTGAGGCTGTTTGCCGGATGGGTGCCAGATCTCCAGTTCTGCAACGCATGGTGTGACATCTGCTCTGCCTTCCCTCCCGCTTCTCCCAAATGGAGATAGCCGGAAAAATATTTAAGCCAGAATACACAGAACCATCAGAATCAAAGTACTTCACAACACTGACTGAACTGACTGCATTTCACTGGAATTTTGTTTTGAAATGAAACAAACAAACAAAAAATCTGGCAGAATCAAAACATCTTGTTTCAGCGTTTTCAGAAGAAAGAAAACCTTCCTGTTCTATTCTGAAAAGGCTTTTCACTGCTGAGATTGTTTCAAAAAATAGCTAAATCAAGCAGAAAGCAAATTAAAAAATCAAAGTCTCTTGGAGATGGATCCAGTTTCCAGATTTTTTCTCTAATTGGCAGCCAAGAGGAGCAGTGCCCCTTGGGCATCCCACTGGTGCTGGTACAGCACCGCTCTCCTCCGGCTCCCTGTGTGTTCATGGAGGGGACAGGGACGAGCAGGGAGATGGCCCAGGGCTAAAAACTGGGAAAACCAGGCAAAATCAGGGAAACCCTGCTACCAGTGAGGAGCTTCTCCTCCTCTCATCAAGGACATACCTCCAGAATAAAGTTGTGCACTGATGAGATACAAAGGGGACTTGAGATGTGATGAGCAGATGTCCTACAGGTGTTCAAACAGCTCCTGCCTCTGTTTCCTGCTTGAGGAAGAACTTGGGTGGGTTCTCCCACTGCATCTATGCACAAAACACCCACAGCATATATGTGGGGACAGGAGTGTTCCCACACTCTCTGAGTCCTATCCCAGCAAGGTGGGGACAACAGAGCTGGTGCTGCAGCACCCTGCAGCTCCCCCAGCAGCCAGGTGATGGGAGCAAACCCTTCAGACCTGGGGTAGAGCTCATAGGCTGCACAGGTTTCTGCTGCAAAATCCATTATGGGAGAATTTGCCTGGAATTCAGGGCTCTGGGCTTCACCCCAGTCTTCAATTACCCAAACATCTCCTCTCTTCCTATGTCAGTATTTCACATTTCCTTCAAATATCTGGGTGTGTAGGCCCCTCTAACATGCGCTGGCACTATGAAAAGTGGCTTTGTTGGGAAGTAGAGCCCCTGGCACAGGGAAAGTGGGCAGATGCCCGCAGAGCCATCAGCTGGAGACTGGGGAAGTGTGTACAGGGGGAGCACTTCCTCCCGTCTGTCCAGGGCTCCAGCATCGCGTGCATTTTGCCTTGAAAAACAAAAATCAGCATCTGCTCCAATAAGTGATTAGCCCAGGGCAGCAATGCATCTGCTGGAGAAGGAGCACATCTGTGCTCAAGGTAAAAGTGGAGCAGGCAGTGGAGCTGGGATGCTGCACGGTAACAGAGCACAGTCCCAGTGGCCCAGGAAAACAGGACATCTCCTGGGCTTACATGCCCACAGTACATCTCTGCCAGAGCTGACACATACAAGTTGAATTTGGCCTTTTGTTCAAGGAAAACTAAAGTGGATTCAAGCCGCAGGACCCCCCCAGTGAGGCTGGTACAAATGCTGAGGAGTGTGTCATCGGCCCATTAAGACCTCGGGCAGGTGCTGCTGGATAAACAAAATCCCTGTCTCCTTTAGTGATGTGAATTTTAGAGAGACAGGAGAGAAAGAAACTAACATGGTGTTTACAAAATTAAAAAAAAAACCCTAAACCTGGACCTCCAGGGAGGGGACTGTGCTGTCCCCCCAGTCCATCAGGGATCCAACCAGGAGCTGGTACAATCTGTGCTGATGCATTATGAGCAGTGAATCCCTCCTGCCCATATTTCTACATCCCCCACAGTTTTACTGATATAAACTAAAAGCAATCTCGGACCTTGTAAGACAAGGTAGTTAACTCTGCAGCCAGCCAGCAGCAGATTTATTGACCTCTAAGATGCATTCAAACCATATTTGCTTTCACATGACAAGTGTCCTGTTTTATTGAAGCAGTTTTTCAGCAATCCTGAATCACTGCTGCAACTCCATGTTGTCAGAGGCAAACTGAACATGTTCTGCACTAGAGTCAAGGCAACTGAGCACAATATCTATGTAAAATGGGGGACATCAAGCCATTAATGATAAAAATTGAAGTAAAAAAAGGGGAAGATTTTCAGGCAACAATGATAAACACTTTAATAGCTGAACTCTAAAGTGAGGGAGTTTTTTGGCAGCAAAAGCAAAATATGGTAAAGTGTTTTACAGTACTTTTACTTAGTATTTGAATGAGTAGGCCTAATATTTTGAAGATTGGAAGCAATCTGAATGAATTTGAAAAATTTTCCTTGTGAAAAGTGTGAATGCAGCCTGAATTGCATTCACAATGCTGGCAACCATGCCCTCAAACAGACTGAAAAAAAGGTGAATGATTTGATGAGACAGCAAATGTAAAAAAGAGTTGAAATTAAATGTGAAGAGAGGAATAAAAACAAGACTGGTGCGATAAGAAATGGAGTGATATACTCCAGTACTTGGGGTGAAAGATAGTGTCTGTAAAAACATGAAAACATTATCTGGATTTTCACTGGTACTACCAGTGTATCTTTATAGGCAGATGATAAGAAATATAATAACTCTGAGAGTACAAAAACAATCAATGTAAAAATATATTTCCAAGACATGCTTGTAGTGAATTTCATCGTGTGCTGCTTTAATTTTAAACTTTCAGAAGATATACATTCTGCCCAGTACAGAATCCCCTACATTTCCTTCTATAGTTTTCTATACTTAGAGAGAGGAGTTACAACACTTGAAGGAGCAGTCTGTTGATGGCATATATAGATAAGGCATTTTGAAAGGTAGAGCACATTTTTTTTGATTTTGGGACTGTCAGAAGACAGAATGGAGTTGTGAAGCTAAATGTGAGCTTGATGGTGGTAACTACAACGGGTCATTGAGATCTCTGTTTATTTTCAAGCAGATGCAATGTTTTAGGGTATTATGATCAAACATGTGTTATCACTTGGTTGATCAGCACTGGCCTTGCTTTCAGTTTGTAGTCCCACAGTTTGAGTCACAGCTTTGAACTATTTGTCTTGTACAGTGTTCTATAGACAATCTGTTAGGGGCTTCTTATGTAAGATTATTCCTCTCAAGTTCAGCAAAAAATGCTGCATCGTGAAGAATGTGCATAATGTATAACAAATTTAGCCCCTCTGCTAACTGCAGACAAGTGAATCTTCCTTTCATTTGGGGACAGAGTTATCACAGCTTGGAGGAAGGAGGGAAGGAAAAGGCAAGGCAAAACAAGAGAAAGGGTTAAAGCAGCTTCTGTGGCAGCACCATAAACATGCAAACACGTTTGGCCAAACTGTTGTTGGCATTTGAGATGAAGAAAAAGCATTTTCCCCCTTCTCCATTGGCTTCTAGTGCCTTGCCCAGCACTGTGGGGCACAGAAACCCCTTAGGCTGAGACCACCCCCAGCCCAGGCACAGGCACAAGATGGAAACACATCTGAAGTACCCTCAAGTGTTTGCAGGGATTTCTCCCCACAAGTTCCAGTTGTGCTGCAGCTGTATCATCTCATCCCATAAATGTGCCAATGTCCATCCCATCCCAGAGCAAATCCATTTGCTACAACTTTTACAGGTACTAAAGCCCATCTGTAGGAAGCCTCACAGAGGATTATTTCTGTCCTCTTCTTATTACAGCCTCAGCAGACTCATCTAAAAGAGAAATTTCACAAACTGCTTGCCTCCCAGGCTGAGAACTGTGTGTAAAGGGGCTGTAGTCCAAAAGTCACTGACTTCAGCAGCATCCATGGCCCTGATGGGCCTCTCCTGCAGGGGAGCAGAAATGCTGAGATGAGGCAGGTGGCAGCGAGGAACATTTTGTCCACATGATTATATGTCTGGCAACTGAAGGACCCAAATCCTAACATTAAAACTGAATTAAATTACCATTCACTGAGCTGCTGAGAGGTCTCTGCTCTAAGGGAGGTTTATGCCAGGGATTGCAGCAAAACCAGCAGGTTTAGGGAGGTTCTCTCCCTCTGCTCTGCTCTGCTCTGGGGAGACCTCACCTGCAGTGCTGCATCCAGCTCTGGGAACCACAACATAAGAACATGGAGCTGCTGGAGTGAGACCAGAGAAGGTCACAAAGATGCTCCAAGGGCTGGAGCCCCTCTGCTCTGGATACAGGCTGGGAGAGTTGGGGGCACTCAGCCTGGAGGAGAGAAGGCTCTGGGGAGCCCTTAGAGCTCCTTCCAGTGCCTAAAGGGGCTACAGAGAGCTGGAGAGAGACTTTGGACAAGGATTTGCATGGACTGACAGGACAAGGAGAAATGGCTTCAAACTTCCAGAGGGCAGGATTAGATTAGATATTAGGAAAAAACTCTTATCTATGAGAGTGGTGAGCACTGGCACAGGTTCCCCAAGGAAGCTGTGGCTGCCCCACCCCTGGAAGTGTTCAAGGCCAGGTTGGATGGGGCCCTGAGCAACCTGGTCAAGTGGAAGGTGCCCACAGCAGGGGGGTGGAATGAGATGGTCTTCAGGGTGCCTCCCAACCTAAACTATTCTGTGATTTCATAAAACCCAAACAAAACCTGCTCCCAGACAGCCTGAGCCCCAGCAGCACATTGGGCACAGAGCTCATGTACCCTCATTTGCTGGGTTTCTGCGCCTCCCAATGAGGGTCTGAGCTGGTTTAGTGCAGGAGGCACTGTCCAGGGCATGGGCTGATCCCTGCTATGGAATGCTTCCCAGAGTGGCTGGGAGGTGTTCAGCACTGAAGGCTGCTGAACACCAGATGTGGGGGCAGCTAAGAATGCATTCTTAGCTAAAAAGCTGAAGTCACCAGCTCAGAATATCAGAAAGATGAAATGTCTGTGATGTTATGATTCTATGATTCTATTTTCTGTATTCCTTCCAAGAAATGCTGTAGTTGCACAGGTAGCAGAACTTCCCAGTCTTGGCACTGAATATTGTTGCTACAACAGTATTTAAACATTTCCTCTCCTTCCCTCTGTGCCTGTGTGAGTGCACAGGGCAATCAGATAGAGACACAGCCCTTCAAGTGTCAGTGAGGGAAGCAAGCCTGAGTCTCTCTAAGCCTGGCCTGGGATGGCTGCCATACTATTAATATGTAATTTGGCTGAGTAGTTCTGAGCCATCTTAATTCTCCAGCCATCATTACTTTGTTTGGTTATCATTCATACATTTCTATATGCTAGTTTGCTTGGAGGAAAGAGATTGGACGTTTAGAGTGGATGAGTCTATATTTTTGGAATTGGAGCTAAATTACCCACCAGTTGAAGCATTATTGTGTTTTACAATAATTGCTGATTAAAATTCAAATGCACTAAATTCCACCTGTCATTCCCAGCATTGCCTCCGCTGTGACAATGCCAACACCATGAGCAGAAAGGAACGAAAGGACTGAAGGAAGTGGTTTTTCTGCAGAATTCCATCCTTTCATTCTGCCACAATCTGCCAAACTCCTCTCCCAAGCCCTTGGGTTATTTGCCACAAAATGTCTGCTCTGTTGGATGCTTCATAGAATGAAGACACTGTGGTTCAGGTTTCCAAAGAAGCCTCTGTGTTTTCACACCCACGCAGGACAGACACCCACCTGCCTGAGCTGCACCCCTCTGTCATGTGGGGTCAGTCAACCAGGTGCTTTAAAACACTGATGCTCGTGATTATTGATGGAGTTTCCAGGTGGGCTTCTTCCTTTTTGGAGGAGTTAGATGAGTTGTTCATGTACATGAGCTCCTACTAAGTATCCCTTTTTCTCCCAGCCACAGGATGTGCCCAAATCCATTTCTTCAGTTCTCTTGAACTTGCCTCTGGCTGCAAAACTTTTTTTGACTGATTAAACTCCCCAGTCCTTTCCTTCTCCTCTTGTGCCTCCCACACTTCAGCATTTTTAGCCTCCTTCTTTCTTTTGATCTTCCATTCTCTTTTTCCCAGATCTCAAGATTTTCCTCACTGTGCCTAGCCATTTCCCAGCCTGGAGAGCTGGGGAATAGCACAGCCCCCGGGGAGATGGTTTGTTTATGATAAATCAGGGAAGTGGATAAGCAAGTACTTGCTCTTAACAGCACTTTCTACATGCAGGTGCTTCCTCTTCCCTTTCGCATGTGACTGAATATTGCAGCAGACAACATGTCTGCAAATCACCACTACCCTGCACTTCATCAGTCTGGGTCTGCATTTTAGTCATCAGAAGACAATCTGCCTGATTTAATATCCTTTTACCCATCCTGGCTGGCTGAACCAAAAAAAGCCCAAACCAAACCCCAGCATTGAGGAGGACACAGTGAAGCAGAAGATGGTCTGCTGAGTTATACCCCAGGGGAGTGTCCAGCCCACTCAAACTCCTGCTGCCAGGGGTTGGAAGCCACTGAATGGGCTGAACCCATGCAGTTTTAGCAGATACCAACAGTAAAAACAGAGTACAGCACGTGCTGAGAAGCCTTGAGTTCTCTTAACTCAGGAAAATCCTGGCTAGACAAATGTGAGAAGAAGCAGGGCTAGCAAGGGACCCAAGGCTGACGGCTCAGCCTCCCATTACTCATCCTCTGGGCTCTGTCTCTCTAGTCGTTTAGCACCTTTGTGGGCTTGTTTTTGATAGCTAGAGAGGGCGTGAGAGAGAAGTGACTAAAACAACAGGATCTCTGCTTCTAGATGGGGTGTCAGGTTTAAGTAAGTGCAGAACATTGTGAAAGACTCCACACAGGTAGCAGCCTGGCTCGCTCTTTAGGGCACGGATGCCGTTCAGCTGTGCACAAACCAGAGCACTCCTGGCTTGCATGGATCCCAGCCAACAAAGGATGTTGTAAAAACCCGTCTGGCTTATAATTTAATTTTGCTAAGGTTAGAATATTGCTTCTATTAGTGAAAAGCAGAAGGTAGTTTTGAGATTATGGCAGGAAATCTGCAGTCAGTTCCTAGTTCCAACAGAGACTTTTCTTATACAGTGTTGGGCAAGCCAAGCAAAACTCACATGCTTTGTACCATGAACTTGTATAAAAAAAAATTATACTGCCTTCTGTTCTTTGTCTTGGCTACTTGGACAGTGAGCACTTGGGGAAGACAAAGGCTTTAACTCTGTATTTATACTGTGCCTGGTTCTTTGAGGCGTCAGCCTGCAATATTCCCTCTACACAAATAGCAAGAAAGAATAAATAAGTTAAAATGTGTATTGTTATGTAAGTGTACAACAACCAAGCCCAGTGAAGCTGTGGTACTTGGTGAGCCAGTACCTCTGAGTGTCACCCTGCATTGATGCAATGCCATGGAACCACAGGCCCTTCTGCGCTGTTCAGTCCCTGGTTCTGTGTATCCATGTTCAGCACACCTCACCTCCTGCCCTCCAGCTTGCCCAGAAAGACCAAGAGGAACTTGTAAGTGGAATCAATTAGAGCCCTGAAGAGCAGGGATGGTCAAGTCTGCATTTGTTTTTGGGTGCTGGAGAACACAGTGTGCTGCCAACCATGAGTTGCCTGGCTCCAGTATCAGCTTTGCTCAGGGCAGGGAAGGGATAGCTTGAGACAGGGAGGAGCCCAATGCTCCTCACCCTCAGGAATGCTGTATTTACTCTGAACAGATTTATGCATGAGATGTGTTTTCACTAGCAGGGCTTGTTTCTCTGCTGCATTTGAGCTCCCAGCATGTGGACTATTTTTTGAGCAAGCAGTGGGCAGAGAGAGCAGAAAGAGCAAACATACACAAATCAGAGAGTTTGGTTTTATTTCCAAACAGGCATACACAGAACCGTAGGGAGTACAAGAGGGAGAGGGCAGCATATCCTCTTGCTCCAGTATAAAAACAAACTTCCTAGGCTGACCCAGACACCTAAGAGTAAAGGCAAAAATATAAGCTACGTGACTAGTGGGAAGAGAAAGAGCCAGCAGGAAAAATCTATCAGAGCTTTCCATGGTTCAATCAGTCAGAGCCAGCTTCACTGGGGAAACAATCAATTAACCACTTCCACTAGGGCAGCCACAGACGTGCTGTTCTGGAGGTAGTAAATCTTTGAGTTCATTTGTTCTCGGTTGCACTCTCAGCTTATTTACAACATCACAGGAATCTTCCTCCTTGTTTATCCTCACTTCTGCAAGTCCCTCCCAAGGATTTTTCTGTCCATGTCGATCAATGAGAAGAACTCTTACAGATTAACAGTTTCCAGCTTCACTGCAAATCCCTATTTCCCTTAAACAGGTAGCCAAAACAAACAGTTTCCTCCAGGCATCCAGAGGGCATTACACCTTTAACTGTCCGTCTGATTTCCAGCTGTCAATGCATTTTGTCTCACTTCAAGGCAGATAGTTTTGGTTAAGGATGGTTTGGCCCAACCAATAATCAAAGAGCCCTGCAGGACACGTATTTGTCCCCACCCTGAGGAGCAAAACGTAGCAGTCAAATGAGAGGCAGATGACACCAAAGCCAAGGGGTGATGTTTAGAGCACACAGCCCAAGCCACACTGTGGCAGAAAGGAGCAGGGAAGGACTCGAGCATGGCTGGTCCCACAGATATGGCACAGAGGGAGGTGGAAGACAGCCTGGAAAAAATGCACAAAAGGAGCATTGAGAGGATGTGACCAAGTGGTGCTGAGCTGTGCAGGTGCAAGGGGTTCAGACTGTGTCTGTGGAGGAAGCTGGCAGATGGATGAGCATGGAGAAAGCTGCACAGAGGTGGTGTGGGGGTGATGATGGTCCTCCTCAGCACCTCTAAAGGAGGTCTCAAAGCACTAAAAGCAGAAGGGTCTTCAGTCCTAACATGCTGGTGAAGAAAACAGAGGACAGAGTGTTGGAGACAGAGATCAGCTCTCCAAACCACAGGCCTGTGTCTGCCATCACTGTGCTTTCAGGATGTAGTAAAACGAGCAATTTAGATGCCACAGCATAAAGCTGAGATTAAACTTCTATTCCCCATTTGAATTTTTTATTGAAGTCTTTAAATGAAAATAAACCGTGGTCAGCACTTTTAGGTAACTTCTGTGCCTGGCAACCTGGAAGAAAATTTTGATTCACAGATGCCTCTTGCTCCTCTGATCAAATGTGCTGGCAGGACTGGTAGACAGGAGCTGTCTTAACAGTTTTAATGCACCTAAATTTGTCCCTGTAGCTGCTGTTAATGGTGCTATTGAAATCTCTTCTTAAACATATGGAAATACATTCCTCACTGATTTCCCTGCCTTTCAAAACTCAGACCTGGAGATATCATTGTCTGTAATAAGTTCATTCTGTTCCTTCTGCTTTGCTGCCTGCCTGGCCTAGCTTTGATGAAGTAATTCATATAACTCAGTAATTCCAGACCAAATTTTTGATTAGTTTTTGAATTAAATAACATATTTTCTTTTGGGAAGTCCTGCAAACTCAGCTTGGCATATATGAGTATATGAATATTCATATGACCTCTGTCATTCTGGATGCATCACCAGTAATGAAGAGTCTGGATGTCAGGGCTGGGAGTGCACTAACTGGCCTTAATTCCCCCAAAAAGCTTCATTTGGGCCTTACATTTACCCTCTCTGTCAGGAGCTCCTTTTAACCTCCAAGCCCGGGGGGGCTTCTAGTTCTTGCCTGGGCTGTAGGTGAGACTGTCTCAGACCTGTTCCTGACCTGATGTTTGGCCTTCCATGGATGACTTTGGAGATGGTGTATTGATAGGAGCCACTGCCATCACCCCCTGCTCTATCTCCCATGGTATGGGACTGTGCCTGGTCACAGGGTTGCTCCTGCCCTGTGCAGAGGCTGCTCCTGGCACCCCTTTCCTGGGAGCAGCCCTGCTCTTGCTGCTTCTTGGCACTGGCAGCCACAAATACAATACAGCTCTGGTAGGATTTTCAGTAGATGGAAGACTTTAAATGGATTGATTTAGTAACTGTTTGAGAGAAGAATACAGGCTGTTGTTCTGTAGCACTCAACATGTAGTAGTTTTAGCCACACTTTTCCTGAGGGAAATACTGAACTCTTGATACGCAGTTTTGGAATAGTAAAAGCAGGCCTGTCATTTCAGTGGGATGACATTTAGTTATCAGGACGGGGGGACAGACCAAGCATGAAGAACATCTTCCTTTGCTCCCTGATGGAACAGCAACCTTTCTGTGCAGACCATGTCACTAGTGGAAAACACTCTGTCTAATACCATCCCAGGTTTTTTTGCACTGAATAAATAAGGCTATGCTGGGTTTCCTTCCCCAAAGCAGGAATGGGTGATGCTGTGATGTCTCTGCCATAGGCAGCACCTGTGGACAGCTGGCACTCTTGAGCCACTAATTCTCCATAAAGCTTGTTGGAAAAGAAATCAGACTTGGGGAAGGATCTAAAATTCGCTCATTTCACAGAGCACAGCAGCTTCTATCCCATGGTGTGCTGCAGAATGAGCTGAATGCTGAGCCACAACAGGCAGCAGCCTTCCCATTTAACATAACACACCAAGGAAAACCTCCCGCTATGTGCTTTCTACCTGGGGGCTTGTACACATCCAAACAGTGGCTTTTTTGTGTGTCTGAAGAGAGGTACGTGGGAGAAGGCTGGGAGCCGGGCTGCTCCTTCATTCACACCGGTGTCACTTATATCCCCTCTCTTTTGGAAGAAAGCTTCAAGGCTCTACTCCTGAAAGCTTCAAGGCCGTTTTCCACCGTTTCACTCAGTGAGATCAAAGCCAGGACCACGCTCAGCCTCCTGCATCTCTTCCTCTGTCTACTTCACTTCCCCAGATCAATTCACAGGCAAACCTACATCTGCGTTATCTCTCTGCTCGGGATGCGAAGGACCTTCTCCGGCCCGGGGAAGGCTAGAACATAACGGGGGCTCACCGTGGCCAGGCTCGGGGCAGGGCGGGGAAGGCGCACCGCGGTGCCCGCGGCCGCTCCCCGGGGCCGTCCCGCCCTCGGGCCGCGATTGGCGGCGCTGCGGCCGGGGCGGGGGCGGGCGGTCCGCAGGGCCGGGCAACCCACGATTGCAGTGCGCACTCACTGGGGAGA
>NW_024580668.1:8991605-9055072 GCF_017639235.1 Corvus kubaryi | reverse complement strand
CCGCGCCGCCTCAGCGCGGCCCCGCCGCCGCCAAGACGCCGCGGGCCGTGCTCCGAGTGAAGAATGGGGCGGCCAAGCTCGCCAAGCCGCCCGCGGCCGCGGGCGAGACCCCCGGCGGCGCCCCCGGACCCGGGCTCTTCATGGAGCGGTCGCAGAGCCGCCTCAGCCTCTCCGCCTCCTTCGAGGCCCTGGCCATCTACTTCCCCTGCATGAACAGCTTCGACGAGGAGGACGCGGGTACGGGGGCCCGGAGCAGGGGCGCTCGGGGCGGTGGTTCCCGGGGTTCTGTGTCCGTCCGCCGTGGGCGATGGGGGCAGGCGAGGGTGGGTGTGCAGCGCGTCAGCGCTACCCCCGACCCCGCCGTGGGTTTGGGGGCCGGGGGCTCATCCCCGGGGGTGTGCGAGGGGTGCCGGGGACTGCAGGGCTGGCGAAGGGACGCGTGTGCCTGCGGAGGTTAAAAGTGGGAACGTGTTCCAGCGGTGAAACACGCACCGGCTGCTAATCGATAGGAAACACGGGTTATTTGCAAATGGAGCGGCTCACGCTCCATCCTCCTCTGTGTGAATGAAGGGCAGCGCTCAGGGAAAAGGCGTCCATTCTGCCGGGTGGTGTGTCCACTCTGGTTTATCCACCGTGAACTCTCGGGCTCATTGTTCCCAGGGGTTGTTAGCGCCGTACACCGTAGTGCTTTTGGAGAGAGGAATAAAGGGATTCAGTTTAAAGGAGGGCAAAGTAAATCCCAAACCAGAAGCCTTTCAGAATGGATGCAGTGATTTTTTGCCGGCGTCAGAAAGACCTTTCCGGCCTCTAACAGTTGGCGGCAGTCATAAAATGAGACCAAGCTTAAAGAAGAGGGGCACTGGTAGGGAAAAGTAGGAAAGATACTGGGTTGAACGGGAGAGGGAGGATGGTGGGTGCTGGAGAAGGTGCTGGGAGTAGAGGGCAGCGCAGCCGCTGCGTGGGTAGGGAGGGCGTGCGTGGGAGTGGATGGAGAGCGATCGGAGAGCACTCTGTCCATTCCCAGTGGCTCTTTGGTAATTGAGGGGTGTTTTTCTCAGTGCACACTGTACCAGAGACTGAACCTGTCAGTGAATCTTGTGAGTGGCAAATAATGAAAGTTGGTAACGAAGGTGTATTTTAACACTGACTGTCGTGGTCGCATCCCTCAAAATGCCGGCATGCTCCTTTGTCTAGTGGCTCATCCCAAGATGTGCAGATGCCAGCAGGAATACATTAGCCTGCCAGCTGCTACACCTGTAATGATGTTGTTTTTAAAGGAGTTGACGTAAGAATCAATTCATCATCTGTGTGATTAACCTAGACTTGTCATCAGCATCATGCAGGGGTGGCAGGCAGAGGATTGTCTCTTCCAACAGATGTAGTTTTTAAAAATTCTGTGTAAAAATTTTGCTGATGATTTATTTGCACTTCAGATTTGGTTTGAATGCTGAGGAGCGTACAAGAATGATGGGAGCTTTGGGAAGTCTCAGCGCTGTTGCTTCAGGAATGATTGATAGTGAGACATGCTCAAGTATGAGAACCCAACACAATGCCTGGGACAGCATTTCATTCCCTGGTGTCCAACTGCTCCTGCTTGAGCAGGGTGATGGTTTAGGTGAATGCTTTCTCTTCCAGTGCTTAAAAAAACGCTTTTGCACTGAATTTTATTTATTCAACACTTAGTGAATGTTCATGCATGAATGTTAATCAGCTGCTCTTCATACAACACAAGTACTTGTCCCTGAATTAAATAAATCTACAATTAAGACCTCATTCTCCGGCAGCTTATTAGCAGATCTTGCCTGTGTGAGTTGTCTCGTTAGTGAAGCTGCTCAGGGTGGGTTCAGTGCAATGGGGATGTTGCAGTGTTGCTCCTGTATTTTGTGCCTGTGTGCGCACATGTGAGCAACCAGCCAGGAAGAACGTGTGCTGCTTTCTATTTCTGGTGTTAAAACTACAAGTGCATAATTTTCTCAAGCAAATAGATGTCATGAAAGAGAAATTATAAGAGAAATGCTGAAATTCTGCCAGATAAGATTCTATATTATTCAAACCCATGCATGCTTCTGAAATTGTGAGAGATTCTTACCAGTTAGGGTGGCAGCATGATTTCTGTCAAAAAAATAGCTCTCGATAGCTCATTCAGGGAGATGAATACTGCACTTGGCAAGATATCCTCTGTAGGAGATGGCAGAAAAAAATGAAATTGATCCCAGGAGCATTGACAAAATAAACAATCCTATTTCAAACAGACACATCATCCATTTTGTCTGAAGCTGAGAACCACATCTTTAAGAGAATAGTCATCCTACGGAAAAAGGAGAAGAGCTGATAAATGGCCAAGCTTAAAGGAAACTTGACGTTTTCCTCTGAAGGAGGAAAACAGTCTAATGATTGTTTAAATCAACAAACAAGAAAAATTTCTGAGGTCTTACATTTAAGTTACTATGGGTGGGTCATATCAAAGGAGCGTGAAAGGAAATTTACAGATGTGTGCTGAGAGCCGTGGACACATTTGAGCAGTGGTAACAATACCTCTGACTTCCAGAATTTCACCCATTTAGTCTGGAAGAATGGCTCTGCTTTTGAAAAATACAGAATACATTTTTACTTAGATGCTGTTTCCTTTTCTGCCATTTCCCTTTTGTTCTTCTTTGCTGTCTACCTTGTGGACATAAGGTGAAAAGACTCTTCTCATCTTCCACAGTTCCTTTGCCTGCTACACCTGCACTGTGTCGTCTGGACTGAGTTCTGGGCAGTGAACTGGGTGCAGATGATCTCTTAGTGTGCAGAAGGAGGCAGCCAGTGGAGGCAGGAGAGCAACAGGGCTCGGAGCAAGAGACAGGATCACATTCGAGTGCTTCCAGAGCATGAGGGTTTCAGATTCCTCATGTCCGTGTGTCTCTCCAAAGAGGCAGATGTGGTCTTCAGTGTTCTAATACCCTTTTCATTCCTCAGCTGCGTCTACAAAGAAGATGCTGTGAGCAAACACGGAGCTTTGTTCGCCAGGAAGTTGCAGTGGGGCTTTGAAATAGCCAAAATGACTGTCTGCACTCAGCAGTTCAAGGACTCGGGGTTAACAACTCTTTTGATCTCAGCATGGTAATGTTTCTGGCCTTCCTGCTGGCTGAGTGCCACTGTTTTTGCTCCACTGAGGTCCCCAGCAATGTCAGTGAAGTTTAAGGATTTTTAAACTGCAGTTATTATCAGAATAATTGTTGGTTTAACTTATGCAAATGTCTATCCTACATTTCAGTTGTGGAGCAGTAGAGTAAGAAGAGGTAAAAGTCAGTCATGCACTCTTTGTGGGCACATGTCTAGAATGCGTGTTTCTAACACAAATCTTGTGAACACAAATCTTAGCTGTTCTGAGGATCTGCCATACGCTTGGTCTTGGCTGGAATCAGCCGTTTGGAATGCTGATAATCCTGTGCGAACGTATCAGAAGGAACCAAACTGCCGAGGACTGAACTGCCAAGTGGCAAGTGCATGTGGGTTAATAACAGGATCCATGATGACTGTGGGCACCTGCCTTGTAGGCAGCTTGTGGTGCACCTGGGTGCAGCTCATCATTAAAACTGTGCGAATGGGGTGTATGAAATCCCCCTTTGACTGGCAGTGGCCTTAGCACAGCCCTCCCCAGTCCAGGATGAAGGTCATCCTTAAGGTTAGCGGGGCTGTGTTTGCTGGTGTGGAGGAGCATGAAGTTTGGAAACCTGGCTAAAGCAGAACAGAAAGTAAGGATTTTGCGGAGTAACAGGAACTGACTGGGAGCTGCACATACAGAACAAGCAAGCTTTGGGCAGGAGAGAGGACGTGGTCTGAGTAGCTGGGACAGTCGGTGTAACAGTGGTGAATCCACTGGGAGTTGCTGGGAAGTCAAAAGCCGTGCTCAGCTCTGGAGAGGTGAGAGCTTCCAGACGAGTGTACTCCAGAGGACAAGAACTGCACCTTAAGAAAGACAGGTAGGGAAATGCGAAAAATCACTGGAAAGGATGGGGTTTCCTTTCCTATGCCTAAACTGCAGCACTTCTTGGGTCTGGGTGTGTGCTCCAGCTGTGCTGTGGCTCAGCTGGGTGAGACACTGTAATGCACCAGCTCCTTTCATGCTAATCCTGGTTTTCTTGGGAAGGACACCTGCTGGCACTGGCAGAAGGCATCTGAGGCATGCCCTCACAGGGATGCAGATTTGGATGTTTGGAGCTGTAGCTGTGGGTCACACTGCGAATGAAGCTACCCTGGAATCCAGATCCAGCTTGAGCATCTGCACAAGGGGAAACGCCTGTTCCTTACACACACAAGTGTGAAGAGCAGGGCTGCTCTGGTCAGGAAGCAGGGGAAGGTACAGAGCAGCTGTGAGGGACTTGTAAGGGTCCTCTCTTTGATTGGGACCTCAGCACAGGGACTGTCCAGCTTGGCAGACCCCTGCCCTGGCTGCAAGACAGGAGAATCAAATCGTGTCTCAGCCAGCTGGAACCAAGTGTCTGGCAGAGAGAAAATGGTTTCCAAAGTCAAAATGTCTCCTAGATACTGACAGTAAGCCTTCCTCGTGTCAGCTGCTCATTCAGAAAAGAGTTGAATTAGAGATAAAATTCAGCCCAGGCTGCTGCTTTCACACACTATAAAGTACTGGCAGAGGCACTGTGTTACGATCAATTGCTTTGAAGAGCAAGTATGTGAAATATTAATTTAATGGATTGATAAAAACATTTAAACTATTGGGGTGTAAGAATGGGCTGTGGATATTCAGGCTAATATTCTTTTGTTTGGGTTTTACCTATTGAACTTCCTCATAATTTTAAACACTGACCTTCTCTATAATTTCAAACATTAAAGCGTTACAAAGCTATTAAATAGAGAGAGCCACTGTGTGTGTTTTCACGTTGCCATGGATATTTCTCAGTTGCAGCACTGTATTGGGGTACATATGGTTTAAAAGAAAATTATGATTCAGGACTTAACTACTCCATTTTTACGTTTTTAAAAAAATATAGCCCAAGTGTGTTAAGTCCTTTTCGTGCTTACTTTGGTTTTGCTTCATCCAAAGTTACCTTTGGAGCTCTGTAAGCCTCTAACTGGTTTTGTTAGTTGTTCATGATGTAGGTAACCGTGCTCATGTGGCAAACATATAGGGAACAAGGGAAATTACTCCTCCATCTGGAATGTTAGCTATTTTTTAAATCAGTCTTTTATAAATGAAAGGATGCTTTATCCCTGTAACCCTCCAAAGATAGCTCTTAGAGCTCACCTGGCCATGCATTACCCCAGGGGTGCCAGCTCTCTTAGCTGGTGCAGGAGGCAGCAAAATCCAGGGCTTTTCTCTTTTCTTGCACAGTAAGGAGTGTATCTTTGTCTGTAGGCTATCCTAGTGATTGTAAGAAATGCATCTCTCCCTGCTGGGCACATTCTAGCTCTTGGTAAACGTGTTTGTTCCATAAATGGATTAAGTTGAAATAAAAAATGAGAACAATTCTAGAAGAGCTGATGTCAAATCAATCATCAGAGGGAAGTGTATGAAAGGGACCAATGGCCTGGAAGAAGATGCTGTGGATATTACCTACAGAAGCTGGTGATCCCAGACCTGGTTATGAGTTAATCCAATCCTAAATACAGTGACTGATTCTTACACCATGGGTCATTCTTACCCACCTGGTCAGGGTAGAGCTGAACAATCCATGCTGTCCCTTACCTGCCCTGTGCACTGGAGGTAGCTTTCTGCTCTCAGGCCCTGCTGCTGCTGCACGGGTGATCAGAGGACCACAGGTACAGACAGCAGGTTTTGTCTCTTGTGGCCATGGGAGACTGGAGCGGAGCAGGAGCCCTGAGAATGAGTCAGCACTAGGAACAAGGGATTCGAAACCTTGTCCTTGTTTGTGTTGCTCTTGGTGTTGTGGCTGCACGTGAGAGCTGTGGTCCTGGGCCAGGTTCATGCTGTGCCTGTAGAAATGCAAAGCAAAATGTCAGCGTCAGTCCCAGGGCGCTCGTGGTCTGTGGCAGAACCCAACAGATGGGGACCGTGGGACAGATGGGCAAGCGCGGGGAAGGGTGACGTGGCATCGGTCAGCGCTCAGCGTGGCAGCCTGCCTTCCTGGGCCACCAGCTGCTTCCCACTCCTGCCTCCCATGGGCTGTCCTGCGGAGTCCTCCAGCACGCCCCAACCTGGAGCATCCACCTGTGCCTCGTGCTGAATTGTTATAAACACTGATGTAAGGTGGGGGGAAGAGCGGTAGCTGCTAGCCCAGGGATCTCAAGCAATGTGCCACAAAGTGCTGCGTAGAAGTTTCTTTGGTGGGCGTCTGGGTGTGGGTTTACAGGGAAGAGGGGATGTGGATGAGGTTGTGGGCTGTGGTGGCTCTGTGCTGTCCCCTCAGCTTTTGCAGCACACACATGCAGCCATGGAGAGCTCAGTGTTGTCTCCTTCCCTCGAAGATGGCCTGACCTGCGTTACAGATACTCAGAGAGTGATGCTGAGTTCCAGCCATGTGTGCAGGAGTTGTTGAGGGTGGGTTATATGTGACCCCTGCCAGCCACAGGAAAAGGATATCTCATTCTCTTATTCTGCTGTCACCTAGTTTCCGAGTAGAAGAATCTGTCCCTGGAAAGCTTTCTATCCAGGAGACACTGTTTTCTTACTGCTTCTATTTCATGTGCAGTTAATTCTAATGCAACATTTATTAATTCAAAAGCACTCTGTTCTCCAGGCAAAAAAAAGTTATCTTTGCTCTGTCAGATTCTTGCATCAGGACAAGTTGTGAAATGCTGTAACTACTTTGCTTCAATATTTCTGTTTGACAGAATGTGTGGATCTGCTTTGTGTAGGGAAGAATTAAGTTTGATTGGAGTAGTTGTTTTTAGGAATAATTTATCCGTGCAATTGTTTTCTGAAGCGCTATTTGCTTATATTTGAATGCCTTCAGTTAGATTAGAAATGTGAACAATTTAATTTAGGAAATGGTCTGCAAGTCATTGATGGTTTTAGTGGGGCAGTGAGACCTGACTCACTCAAGACTCTCAGCTCTGCCGTCTCCTCCTCTCTCCCACAGACATCTGCTGAGAAGCACCGTTAGCATATTTGAATAAGGATTTCTGCTCCTCTGTGGAAGTGTTCAACACATTTTGAATATCCCATCTATCCAAATGATGTTCCTTTGAGGTTTGGATTTATTTTCTGGGAGAATGCTATACTATGTGGCAACACGTGTCACGATAGGGGTTCTGCAACACAATGAGCCACAGTTGTGCCATTGCTTAAATCATCTGCTGATGACACACAAATTAGGCACTCTCTGCTTTCTGTCAAACCATGCTTGCCTTGAAATCTGCATTTAAGTTATATCTTTGGCTTTGCTTTTGCAAAACAGCACGCTTGTAAAGGCTGGGAAGCCCTGGTACAGCCTCACCACAGAGGGGTACAGTAAGCTCTGTAGCCCTACCTTTTAGTCAAATCCAGCCACAGTTAAATCACTGAGATGGATAATGTTCCACTGTCATGCCATCAGGGTGTTATATCAGCTTTGTCCAAAACACAAAGCACTCATACAGCCTTGCAGAAGCCAGTGTAAAATGTCTGAGTGCTCAACAACTTGGAGAGTACACCGTGTACAGAGGTAAATGTCACATTTTTCTCAAAACTGTTTTATGACTAAGAGGAACTTAAGCTATTGTCTGTGTCCTTATTCTTGCAAATGTAGAGGTAGAGGGGTTGCTTGTATCTGTTCCCCAAGTAACTAATCTGTTCCTAATCAGAAGGATAGTTTACCCTAAAATTTAGCTTAAATCCGAATGGAAATACCAGATTGCCATTGCATTGCTCCCAGCAAAATGGGAAGCCATTGATCACTGCTCTCCTCAAAGCAGCTCTTCTCATTGCAAAACTGTTCCTCGTTGAGCTGATAATTCCAAGTCAGGAAATGACTGTAATGACAGCCATTGCTGCCTGGCCTCCCTCTCCCTCCTTTTGCTTTTTGGTCCAAGGAAACACGATGGATGGTTTTGTTTTTGTTGGGTGGTTGTTTACTGTTTGTTGGTTTGGGTTTTTTTTTTTTGTGTAGAGCAGTTTTCCAAGTGTCCTGTTGGCCTTCTTGCTGGACTCAGGATGGTGTAGGAGGAGCAGTGTGGTTGCTGTCTGGCCCTGGTTGCTGTCTGGCCCCCTGCAGTGGGGAGTATCTGTTTCCCACACTTTGTGTGCAGTATTCCTGTAAATACACACTCTTGCTTTGCAAGAGTGTCCCTGCTCCTGGCTAACTCAGGGTATGATCCATGCTGTTTTCCAGATCATTCCCTGCACGAGTGCTGCTTGGCTATTCATTCCCTTTCTGGCATTCGTATGTTTAATTTTTTCAATGCTCTGAAGTTACTACTTTTTACATGTGCCTTCAGTGATTTTCCTTGTATTGCTTTGGAGGATTGAGCTATTTTATCCCGTGGGTATTGGCCTGAAATCAGTATCTGTTGTTTAGCAAGACCTGTGCTTATGGGATATTTGTTGCATTGGGAGGTGGGGTAAATGTCTGTGAAAAAAGGTCCTTTATCCCCTGGGCTCCAGGAATACAGCACTGGTTATGGTTAATTTTGGGAGCTGGAGGAGATGCTCTCTAACTGAGGATCCAGTAACTGGGCAAAGTGCAGCATCCTTGAAAACATTTGCTTTCAAGGGTGCTTTTTGGGTGTCATTCACAGTTAGTAGCTGGAATGAGGATTATAGTGGTTCTTCCTGTGCTTCACATTGGTGACGTCTGATTTAAGAGATTATAGTCTCTCTCCCCAAGGAACACATGGTTGTGTCCCTGTCTGGAGCTGGCCATCCTCTGAGGAGCAGCAGCTCAGCTGTTGGTGGGGTCAGACTTGCAGAATGACCCACCTTAGCAAGGAAGCAGCAGTGTCACCAAGGGACAGGAGTGTGGGCACAGGCTGCCCCTCGCTCAGCTCCCTGGGCAATATGGATGAGGCTGACATTTCCCAGTGGTGACAGTTTCCCAGTGGTGTGGGACTTGTGCCAGCTGCCCACCAGCAGAATGCATATTTACAGTTAGCAGGGAATGTATCCTGCCATGTGGATGAAAAACATGTTAATTGTGTTGCAGCCAAGATGTCTAAGAAGATTAAGATTTTTTTTTTTTCCTGTTGTAAATCCAGCTCCTTGTTTAGCACTTCTCAGCATCCTGGGAGGATTGGGTGGGTGGGTGGTTTTTTTTTCGTTTTATTTTTGCTATTTACCTTTCCTTTCTTGTATTTTACACGTGTCATCACAGCTCCAGTGAAAAGTTAGGAAACCTTGACTCAAGATTTTAAGGTGTCTGCTTTATATCCATATTTGTGTTTTAATCAGATTGTCAGGAGAGAGGGAAGAAAAAAAAAAAAGAGAAGGCTTTTCCTTTCTAATGCCTGTTGGATTTCCAGCTGCTGTAGTTGATAAATTCCTGAAAGTATCGTAACTCGGACCCAGTAGCTTTCCCTGTCCCTTATGTTCAGGTTGTGCTGCTGTCCCTCTGGCTGAAGCCCTGCTGCCTGCTGCCCTGAGATCTCACCAGTAGCCTGTGAGATCAGAGCAACTGCTCTGCACCACTTCTGCAGAGCCCTTGCACATTTATAGCAGTTTGAATTAAATTTACAGTTCGGGTAGGCAGTGCTCCAGACTAACTTTTGAAGCTTGTCAGCATTCTGCTTTCCCCCAGATACCTCCAAACCAGAAGGAATTGCAGAAATTGCTGTCACAACCCACTGTTGCATTTCAGTGGTGAGTTTGCTACCAATTTTGGGTTGCCAAAAACCCAGGCATCTTTGTGGGGGTTGGTGCCCACACATCTGTGGATCACACAGCCCGCAGTGCATCCCCTCCAGATACGGGATTTTTGTTTCAATGTAAGTAAAGGGGAAAGGCTTAGATTGCATTATTTGATGTACCTTGAGATAAAAACAAGTATTCCGCCATCAGCATAGTTCTTACAAGAGTCAGTGCTTGTTTTAAATATTAAACGTGCAAAGTGGGGCTTTTTCAAAAATGTCTGTGAGTTTTGGTCTCTGGTATTTGTTGAAAGTGAATGGGATTTGGGGCTGTGTCTGCTTCTGGCAGTTCAGAAAATCACCCCACAGCTCTGCAAGTGTGGGGCTGAGACTACTGCTCTGGTTGTGCAAAGCCAGCTGGAGCAGAGGAGCAGACCCTCCCTGGGATTCTGCAATTCAAGGAAGTGATGGGGGAGCATTGAAAACACTGGTGTGGAAAGCAGGGCAAGCAGTGCCGAAAGTGGGCGTGCAGGCCAGCGCTCAGCCTGGCAGACAGCGCGTGTTAAATCAGGGTGATTTATGGAACAGTTTCTGTTAAAAGCTTCCTCGTGCACTTTAGGAAGCGGAGCTGCCAGATTGGTCAAACTCCAATGCCCAGACAGTTTGAATTGGCTGCCGGCTGCAGGAACAAGCGTGGCAAAACTCAAACAGCCGTTTCGTGCTGCCTTTGCAGGCTGCCACATCGGTGCTGCTGCTCGGAAAACAGACAGTGTCAAAATGTTACGTGGTATGAGGACATTGCCATGGCAACGTTAGCATCCCATGACACCCGTTCTCGTACTGCGGTGTCAGTGCATGCTGTCGTCGGTGCACTTTCCTCCTTCAGCTGGGGCCTTGAGGAATGCTGTGGTACGGATCGTATGGATTCCTTCAGTTATGGGGCTGAGGGTGGTATGGATCGTATGGATTCCTTCAGTTATGGGGCTGAGGATGGCAGAGACGCTCTCCCTGGGCTTTTGGGTGTCTTAAGGCAACGATTCCTTCTTCTAGCATAGCAACTCTCACATGATTTGGCTCAAAAGCACCTGGATTTGCTTTCTGCTGCACTGATGAAGCAGCTTTCCCTCCATCAGATGGTCGCTGCAGTAGCTGTGTCCTGCCTGGCATCAGAGGCACCCACACTCTCACAGGCAGCTCTGAGATCACTCAGTTTAGAAAGACACTCTGGTCTTGTTTTGGAACCAGTTCTTTCAGCCCAGAGAAAGCCTATTGCTGATGTCCATCTGCAGCCTGCAGTGGTCTGCTCCCTCCTCCCCTTCCTTAGCAGGAGCCATCAGCTGCCCTGGGCACTGTTGGCTGTGGGGCTGGTTTTGGACAGCAGCCTCACACCTTTGGGTGCAGTTTCCTTCATGGCTACCTGGAGGTTTCATCATGTTTTGATCAATGTTTTTGGCCTGCCTAAAAATATTTCAGTTTTTGCTGCTACCTCTGTGTCCCGCCAGGATTTTAAGTGTTCCCCGTGGTTTATTTTCCCCTTGTCTTCCTATATTTCTGTTTTTCCGCCAGGTGACATATTCCAAAATTAGCATCATGGGTTTTTTTTCACATATGTTTATTGGCTCTTTTCCCTTGGCATAGGGAAGGCTGTTCTCAATATAAGCTAGAGCCTTGGCAAGAAATAAAGGTGGAGATGTTTCCTGTATGGCAGCCTGTGGACCTTCCACCAGTGCACGTTTCTCACTTCTGCTTGGTACTTTGTAAGAGCAGGAGAGAGACCTGGGGTTAGTTATTGTGCATGTGAGGATTCTGAAAATGGCATGGGCAAGGAGATGCTTAACTAAGGATTTGCGTACCCAGTGATGCAGGCTGTGGATGTGCAATTCAAGCTATGTGGGTACACAACAAAGCTATTTTTCACAGTGGTGCTACAGCATAAAGGGATCATCTATGATAAAATCCAGAGCTTGTGATCTTCACATCTGGTCTAAAGGGTCCGAGAAGTGTAAATGTAAGGCTTGAGAAGGTACCTGGTGGGGCTGGGGGAAGGAGCAGAACTTGATTTTTCAATCATATCTGTTTGTCAGAACCCACTTCTGAACTGTTTCACCACAGTAATTCTCAGCTCTCCCATTCTGCCCAGTGCTCTGCTTTGAGTTGTGCCAGAGTCCCAAGTTACCATTCTAAAAACTTGTTTTTCATCTGTTTCCACTGAATTCCTGGCATCTGCCTAGTAACAGGAGTAGGTCTGTTCCTGTGACCTGGCTGCTCAGTCTGTGCAGAAACGCTTTTACTGCTCCTGCACAGGAGACGCTGCTATGTCCTAAACTCAGTTTTTCCCAAGAGCCAATCCAAGTGCCTCTAAACCTGGCATCGTGTGGGCCCTATTTCAATATTTTTCTATTTCTGTCTCAGTACTGCCTGGCTTACCTACTAAAACACTCTGTGAAATATTGCATGGTTGGTTGAGGCAAAATCTGGCTTGTCGCTCTAGGAATAATACCAGGCAAATTATCCACAGTCCATTTTATGTGGTGACTTTGACTGTTTTCACAGCCTGTTCACTGCAGCTGTCTGCTTTACAAAGGCAGCAAGCTTGTTGGACACATTGGCTGTAAAAATCAGGAAGTCTTATTTCAGGCCATAATTTTGTTTAATTTCCTGAAATCTAGAAAGCATATTTTCTAAAACATCTTTGCTCTGGAGCTCGAAGGCTGGGTGTCCAGAGATTACCCCTACAGGGTACTACCTGCATGAAAAATGTTGGTGGGAGGGTTGAATCCTGAAGCAGGAAAAATGTGATGGTCTGAAAATGTTTCACTGAGCAAAATATTAATAACTTCACAGACTTATGCCAGTTTTGTTAAGAATGTGCTTTTATATACAAGCTGACCAAGACAGGAGTGTTCTGTGAATGTCAGTTACGCAAATTAGAGCAGCATTTGGTGTTTGATACTCAGATAATGGTTCGAAAACTGGATTTTGCCTGCTTTAATGCTAAACTACTATGTCAGGAAAGATTATCAGCCTTTTATTTTGGCTTACAAGGAAGAAAAAAAAAGGCTTAACATCTTGATACAAGTACATCTTGGAGGGTTTAGACATTGTAAAAGATTTGGTGACCTGTTCTTTTGACCTCTTCTAGTCATCAGATTTGAGAGGAAATTGCAGTCAAAAGTGAACATTTTAAACCTTGCTGATCTGAGTGGTCTAATAGTCAACCTGTTCTTTCCTCTTGACATTCCTGTGCTCAGTTCTTCAGACCTGCAGGTGTTCAGTCCACTAAGGCTGCAGTGCAGAAAGGGGGAAAGAGCTGCAGAACTAGGACAGACTTGGAGTATATTTAACAATGTTCTATTTCGATGTGACAACAGCTATCGAACACCTACAAGATTGCAAACTGTGATTCACTTGGAAGCTGATATAACTGATGTCACGTTGTATTAATAGCTACAGAATTGTAACTGCTTTTAGCAGTGAGATTCATTAACAGCCTCTACAAACACTCTTGACAATCAGTTGAAAACCTGAAAATATTAGGTGTA
Organism: Corvus kubaryi; assembly: GCF_017639235.1. NCBI lineage: Eukaryota > Metazoa > Chordata > Aves > Passeriformes > Corvidae > Corvus > Corvus kubaryi. The sequence goes on along the minus strand of NW_024580668.1, from coordinate 9,041,807 downwards.
TATAAAAATGGATTATGCCATAAAGGAACCTCCCTGTGCTGCCAAGTGTGTTTACAAATGCAAGTTCTTGAGAGTGTTATGCATAATAATTCCTCTTCATCACTTTTGGTAGGTCTTAGTGATAGCAAAAGGTGTTTGAGGACTGATCTACACTCTAATTTAATTAGGAGGTGCTGATCTAATGGGGTTACACAATGTGAGTGTATTTGGGGATTATGGTGTCCATGACATTTTCCTTGGCACATAGAAGCTGCGCAATCTTCCTGTGATGTCTTGGAAGGTGTTTGTTCCTTCACTTGTTTTAGCTGCACATTTTGGCTTCAATGGGTGTGGCAAACCATGCCTAGACAGAATTCTCCAAGGTGTACCAAGTGCAGGGAGTTCTGCTCCCCTCTGAGCCTTGCATGCTTTCCCTCTGTGTGGGTTGATAGCTATGTCTGAGGAGATGGGCATGGAAGAGAAAGAAGTGTTCAGTTCTTCCTATTTTTGAAGATACTGAATTAGTAGCTAACAATGATGGCGTGTAAGGGTCCTCTCCAGCCTCTGTTAACTCTCCTCTGGGCTGAATGAGTTGGTTGCACTTTCAGGCTCTTAGTAAAGTTGTCTCTTCATTACATACATGTGGTTTTAAGGTTTGCATCCCCAGCATGATAGGTCAGGACGTGGTTGTAGAAGTGAAATGAAGACTGAGATTCAAGAGAGGAAGTGTTCAGGGTGGCATTTGCTCAGTGTCAAGTTGTGTAGTCAGTCTTGTCACTGGAAGTGAATGTGTGGACAGGTAAAGCTGGGCTGACATTTCCAATGCTCTGGGTATTTCTGAGAGTTGTTCCATCACAGTTGGCCACCTACTTCCCTCAGTTCCTTCTTTCCCATATATATCACAGTACTTCTCTTCCTTTTGGGCATGAATTATTCCCTTTTCTTTAAGTTTTCAGGTGATGTCTGCTCTGTCTCATTCATCTGTCACCAGGTTTTGGCATCTCTCATTTGGATGTGACCTTACTTTTGGGGGCCTGTGACTCTTAGGGTGTTGTGTGATGACTTCTGGAGATGGAGTCTTCTGAGACTGGTAGGAAAGGTTGGCTCAGGACACAGCAAAATTGCAAATAACAGTCCTTTGAAAACAGTACTGTCTGCTAAGGAAGCAAAATTCCGTATTTTGAGAAGATGAAAACCCTAGGCCTATTCTTTCCTTTTTCATTGTTCTTTTTTACAAGGTTAGAAATCTTGGGTTTGAGTCCATCGTTAAATGGTCATTCACCCTTCCTCCCTAGAGTTACAGGCAGCTGTCCAGATAATTAAGTACAATTGATCATCTTCCAGTAACACTGTTTATATTTTAAATATCTCAATAGCAGAAGATTCCTTGGGCACATAACACAGCAAGTAATCAAACCACGTCTGGCTCAACGTGTCTGTTGAAACAGCCTACGACAGTTAAGGAGTGTAATTAGCAAGACACATAGAATGGGATTGAAAAAAGATGTGAAAATAAGCAGAAGGATTTGAAAAGGATTAAGAGAGTAAATGACAAACCAGTAGTTAAATGGTGCATGATTAATGACTATAGAAGTAAAAGGTTGACTAAATATTGTGACTCCGTAATGGCTGCCCCAAAGAAATAGAAAAATAGTCTGTTTGAAAGAATCCAGACCTGGATTTATATTGACACATATGCTGACTCTGGGTTTAGACCTGTTTCTTAGACTTGGTTTAGGTGATAATCCTCTGAGATGCTTTCCTGGTTGACTTGATGACCTGGGATTCCTCTTCCATCTTTAATAGTAATGATCAGCTTCAAGATGTCATGTACTCCAGTGAAAGGCTGAATCCTCTTCTGAGCTATGGTACAGATGGACGGGACTGGCAGTTTGCAACATGTCAGTAAAGCTGTTCCGAGGAAAATCAGGCTCTGTGTTCAGTAGCTCGCAGCTTACAAAGTTTAGTTTTGAGCACTGAATTGCTTTGATTTCAATAATTCATCTCCCTCCAACTGCTTTATTGTCATTTGATTTATTAGTGAGTTGGCTTGGACGCTGTCCTAGTGCTTTGTCACAGCTAAGTGAAAGTAAGGGTTGTGCTAAACACAGATTGTGTGAAAAATATACCATTTCCCTGGAGCTGGCCCCTGAGGGGCAGCGTGGTTAGGCTGGGTGTGCAAGAGCTGCAACTCCTGAACCTATGACCTCGTTATCAGTAGCCCTTCCCAACACTCATTCTCTCTCTCTCTCTTGCTGTAGAAGAACTTCAGAGCATGCTTTCTTTTCTTTAGGAGTGGACTGTGATGGTTAATTAGATAATGTTTGTAGAGCAGTGTACAAAACCTGCCAAGGGTCACTGTCCTCACTGGTATTATTAGAGCTGGAGGAAGACTGCCAGAAGGTATTGATTACTTGGTAAAAATAAACCCTTCAAACTTCTTTGGGTTGTATTCATTACTGCTTTTTATCTCGGCATCCTGCAAACATTTCAGAGGGTGGATTTGTTTGCCAGAAGATCAAAACAAAATGTTGACAACTACTGGTGCCAATTTGTAGCCTCCCACGTGGGCGACATCAGAGGAATTTGTGCAGTGCTCTGGAAAGTCTTTCGAGGCTTTAAATCCCCTTGGATCCTGGAACTGTTGTTTGAGCAAAGCATCCAAGTGTCCTGGTGGGATAGCACATTGAGTATCAAGCATGAGAGGATCTCTTTGGGGCTTGTGAAACTGTATTGTGTATAGAAGCTTGTATATACTTCCTAAAGTTGACATTTTGATTTGTTTAGTGAAGTTTGTTGATTAATTGTGTAAAGCTGAGTGTTGCAGGGTGCAATGGGTGCTGTTGAGAGCGCTGTGTCTGGCTGGTGGGAAGGGCTCAGTGCCCTCTGTGTTTTCTAGTTCATCTCTTAGCCACGGTTTACACTTCTCACACACCTCACCATGGAAAACAAAATGTCACACTTTGAATTCATTAAGCAGCTGTGACTGTTGAAAGGGAAAGCTGTTCCATATGACAGTAAAACACGGGGAAAAGTCATGTATCTGTAGCAGAAGATACATGAGAAAGACAAATACTGTGTAATGTTCAGAAGGTCCAAGTCATGCTTCATAAAGGGAAATTTCTAAGGAGAAGGGATACAACAGGAGGACAATTCAATCAGGAATATGGCTTGTGGGGTACAAGGAGGATGTACTACTCATTCATGGATCCAGAGGACTAGAATTCAGTAGTGACTTCAAGTGTGGCCTTGCCGTTTCTCGGGTGGAAATATGCAGCTGGAGCAGAAGCAAAATGTTACATCTTTCTCCGAAACAGGCCAAGGACAAAGCACAGACCTCCAAACATCTGCACATGTTCTGACCTAAAAATTGCTTCAGCAGGGAGACTAAACCAGGCTTTGGTGGAGACTGCGAAGTGCTTTCTGTGCATGTGTCAGACTTGCAAATGGATTCACTTTCATTATCACAAGTCCCCTTCGTGTTCGTTTCAAACCATTAAGTTCCTTTGAATGAATATTTGGGTAAATGGGAAGTTTTTAAGTGGACTGATGGTCATCCAGCAATCTTAAGAACTGACTTGTCATGGAGCAAAGGGCACGTCTTGTCAAAGCCAGCCAGTGGTGCTGGAAGGTCCAGTGCTGGCCTGGCCTGCCAAACTGCTTCTTCAGGCACAGAGCACCTGTTGGGGGGGTGCACTAACCAGTGATACTCTTTGGTAATCTTGAACAAGCACCAGCTGCTTTTCTTTTAAAACTCAGCGCAATTCATGAGCAAAGGAAGGGCAAGAACCATCAGCAGATGCTGTCAACTCACTCCCTCAGTGCTAGGTGCTCAGATTTGTTCTAGAAGTAACTGAGATGTGAGCAAGTCTTCCAGCTGCATAAAGTATGGGTGAAAATGGTTTTTAAAAAAAGGCAGATGACAGAATTAACATGTAACTGTATGGCTGGTGAAAGGGAAGAACGGTGCTAGTGCTGAGAAGTGGCAAAGAGGTTTCTGTTATTGAGATTTCTGTTATGGAAGTATGTCACAACCCATCAGTAACTTAAAGATGGAGAAAGGGTTATGGGAAATGGGACAGTAAATACCTGCCAGCACAATTTTAATGCTCTTTCAGTTGAGCTGTTTAAATGTAGTTGCCTATTTGAGGAAGCCACTGAATATAGATTTTAATGCTTTTGCTGCTCGGTAGATTCTCATGTGGGCATTGCAAAATCATCCCTTATGGTCCAGACACGTGGGGAGTTAGACATGAGCATGTTGAGCAAGAGAGGATCAGCTCTGCAAGGTGGGACAGGGCTTGCACTGGTGGTCTGGGCACACAGACTGTGCAGGGCATCCAGTCTACACAAACTATAGAGGAGGAGAACTTGGAAGCAGCTTAAAATGCATGGGAAGCTACTGCAGTCTGAGGACTGTGATCTGACTTGTGGCAAAATGGAAGGAGTAAGAGATTTTTGTGTCTGTCAAGGTATTTGGAGAAAGTCAGGGAGATGGCAAGGTTTCTTAGGATGCTTGTTCAGGATGCTGACCCGGCTTCCACTGCCTTGTGGCTTAGGGACTTTCTCTGCTCTTGAATTTTTTCCTCATTGGTTTAATCCAATTTCTTTTGGACCCCTCGTAAAGGTCCATGAGCATCCCAAAGTCCTGCACTGAGGAGATACCCAGCAGTGCCACTGCCCCTGCCACCTCATGAGGATGTCTGCTGAAGTATTGGCATGATGGGTTCTTGGCTGTGAGTTGCCACAGAGCTGTGGCAGGGCAGACCCTAATTTTAGCACATTATGCTGCTTTAATGACAGTAATAGAAAGTCAATTTATAGGCAAGAGCAAATTGCCTTTTTATATGGGGAGGAGGATAATTCCTCCCATATGTTGCATTATTAAATTTGTAATCTTCATTTCTAATGCTTTTCAAAAGTGAATATTAACAGAATCTAAAATGCAGATCATAAATTTATGAGGTGCATTTTTTTCCCCAAATTCAAGTTCTATAATTTGTCTTAAAAGGTGAACTTCAGCAAGGTTAGGGTTTTTTTTCTTTTTTTGCTTAACTTAATAAATTAAAATCCCTCACTTGCTACCTACCTCTGGACAAGCTTAAAGGCTCCAAAGATACTGCAGTTTAAATAGCAATAATGGATATCTATTTCCATTCTTGCTGAGTGGGGAGTTCTGAGTTCAGGCTTATTCCCTAGTGATAAAAGACACCGGAGAGAAAAAAAATGACACGTTTTCGTATGTCATTTGCTAGCGAGGAGGCTGTTGTGATGCTCTTTTTTGTTGCCAAGGAAACAGAGCCCTGAACTCCTGTCTCTGCAGCCAGGAGGAGGAGGAAAGGATGTTATTTCACTCCTGAGCTCGATTTGTAATTGTGATCAGAGACTGTGAATGGGTTGGGACTGAGGGTCTCACCTTCAAGTTTGCTTTCAAAATTGTGTGTCCTGTCTCCTTCTGTTTGTTTCCGTGTTGAGATGAGTGTGAAGGGTGGAGCCTGGTGGGGTGGGTGGCTGGCTCAGGTCGCTGGCACAGTTACTGTACAGCGGAGTGAAACGGAGCCCTCGGAGCACAGGCAATGTTGGAAGGGGATTGTACTTCTCTGACCTTGCCAGTAACATCTGGAGAAATCCCCAGGCTTCCTTATGTCAGCCCAGTTGTTAAATCTGAGAACAGAAACATGAAAGTTACCTGCAGGTGTCAGAAGGCAGGAAGTGACGGTGATGCAGGTGCTTCGTAAGCAGGGTGTCCTCTCCTGACCTTCTTCCAGTACTGTTGGGCAGTCGTTGCCTGCACATTTTATAAAGAGATTCCCATCAACCTTTTTTTTGGTGGTTACATTAGAACTATTTTTTTGCTCACACACTGCCCTTTAATGCGTGTTTGAACTCCCTGAGCTGTTAGCGTTGCCTGCAAGGCTGATGCTGGCTGTATCACAATTGCTTCTTTATCTGTTCTCTTTTCTGCTCTCATAGTAGAGAGAGATTAGCAGGGCACTCTAAAGCATTTTAATCCTTGCTCCTTCTACAGAATTTGTTCAGAAATATTTGGCACAAATCATGGGATTTTGGTGAACATTCTGCCAGGTACATGTCATGGGGTAGCCATGCTGCAAACAGGCATTGCTTCTCAGGATGCTGTGCTGGTGTGTGGCTTTTGTACACTGTGAGTGATCAATGCAAATTCCAGTCAATACGATATTGAACACTCTGGTGTGCCTCTTCTTCACAAAGGACTGAGTCTTACTGCATCTTGTTGTTGGTAATTGAGAAAACTAGATTTTCGTATTGTTCCTAAAGTGTATTAATCTCCTGTATTTTTAATCTGTGTTAGTCTGATGACTTTTTACTTCAATCCTCGGTAATCTGCAGCCAGGCATGATAGTTTGGTTGGTTTCCCACATTCTGCAGTATCTTTCAGCAGAGATGAACACATTATGTTTATTTTCCAGCTCTGGCCAAAGGGCTTTTTCTCTGCTATTGGAAGCTCAATACTCTGCATAGACAAACAGTGAACTGAATTTCCCGAAGGACTTCAAATAATCTGGGGTGTTTTTCTATCTGAGTGCTGCTTTTGTGCATGCCGAAAGCAGATGTAGGAGGCAGTTATGTGTCTGCCATGTTCGTCTGTGGGAGAGTGTGTCACTCAGATGAGAGTTTGCATGTGTCTCTTCAGGGTTTGGGCTGTGAAATTTTTGCTTGAATGTTTTTTCTTAGGTGTCTACTAGTTAAATTTCAGCGCCTCTGTTTTTGGTATTGGATGGTGTTTTCCATGTGTAGTGGCCTGACTTGTCCCCAGCTGAAGATACTTATGATGTATGATTGGCAGGGCTGTTTGCAGTGATACAAACTCACTTTGATTTCTTAGTCACTGTGAATGACGTTGCATCGTAAGGAACTGTTGCTCCTGTCCTGCTTCTGGGCATTGAAGCCTGACCTTCCATCTGTCATGAGGTATCTGCAGCCAAATTACCACAGTTGTGAAGGGCAGGGTGCTCTCCATTTACTCCACCCAAGCAGAACCTGGCACTTGTTCCTGGAAAGGGATCTGTGTGAGAGAAGCAGTATGAGTGCAATGGATCTGTTTGCAGGCTTTTGGGAAATGGAGCCACTCTCCAAGCTCTCCCTTCAGCAGCACAGGTGTGCTATGAACAGGGGGTTTTGTACAGTTCTTGGTACCATTTGGGAAGAAAAGGGTTCCCTTTAGTGCAGCTGTGGCAGGCTGTGGTACTTGCCTGGCACAATAGATGCTCCATGGCCATGGAGCTGTCATGGGATGTCTCCGTGTGAGTCAAAGCAATATGTAGAATTAGAGGGGAAAAACATGCTGGCTTGCTTCCTCTAGCATTTGCTACAGGTACCCCATGAGAGCACCTTTGGTGAAGCCTGACACAGGTGGTGGTATCGTCAGGTGAGATTGTCTGGAATTAGGAACTCAATGCCTGAAATTGTTTAACTTCTCTGGAAACCAGACCATCAGCTCCCCCTCTCTGCTTCCACAGTGGATCAAATAATTGCTTCCAAATGGACACAAGTTATTAAGCAGTGTGTATAATTAAAGTCAACTCCTTATGAATTTGATCATTCATTTCCTTAAGGAAAATATGATGAAGTAATTACAACCCAAGCTAAACACAAATCAAATGCTATTCTAAATGCAATTCTGCACCAGGATTCTAGTTTATGAATGACTCCAGGGTTCTGTGGCTTCGTGCCTGTTAAGGAAATGGGCCTGTATTTTTAATTGTATTTATAACGAGTGAACAAAAGGTTGCATGACTCATTCACTGTGCCAAGACTGTTGCTCTCTGTGCTCGCACACACGGTCTTGACAAAGCCGCTTGCTCCTAAAAGAGCGTCAGTAGGACAGAAGAAAAGGCAAGAAATCTCATTAAAAAATATGGCCTTGTCAACTGCTTCCCTCTGAATTTTGTCTGTACCAAAACTAAACTTCACCTGCTGTGCAGTAGCTGTGAATTTGAGGGAGACAAGTATTTCTTCAGTGCTTAAGCCGCTGTCCTGACTTTCTTCCCATCATTACTATGTAGCAGATACTTTCTAGTTTCAGCCAAATTTGGGGGAGAAGTCCAAGATGAGCAGACTCTAAAAATGCTGGAAAAGATGGCTCTGGGTAGAGAGAGAGACACAAACTAGTGCCCCTGGGAGAAAAGATCTGATATATAATCTCAGTCTAAAATTAACCTTGTGGGTGAAAGCAGACCACTGGAGCTGAGCATCCAGTGGGACAGAAAGGTGTGTCAGCACCTCTTGGGGGGTTTTGGTGGCTTCAGGAGGCTCATGACCCGAGTCCTCTTCTGCAGTAGGAATGCACAGCTTGCAAACAGGCTGCTGAAGTTATTTTACCCCTGCTTGCTTCCTAAAAGTTACCAAGTGAAGAGCAGGATGCTGGGCTCTGCCAGGAGGGGGGCAGTCGGTGAGCAGGCAGATCCAGCGGACTCGGGAGGGGCACAACAGCCTCGTGCAAAGTTTCTTGGCTTAGTGAAGTGTAGGCTGGGCAACTCTTTCATCTCATGTCGTCCTTCTCTACAACGGCTCTTTCTAGTAGCTTTATTTTTGTGAATTCACCTCATTTTTGTGATCCTTTTTCTTAATCAAGAGGTTTTCTGCAGCTCAGGCTCATTCATATTTCAGAACCTGGACTTAAGCGACATCCACAGTTACTAATAGTGTGAGATGGATGGCAGAATTAGGACATTAGGGTGCTCTGGTTCAACTCTCTTGTAATTAAGTAGAGAGCCTCACCTGGCCTTCACAACTTATGTTGGTTAGCTGGAGGACTTTCAGCCATGGGGACACAAATTGGCTCCACCTCTATTCTCCTTGTGAATTAACAAGGAGAAAGCCCTGGGATGGTGCCGGCACACAAACCAGCCACTCACCTTTCTACTTTCATGTTTTCCTGATACCCACATCATGATAGCTGGCAAAGTTCTAAGAGTTTGGAACTGAGAACATGTAGAGCACTGCTGGTTGTTGATTCTATGTGTGATGCTTCCCTCAGCTTTCTAAGCAATAAATATTACAGTGTAGTAGCTTAAATAAATCAGTTAAATTAATTGCCTGTGTCAAATGTTCTTGTTCTCTGAGCCCATCAGCTAAATTCTCCTTACCTAGTTGGACTACAGACCCTCAGGGCTTCCCAGGTGGGCTGATGTCAGAGGGGAGTTTAACTCTTGGTGAGGCTTAAAAACCAAAATCCAGGAAGTAGAATGATTGAATCCCCTAATTGCCATGCAGTGAGAATGTGTGAGTGTGTGTGTGTATATATATATCTGTGGTTTATTGCATTATAAATATCATAGTAAGATTATATTTTTTAAGTCATCACCCCTTGACCAAGCACAAAAGCAGCAGATGAAGAAAGGCCTGGGATGTGGCATGTGTCTGCCCCAGACATGCAGCCATTCCAGGGACAACTGGTGCAGCATCAGCAGTTCTGTGCTTGTCTTTCCCTGGAGACCTGGGCTACGGACAGGGCAGTGTTCAGGTTTCATTGCTAAGCTGCTGCAGAAATATTACAGCAGTGAATGTTCTGGATGGATATGGCCATTTCATTTAATCAGGCTCTACTGCAAAGCCTGGCAGATTGGGGGAAGAGAAGGGGGCAGTGTGTTCCATTTTCTTATAAAAATAAAAATGCAAAAGCAGCCATCAGATGAAGCTATTTGGATCCTGCTGCTGCAAACAAAATAGAGACATGGAAAGAATTCTGAAGAGCTGGATCTAGCTGCAAAGTAGTTCCCATGAAATAACTCTGAAAGAACCAAACGTTTTTGTTAGTGTTATGGTACTGCAACTTTTTTATAGTGAAAAGCTAAACAATTTTTTATGGTAGTCAAAAACTCCATTTGAAAGTCATTGACAGTGGAACATATGTATTTACCTTTTTGGCTCTTGGCTTTCTCTCTTTTGACAGTGAAGGGAAAAATCTCCAAGTGATTTTCCTGGCTACATGTTTGTTGCAGAATTTTTTCTTTAGATACTTCTAAATGAAAATTTTGGCCATTAAATTTTTTTTTTATATAGATGGATTATCAAAAAGGTCAGAATTAAAAATAGTATCATGGGAACTATTTAATTTTAACCTCAAAAGGAGGAGAAAAAGTATGTTTAAAATATGAAAATGGAGCTTATGAAGAAAGGAAGAAAAATTGCTGCTCTACCCGTGCCCCAGGCAAGCTACAAGAGATGATAGCATCTACTGGGGTGGAGACCTGCTTAAATACAGGACTTAAACCAAATTGCAGCTCAGGCCAGGATGGAGGAAAAAATGCTGCTTTAAGTGTCTGATGAGATGGGGTTTGGGCTGGGTTGTGGGGGAAAGAGGGAAGGCAGCCTCAGAGGCTGTTCATGAAAATAACCCCATGAATGATTTTTAGTCCTTATCTAATGGTGAGGGGGAAGAACAAAAAACTCTGGATTCAGGGGGAGCTGGTTTGACATCCACACATCTGGGCAGGGGTGTCAGCACTGCCTGTCGGTGTGGGTGAGGACAGGCCAGTCTGAACTCTAGGTTGAGAGAAAGCTTTTTTTGTGCTAAAATACCCTTGTGGGCCAGCAGCAATGGGATGTATTGGGATTGTGCTACATTGGGAATTTGGAGGTGTCTCATTGGCATCTCCAGAAGTTGCCCATACAAGCAGGGTGTCCTGGCCCTGCTCTGCCTTCACTGGAGTTGGTAGCTGTAACAGCAGTGAAAATAGTTGCTAATTTTATTATTTTCTGACTCTCACAAGAAGAGCTGATTGAACTTTCCGAACCCTGTGAATGTACCTAACCTCCACAGATTAGGAATTAACATGTTGAAATACTTTTTTCCATCCCATAGAAGATTCTGTGCTTAATTTGGAAAGAAAGGGTGTGATTTTGTTGCTGTCTGAAACTAGGACAAGGGGAATGAAGCAAACAGCCTGATTAGTGCCCCTGCTTATCCCCAGCCATTTTCTGTCATTCTGGTGGATTACTCAGGCTGTGATGATAGCCTGGCATGTTCTGGAGCACAGTACAAACTGCCTCTCTTTAGGTGCTCATAATTCACACTCCATTAGGATGTTGATGTGGGGAATGCTTGGCAGGATGTCAGGGCTTGCCAGGCATGATGAGATTGAGTTCATCTCGTTAAACTGCATGCTGAAGTGACAATCCAGTATTTTTTTTTTTTTCCTCAGCAGAAGCAACCCCTTAGGAGAGCATCAGGGCTTGCTCTGAAGAGAGATACCCCTGTAAAGGGGCCTGTGCTGCCCACCCCGGCAGACGCCAGCTCAGCGTGTGCCAGGCTGCACAGGTGTTGCGTATTCATGCAAGGCTGTGGGAAGACTTTTCTTTTTCCTCCTTTGAAGGCGAACAATGGAATTTTTATTCATCTCAGAATTGATTCATGGCACACAAATCTTAGCAGGTGTCACAGGGAGTCAGCATCTGACTAAACAGAATTTTTTTTTTTTTTAAATATTTCAGGAACAACTGTGCAGTGACAAAGTTTGAAGTGGAGAAGTTAATGTGCTGACTCTTTTCTCAGAGTACCTGAAAATAAGTAGGAGGTCAAATGGTCAGTGTTTTAGCAGTCTGATGGGGTGCTGAGCTGAGACTCCCATTTCTGCTTTTTGCCCACAGACATGCCAAAGACCAGTTGTTGGACTTGGGGACCTTCCTCACCTCAGCACTTGATACCATCCAGATGGGTGCTTGATGTTTTCCCTTCTTCATTTTCAGCCCCAAACCTGCATCACCTTTTCTGATGATGTGCATCGTCTTTTCTCAGAGGCAGATCTTCATGGGGAAGAGAGATAGAAACAACTTTTAGGGTCAAAACCAGAGAGTGAAGTTAGTGGTTGTGGAAAGTGAAAGGGCTTGTGAGCCCGTGTTTGAGCCAAGGGTAGAGCAGGCAGATTCAGCATGAACTGAAAGGAGATAGCTCGGGGCAAATCTCCTCTGCAGGCAGTCGGGTCCTGTCCTGTCTCTGCTTTCTACGTGATCTGCAGCGTGCTCTGAAGGCTTCATTGGCGCTGCCAGATGGGTTTTTCTGTGTTCCTTTGCTGGAGTTGTCAGTTTTTCATGCTTCATAAGTGCAAGTTGGTATTTTGGAGCAAAACAGGCAATTCATGTGCTGAGGAACCCAGGTGTGAATCCAGAGAGCAGAGTCTGTCCAGGTCGATACCCTGCAGCATGTTTGGATGGGAATTGTTCCATACTGCTTGACTTGGGTAAGAAAAGCAGTGGGGATGTAGTCTCTTTGCTCAAGCTCAGACAAACTTCCTTGGAAAATACAAAATGTTATCTTTTCCAGAGCTTTGCAATAGGAACAAATGAAAGTAAGCATCCAACTGATTTCCCTTTCTGGTTTTTCCCCATGCTCATCAAGTTTGGGAAAGGATAACAGCTACCCAGGCTGTTTTGCCAGACCCTTGGTGTGTCTTGGGTGGCCTGTGCTGGTGCTGTGTGTCCATGTGCTTTGGGTGCCACTGTGTTCTGTGCTTGGAAGTGGTTGGGTAATTTAGGAGCAAAGCTGATGGAGTTGAGATTCAGTCAATGCCTAATCTCAGGCCTAAATCAATACCAATTAATTCTAAAGTACAGGACGGTCTGTAGCACATGCATCATGTTGATTTCTTTTTGTGCTGGTAGTATCCAGCAAACTGCAAGCATGGAGGAAGAAATGGAAAACAAAGTGGAAAAGAGAAAGATGGTACCAAGTACCTGGGTGGAGGAAAAGGAAGTGAAAAGAGAGGAGACAGTGTAGGGATAACAGTGAAAGGGGCATGCTGTCTCTCAGAAATGTCATCAATAAGCATCTATCATAGAGTAATTCTGTGTAGGAGTAATAATTATATAATCATGACCTTGTGATGAGCTGTTGCAGGATTCACATAGATTTTTCAAGACTTGCTGGCCTCTGAGCATGGAGAGCCCTGTCAGTAGCAGAGAGGAAGAGCTTCAAAGAGTTGTGCATGGGAGTGACATAGAAGAGGACATGAGAAGTGGTTACTCTTCCCTTGGAGGAGAGAAGGGAACAATGCCACTCTTATTTTTCCCACCCCTGTGATTTTGAGCAAATCCAATTCTTGGTGGCAGCTCTTCTACAGGAGCAGCACCATTCTTGAGAAGAGGATGCCCCTCTGTGTGGTTGACAGCTGAAAATTTAGTTAAGGGTACTCTTCAAAAGATGCTCTGCTCTGCACAGGGCCACCTGCATGGTGACCTTGCTCCTCTTCGATTATTACTGGGTTGTTGGAAGGAATGAGGGGAAACATGATAATGAGATCTAATTAATAATGAACAAAATGATGGACTCTAATTAATACCAGTCAAGAAGAATGTAGGGAAAATGGGTCTTGTGAGAAACATTTTTCTCCAAGTTTTAGAAGACACAGATATCTGGGTAAATGTGATAAGTATGTTAGGGTTTTGTCCTAGAACAACATGACCCTGAAAGTGTGATCGTGATAAATGGATTAAAAACTTGCTTCATGTATCAAAAAGCAGTTGTCAAGGAAAAGCCTCAAAGGCAGGAAGGCTCTTTGAAGGCCTGGTGGTGCTCAGTGTTTTCATTTGATTTGGAGCAAGCATGAGTTTAAACCTCATTTAATTCACAAGTGATGTGGACACTAGAAAGAGAGTAAATAGTACTGGGGGTGAGAGAGCTGTATAGAGCTGTCTGAAGTTTTGCTTTCTTTCTCTTCAAATAAAATTCATTTTCTTACCTATTTTTTAATATAATGTTCTGCAAGGTCGTACCAGCAGGTCAGGCAAGGGACTGCACAACCTCCTGGCAAGGTGTGATGTGATCAGGAGCTTACTGTGGTCTTGGGAGATGCCAGCAGAAGCAGTGAAGATGAGAGTACAAGCTGATTTTTACCTCTGTACGTGTTTCTGTACTAAAATGCAGACTCCAGTTCTGCTGTGTGTGTTCTCAAAAGGGCTTTTAAAACCTGGGGAGGTCATTAAAAAGATCCAAGGCCAGGAGAAAAAAAAAATGCCAGAGCATGAGAGACATAGAGATCTCAGTCTGTTTAACTTGTCAAAATAACATTGAGAGAAAACTCACCTGCACTGCAGAAAAGTCTTTATAGCAAAAACACAAAGCAGCTCTCAGGGTGGAGAAGGGCTCTAAAAAAATCTGGTGTGTGAAAGCTGAAACCAGGCAAAATTAAGCCACATCTCTAAATGTCAGGTAGTAAAATAAACCGTGCAGGATCATCTCGGTATCTTCAAACCCGGAGTGGATAGTGCTTTAGAAGATATTCTTTAGCCAAACATAAATTGTTTGGCTGAACAGAGCAAAATCGAAGCGCCTGTCAACACTGAGAACTTGGCAGAGTGACTGCTGGGCCCTTCTGGTTGTTGGCGTCAGCGAGGTGCTGTGTATCTTCATCCTGGATATTTGACCAAAACATTTCTTCTTCCCAAGGTCATCCCAAAGTAAAATCTGCTCTTAGTGATGTGTTGCACTGCAGGCTTGACTGACTGCTTAACCTCTGTTGTTTGCTGCTTGATTGGAAGAGGTGCAGAGAATAAATCTGGAGACACTGCAGAAAATGTCGATACTACTCTTACTTGTTGCAGATACCACTGACAAATTAAGACAAATGATTTTGCCAGGCAACGCCTGCATCGATGCATATCATTTACCTTCTGATTGGCAAAGGTATCGAAGCACGAAGATTTTGGGTAGGGAGGAGGCACAGCCCCCGTGCCATGCTCCACACTGACCAGAGAAGGTTAATGGCAGCTGACTGTTGCTTGTGAAATATTTTTGGCTCACAGATGAGAAGTACAATGTCGCCCATATATATTTCCTTTCCAGGTGTGCTATCCCTGATCTGTCCGCCTCTCCCAGCTGATGGGGCTGGATAGTTTAGGAACCTGTATCTCATTTCTGATGGCATCTCTGGTGCTTATGGTGATCTCTTACCCTGTTTCAGTCATGCCTCTGGCCGCTGTAGTTTGGGAGCTTGCCTTTTTGGTAAAACAAATCACTCCCCTTCTGTGCAAGGGAAACTTTTGGCAAAAGGAGAGTCTAGGGGGAGAAAGGTTGGAGAAGCCTTTTTCCAGAATAACGAGAGGTCATTTGTAAGATGCAGGAGTTGCTGTGCATCTCTGTCTGGAAGAAGAGGAAGGAACAAAGGAGTCTTGTCCTTTATTCCCATTGTCTTGTTTTACAGAGATTCTCGATTAAATTGTTTTATTTCCTTTTTTTCTCCTTTGTCTGTCCTGTTTTTTTTTTTTTTTTTTAATAACCCGCAAAAGCAATCAGGACTACTAGAAAATGACCCACCCAGCAGTGGAAGGCTGTGCATGTGATGCTCTACGTCTGAACTTGCCCCGTGCCAGCTAAATGATCACTGGTACAGTGCCCTGGTGCTCCCACAGTGCTGCCTTTCCTTGCCTTTGGGCCCTTCTTCTTGATGTCCCTGGCTTTGAATCAGGAGATGGCTGATAGAAAGCAAGCAAGCGCCTTGTGTTGCTCCAAACCCTTGCTCTGTCCCAAGCCTCTCGTTTGTTGCCAGCTATGGATGAATAGTCTTTTGATTTCGAGTGTCTCCAGGCACATCTCATTAGATTGGGGAAAGAAGAGATTTTTTTCAAACAGATGTTGCATGGCTGGGCAATGGGGCATTTTTAATTTGTCTCCTACATTTTTGTCATTTGATGCTTTGACTCTGGCTGCCAGCAGGGCTCTTGTGAGGACTAACCTAAAAGGGCAGGAGGATGAGTGCTCTGAGTGCACATGTGAAGGAGGGATGGGCACTGGTGCATGTGGATGACTCAAAGATTGTTTGTGGAGGTGAATGCAAGAGAAATGAAATGGACCATCAAGTCTGCCCACGAGGTTGTGGGATGTGCCCTCAGAGGAGCCTGCAAACCCCATCAGAGGCTCCAATGAGCTGCACAAGGCTAGAGAGGGTGCATCAAAGGGAGCTGCTCTACACTGGTTGGGAGAATAGGCACGGCCGTTTCACAAGGCTTCGCTTTTGTTGGTGCCCATATTGTTATTCTTGCCTGAAGGTTTGGATTTTGAAAGCACATGAGAAATATGTTTTACGTTTGTGTAACTTCCTGATTTATACAATGTGCTTCATGCATTGCTCTAGGCACACAAACAGTGCAAACTGTAGTTAATGTTAACCCAGAATGTGCAAATTCGATCCCCTTAGCTCATAGGGACATGTGTACACATGCTGCACCATATGTGGGGACAGCAGCTGGTACAGAGCCCTGGGGCCAGCACGTTTACCCACTTGGAAACCTCATGATACCAGAGGAAAAGGTACTTTACAGCTGTATTTATAGGAGAACTTTTGTCTTTGCTTTTCGGCGTAGATACAATTGGAGAAGTAGGATAGGAAGTATTTCTGATACCTTACCAAATTTTTTTTCAAAGTCTCACTTCACACCAAGATCTAAAGAAAAGTATTTTAGGTCAAGCAGCCTGCTCCACAAATAACAGGGTATTTTAGGCAGGTTCTTACCCTCATATTTCCAAAGTAGTTCGGAAAGTGATTCACAAGAAGTTCCACCTGAATATGAGGAAGAATGTCTTCACTGTGTGGGTGCACTGGAACAGGTTGCCAGAAGGTTGTGGAGTCTCCCTCACTGGAGATACTCAAGAACCATCTGGATGCAATCCTGTGCAGTGTGCTCTAGGATGACCCTGTTTCAGCAGGGAGGATGGATCAGATGAACCACTCTGGTCCCTTCCAACCTCACCCATCCTGTGATTTTTTGAAAGATTTGTTTCCTTTAATATTTGGTGTTCTTGAGTTCTCCAGACTCAGTAGCCAGGTCATTTCTCCTCTGGAGGTGGTACTCAAAAAGCTGGAAGGTTTCTGAGAGCATGGTGGGTCAGGAGTTTGTTGCCTGAGTCCTGGGTAATGACTGGGCATCTTTAGAGGATTTAGATAATTCTGCTTTGTTCAGAAAACTTGTAGCAGATGTGTTTCAGGTGAGTGCTCTATGTGGGATGAAATCTGGAGCTTCCTAACACCAGCTACAGCAATTAATAGTAATGGTATTCATTATGTATTCATTACATAACATGGTTTGTTCTGAGAAACAGACTGCTCGAGATGGAGGATGAAAATAGCAGCTGTTAATTTCAGAGGGCTGAGCCTCTGAAGACTGCACCCAGGAGGAACCAGAACCTACTTAATTCCCTCTATACTGTGGCCGAGGGCGTATACCAAGGGGAATAGTCCTCTCCAGGGTTTTCCACTGCTGGTGCCTTTCCAGTGCCACCAGGGAACATTTTGACTGTGCCCAACTATTCCCCTGTGGCCGGTCTGGGAGGGCTTCTGCTTTCACAGCACCTCTGGTGCTGCCTGGCCTTTCCCTCCCCTCTGATCACTCGTTGCCCACCACAACCTGCCACTGTTTTTGCTGTTCCACACAGCCTGAGGCAGCAACATGGGATTTGGGATAGGCTTGGAGGCATCAGGCTGTACTCCTCAGCCCACGGTTGCTGCTACTGTGTTCCCTGACTGGGTAGCTCCAGGTGTAGCCAGCTCTGGTGTGGCTGCCTGCTCAATGGATAATTAACTGGTACAAATGGTTGGAGTAGGTAGGGAGGTGTGCATGCTCTGAGTATCTGCTGGCCCTGGCATGGTGGAGCACTGAGTGTGTTCCAGAGATGACTCGGGAGGTGCTGATGAAGCAGGGCTGAGTAAGGAAATGTTGCGTGACAGATGCCAGGCTGGTCTTCCAAAAGACCTTTTCTGCTTCTCCTTGGCTTTGTCAGTGCAAAAGGCTCTGGGAATAGAGGCTGACTGCCTTTTCTCTCCTTGTGTTCCTAGACGGTGATGGTCGGAGACTGAAAGGAGCCATCCAGAGGAGCACAGAAACTGGCCTGGCTGTTGAAATGCCCAGCAGGACCGTCCGTCAAGCCAGCCACGAGTCCATCGAGGACAGCATGAACAGTTATGGATCAGAGGGAAAGTAAGTCATCCAAAGGGAGCTGGGTAATCACTCGTGGGATGCACTGTCCCTGTACCTATTAATTTTCCTCCAGCATGATGAACGATGTGTTTTTCTGACTTGCCTATGCTGCAGGTGTCCTGCCCATCCAATTAGAGCAGATCTCTGTCTGCATAGCTGGCACATACTTGGCTGTTTATATACTTTTTTTTAGTGTCCTCATTATTCTGAGCTGAAGCAGATACCCATTACTTTTAAACGCTTTGCCTTTGGATGAGTAATTCAGGGTCAATAGCAGAGGCTCATTACTGATCGTAAATTATAAGCCAGTAGTTTTTAGTGTTGCACAATAGTTGTCCATTTCCCCTGTTTCAAAATAGCCCTTTGGTTTGGGGCAGGCAGAAGTGAAAGGTACTGAAAAGGGTGAAAGTAATAAAATACCTTACAGCACAGCAAAATTCTGATATCAAAATATATCTATTTTGGAGCCCGTGTGTACTTTGGTTAAAAACCTAATTTTGTTTCATCTGAGTTACAGGGTCCTAAAATGAAGTGTTTCAGAAAAGATTTTTGACCCCAAGAGAAGTTACAATACACTTTGTTGCATTTAGACTTTATACCAGAGTGCAAAGCAGGGGATCTTTAGGCCAGAACTTTGGGACCTGACTTGTCTCCAATTCTGGCTTTTATATTTCCATTACTTGAAGCTGTATAGGGCAATTTAATAATTTTACCAAGATGACTGTTCATGGGAACCTTTGGAAGCAAAAAACCCACAGTATTTAAAAAAAAAGGCAGTGCATACCATCCAATTTTGTGCTTTCTAGGTGTGAGCCCAAAATGTTTCTATACCTAAAAGGTGTTCTGTTTAAGCCAAGGACCACACTTGGCATCACTCTGTGCTCTCTCTAGTCCTGTGTGATATTCCAAGTACACTGTACAGTTAAAATGCTGGGAGAGTCCAAAGGCACTCTCAATTAATGTGATTCTGGTGTTAAATAAGTAACAGGCTGTAAATTAAGAGAGACTTTCTTTAGCTTTAGAAGTAGGCTAATCCTGGAAAGGCATCATAGATCTGTGCTGAAGGTTCAAAATAGTAATGAGGCACAGACTGCGATAGCAATCTTGTCACTCCAAAGCTGTGATGTACCTTATCTCTTCTGTGAGCTGCTGTCTCCAGGGAAATATTCCTGCTACACCAGCACAGTCCTGTGGCTTGGAGTTCTGCCTCCGCTACTAGATGCAGAGGATTAGTGATTAAGTTCAGTCACTGGGCAATGAGGAGCAAGAGTCTGCTTTCATGCAGAGTAAAATTCTTTCCTTTTTATATTTACATAGCTTACCCTCCTGGGAAGGGGTGTAATTCCCTGAATAGTCTGTGTCCTCTCACTGCATACACTGGCTGCTTTGTTGGGCTTTCATGGAGAGGGAGTATTTCTGCCAGCAAAATACTGCACCCCTGCAAGTGCTGTCTCACCCAGAAGGCAGGTGACATGTAGCTATCAGCTCGACAGAGAAAGGAAAAGCCTGTCTTGGAATCCAAGTGTCTTTATTAGAACAAGCCTAACATTTGGTATTCCAACCTTGAATGCTGCCAGAACATCCTTGCGAGCACCTCAGCCAGGGATGGGGTAGTTTCTTCTCTGAAAAGTGTGATTAAGTGGTTCCTGGATGCTTTGTTCCTAGGTGGGATAATTAATCTCTTCTGGGAACCCAATGGGAATTGCAGCTATCTGCCTGAGCCACAAATGATAAGCAAACAGGGCTGGGAGTACAAAGAACTAAGAGAGCTCAGTTCTCTTAAAACGTGGTGGGAGGGGAGTTTCTCTGCTTTCTTTTCCTGCAGCAAAGAATGGAATTGTTTGGGGAATAGCTTTGAGGAACAGAAATGTGTTCTCCTAAATCAGATTTCTCTTGACCTCTCTCGTTTGCTGTAGCTGTCTTCCCAGGGAGGCAAAATCAAGATTCATATGTCTCTGTTAGCTGTGGCGAGTTGATTTTCTTTCTAATAAAAGCTGGGTTTGTGACTGGTGCAGATACTCCCAGGTCAGAGAGTTTTCACCAGTGACTGTCAAACCCCTGGTTTTCAGCAAGGCGAGGCTGTTCTAATTCTTTCCACCTGTGCATCCCTTTGATGTGTTCGCGCCTGGAAGAAGATGGATTGAAAACCTCATCTTCCAAGAGGGCTTGTTTCTCAAATTCCATGTGTTTTTATAATCCTTATCAATTTAAGGATAACTTCCAAAGGTGGCACACTGAAGTGATCAAAGATTTGGTGAAACTTTGCTGCAGCAGGCTTAAATACTTTCCCTCAGCCATACAAACTGCTTTTACAGAGAGTTGCTCACTGACTGCTTTTTCATGTTTGTTGCAGTGAGCTGGTGGCAGCTGCCACAGCTGCTCTGTGCTAGTGCAAGGTATCACAGGCAAAGAATATTCTGAAGTGCATGATTTTGAGCAATGCTGCTTTCGTGTGAACACCAGAGTGCATAAAATCCAGGGGTTTTTTTCATGGAGAGGCATATTATGCAGGGGTATACCTCTGAGGTATGCTAGGCCTTCTTTCAGCAAAATACTCCCTTTACCTGAAGATGAAGTATACTGGAGACCAGCTGGGCTAAATGATGCATCTTCTGGAATTTAAGCTCATACAGCATGCCAGTAAATGCTGACAGTGTCAACACACTGCTTCATGTAAGTTTTTGCCAGACAAAAAGTCCTCCAACGTTCTTATCCAGGTTTTCTGTTGCACAGTGGTTGTGCACTAGTTAGGAAATTAATATACTAAAACTCAATGTGAAACTCTGTAGAAGGAGAAGTAGATATTTACTTTGAACAAAACTGCTTTCAGTCATTCCCATGTCCAGGTTTCATTCCCTCATGCTCTCCACCCCATGCAGGCACCAAGCCTTGTGAATCCAGGTGCTGAAGCCAGGCTGGGTTGTGTGCTGCAGGGAGGACATGGGACACCATCTGTCAAGCCCTTGCTGTGTCTGCTGAGTTGTTCTTTACAACAGACTGGCTCTTAGAGTATGTTTTTCTTACACTTTCTAGGACTTACCTGCTATTTTGGAGTGATCTTTCACTTCAGGGTCTTGCTCTTTTTCATCTCTGTAGATCTCAAGCAGCACTGCCACAGTTTTGTTCCCTTTTTGGGGGGATCTTTATGGCTACAGTCTGCCCTCAAACAGGGCATGGAAGTGATGTGCTCTCTAACTTTGTTGTCCATCCTTCCCCTGTCATTGGAGAACAGATCTGCTACAGCCAGGCTGGTTGTGCTTTCACAGATGTTTCCATTCATAATTAATCTGGAACAATCTTAGCACTGGTTACAAATCTCTACAGCAGTGAATATTTTCTTCTATGTATATACTTAAAAATCTGCTTGAGAGAACAGTTATCCACTGTAGTAAGTGCCTATGGGGTAGTCTCAGGACAGCAGGATTGCTGCAAGGATACTATTCCGAATATAGGAATAAGTCACAAACAACCCTGTGAGATTCAGCAGAATCTCAGCTCCATCCTGGCTCTTGCACGATCTACATCTTGTTTTGGCTGGGTTTTGCTGCAGCTGCACGAGACCATGTACAGCATTCAGAAAGCAGTAGATTCTGGACTTGCATGTAACTTGTTCCTGCCAAACACTTTTCTTCCTGAAAATGGAGCAGAAAGATAAAAATGGACCTGGAACAAAAGCCTGCTAGCTGCCACAGTGCCTAGTGAGTGGTACTCATAGCGTTTTTGTTCTTGCTGGCTGCTGCTGGGATGGTTAAGTTCTGGAGAGCTCAGGTGATTTTTACCTTAGAAAAACACAGCAGGTGGTGACTAACAAAGACTTGGAGGATTGCTCTCGTATTATCTGAGAGGAGTGTGCAGGTCCGGCAAGGAAGCGTCTTGTTGTTGGCTGTCTCACCTCTCTTCTCCATGGTGAGTGCAGTGCCACCTGTGCTCTGCCTGAAGGCTGTGTTGTGCCCATGGCAGGAGGCAGGACACAGCCTGGCACCAGTGCCACCAGCACGGGCATCTCGCACCTCTCGGCTTCCTTCTGTCTCTGGTACCAGGTCTCCCACTGGGCCGGTGTGAGCCAACACTGGGGCTTAGGCTGGGGGAGCTGCCTGCCCTTCTCTGCTTTACTGTGGAGCAATAATTAATAGGAAGCAGGAGAAAATACTGGCCTGGGTTGTGACCACATGGCCACATAAAAATTCATTTTTCCTTCAGCAAAAAGTATCCCTCGTCATTCAAGAATGACCAAAAGACTTGGTTCCTGAATGCCCCATTCACACTGCAGCTATTCACTGAATGTTTCTTTTTTGACTTTCAAAGCCAGGAGACTTCTAGACTCTTTTATAACAGATTATCTTCAGGCCTCTTTTTATCTGAGTCCTTTAAAAAAATGTAATGAAACATGTTGTTAATATCAGTTCAGGCTGTAAGAAATCAGTGTCTTTTGAGATGGAAACCAGGAAAGGCATGAAGATTATTTCTGTAATACCTCGAGAAATTCCTCAGCCTGTTCAGCAACAGCACATCATTTTGTGCTGGCAAAGCTTGACCAGCACAGCTTGGAAAGGGTGTGACCTTGAGAGCTGTAGTTACAGCAGGAAATACAGTGAATCCCACCTTCAGCAACCTCTTGGGAACAGATAGAATTGCTCACTGAAGACAGGTAGCTATCTTTTATTCAGTGCATCTGAGATGACTAGTGACTGCTAAAAATGGAGCTAGCCTGGCAAGGTGGGGAATGGAATGGGGGAGGTCTTTGTACAGAATTCGCTGCATAGTTTTTATAGCACTGTTTCAGTGGCAGAATTCATACAGCAGAAGGAATCGGATACGCGAGCGGAGTACAATGTGTTACAGCACATAAGACAGCACGTCACAGTGCTAAAAATGTTACAGAAAGTGGAGTGGCCCAGAGAGAAACAGAGCTTGTTGAGAGGCAGAGTTTGAGATCTTGCCTGGCAGAGGAGAGGTGTGCTGTTGGTGGGCTTAGGGTGAGTTTGGGTCCTGCAGGGATAGATGTTCATGGAAAACCTTCCCAGCCAAAGTGAAGGCTCCTGCAGCATTCACATTGACTTTGACAGGTTAAGGGGCTGTGTGCCCAGTCCCTGGACAGTGCAGTTGGATGCACATTCCTTGTGCACACGATAAATATTTGAAAGATGGGGTAATGGACATGGGCAAATTCTGCCTTCCTCCTTAGCTGATAGATAGCTGCTTGGCTCCTGCCTGTGAGCTGCGATCTAGAAGACTTCAACATGCAATATGGATGAGTGTGATTGTTACACAGAACATTACTGCTCCCTGAAATTGGAGTTCTGATGGGTTTTTTTTAATGCTCAAATAAAATAACTGTCAAATATGTTATCAGTCTCAGAGGAGACTTCCCCCTCCCCATTTCTCCTGGCTGAAGGAATGTGTTGCTGTCCCTGTTTTTTAAAGATAGAGCTGGACACTTCGGCTCTGTGTTAGATGTAGATGTGTGGTGTATCTGTTAGTTCAGCTGTGCAAGTCAAACCACTGAGATGCATGGCTGTGTTTAGGCAACTTGCTTATTAATTGCAAGTTTGTGCCATGAGAGGACAAAAAAAAAAAGTCTTTTTTATTTACAAGAACAGAACAATAATTTCTGAGCCCTGGGCCCAGATGCATCCCATGCACATACCAGACACAGTGGAACAGCTCTTTTAAGAATGTATCACCTCTGGAGACTTGAGATGATGGCAAATAGGTGTTTGTGTGGATAGTGTAAATGAATCCATGAAAAGAACAAGACAAAATGTTATCTTTTGAAAATAGCTGTTGTCTGGGTGTGTCAGGGGGTGGCTGTGTTGAAGCTGTCTGGCCTCACCACCGTCCCACCTCACTGAAGCCACGGCAGTGGAGCAGTGGAGCTCCGTGGGAGTCAAGGTGTGCAACTTGTGAAATAGGGAGACAGGAATGGGGATTTGGTCCAAGGGGGAGGACACAAAATTCTCTTGAGAGAGCTTCTGGGCAAAAGGGTCTTACACCCAGCCTGTGAAGGGAGCAGATGAATGCCTCACTCGGTATTGCTTCTGCACAGACACAGCAGCAAGTGTTACAAGTTAGTACAGTCAAGACCAGTCTCAAAATCTTGTAAGATAAAGTAAAAACGTATGGTATCAAGAAGAAAAGAAAGGGCATATGTGGTCTGTTTTTCAAACTGATAATTCACAAATAATGTTCAGGACTGATGTGTAAAGAGGAAGGACTGGAAAAAGATTTGGAAGGAAAAGTAAAACAATGCACCAGAATAAATTCTCAGGGAATGATTTTAAGAACAGATTAGAAAAGCGGCTGTCATGGATGGTGTAAATAAGCCTTGGGACCTGGGTGTGGACTGGCTGACCTGTGGAGATGCATTTTGACCATATTTCCTGCGAGTTTTACAATACTGTGACAAGCTGATTCTGCAAATGCTCGCAACAGCATAATGGGATACCTGGCATACACAGTCCCAGAAGCAATTTAAAAATAGATTTAGAAAAGAGGTCAGACAAACTCCGCACGGACAGGAAAAGAAATTAATGATACATTTTCCCTAAATGTGTCTGCCTTTGCACGCTGCATGCTAATCTGTAGCCACCAGCGGGAGGGAGTGCGGAAGAGGCTGAGCAGAGCCACATATGCTGTGAGAGAGGGATCAGCACAGCTGCTCTGCATTTTCTTTGTAGCATTTTGCATTGAAATCAGTGTTGTCCATGTAGGCATTCAAATCCTGATCAGTTTACAAGCAAACTCTGAAAAACTGGTTCTCCATCCAGTCATATATAAGGAGCAGCTGCTGCACCATGAAGGAAGCGACTGCATGGTGCACACAGAGGGGAAGGACACAGATCTTTGCAAGGGGTAGGTCAGGAAATGCTGATACCTTGAAAGAGCAGAGAAGCAAGCAGCTGGCAAAGAGCCTTTAAACCACTCTTAAATTACTCTACAGAGGACAGATTTCATATGCCCTGAGCTACAGTGTGCAGCATAGGAACACAGTCTTCAGAGGGTGCACAGATTTCCTAGATAATCAGGATTAGGAATGTTGTGTTTAAAAGAAGAAGGTCTGGGCAGTTTCAGCCTCAGTTTGAGCACACAGTTTCTAAGATCCATAGAATCGTGGAATATTCTGAGTTGGAAGGGACCCACCAGAATCCTCAAGTCCAACTCCTGGCCCTGCATAGGACACCCCCAGAATCCTACCCTGTGCCTGAGAGCGTTGTTTAAATGCTTCTTGAACTCAGACAGGATCATTGCTGTGACCACTGCCCACGGGAGCCTGTTCTAGTGCCTGACCATCCTCTGGGTAAAGAACCTTTTTCTAATATCCAATCTAAACCTCCCCTGACTCAGCTTTATACCATTTCCTCAGGTCGTGTCACTGGTCACAACAGTGAAGAGATCAGTACCTGCCCCTCTGCTTCCTCTCATGAGGATGTTAAAGACCACAATGAAGTCCCCCCTCAGTCTCCTCCAGGATGAACAAACCAAATTACTTCAAGTGTGTCTCATAAGCTTGCCCTCCAGTCCCATTTCCATCCTCACGGGCTCCTTCGAACGCTCTCTAATAGCTCAATGTCTTTTTTTATATTGTTGTGTCAAAACTGCTCCCAGGACTCGAGGTGAGGCTGCACCAGTGCAGGACAGAGCAGGACAATCCCTTCCCTTGCTGTTGATGCTGTGCCTGATGCACCCCAGGACATGGTTGGCCCTCCTGGCTGCCTCATGTTCAACTTCCCATCAACCAGGACCCCCAGGTCCTTTTCTTCAGCGCAGCTCTCCGGCCTCGTTCCCCAGTCCGTACACACAGCCAGTTTTATTCTGCATATAAACGTGTCACAAAAGACAAAAGTGGTTTATGGGCTCGGTCATCTGTGTCATAAAGCCAGGGTGGTGGTTGGTACCTGCTCTGCATGGAGATTGCTCGCGGGAGCTGCTGCCGGGCGCTGCTGCCAGCGCTGCTGTGGGGGCTTGTCTCCCTCTCGTGGCTGTCCCCTCGCTCCCTGCTGTCTGTCCCGAGGTGTGTCCCTGCTGCCCTGCCTGCTGGCTGTTGTGCCAGGGACGGTTCGGGCATAGAAATGGCTATTTTATGCATTTGGCTGGAATGGCGTTTGCAGCCTGTGCTGAGCCGTGGCGGGAGCTGCTACCTGTGCAGACAGCATTAATGTTCGTGCAGGTTTCTGCTGCATTGGTGGGCTCAGAGATCCCAGGGTCAGTAGTACCCAGTGTCATCTTTCTGCTGTCCCTGCTCTGCCTCCTTACCTACAGCTAAGGACCATGGTCTGAGCATCCTCCAGCAGAATGTCCTTCGTTTGTCCTTGACACCCTGGAGGCATCGCTGACCTCCCTGTGCTCTCCCTCTGCCTTCTGGTCAATAGAGTTGCATTCAGCTTATGACCAATTCCACAGCAAACCCATAATCTTTAACTCTGTTAAAATAATTCCCATTTGGCTATGGCAAAGCAGAGCCTGTAAATCATGATTAGTGAAAGCAAAGGGCCAGAGAAGAGATAATTAATTTCGCTTTGCTGTTCAAAGGCTGTGCTGCCCTCACTCAGTGGAGGATTTGTGCCCTTTAGACAAAAGGCTGACAAGAGTCACCTGTTAATCTTGTCTGTGTGCAGCTCTTTACAGCATGAGATGGTCCTGTCACAGGGCCCTGCTGGCTCTGACAGCTGCTATTTGCAAGTCAGCTGCAAAACACTCCCTCTTTATTCCTCTGGCTATTTTTAACATTTCTCTTTAGATGCAGTAAAAAAAAAGACATCTCATATTGGTGATAACCAGGTTGTAGTGATTGTTCCCCTTAAGGGAGAGGCATGTTGGGCAGTGGGAGGGGAAGGGCTTTCCAGGATGGCTCCAGTGTGTATGAAACACCTGCTGGCTGTCACCCAGGGTGGAGACACCACTGTCATCTGCGGCAGATGCCTTCAGGAGCCTGTCTCCAGCACATCCAGTGTGTGCTGGAGAGCTGGTTTCTGGATCAAGGGCAGGTCAAAACAGCTCAGTATCTGCAGAGGACAGGCAGGAAAAGTCTGCTGAGCCTGCAGCATGCTCCAGAGCAGCAGGGAAGGGCTCTTGGGAGCATCAGGGTTGCATTTAAAGAGTTGAAAGAAGTTACAGTGCTCCCTGGAGGTCTTTTCCTCCCTGCTTTAGCTGCAGGAAAAACAAGTGAGTGAATGGGGAAGGTCTGTCCCACCAATCTCACCGTACATGTGCCCCCACCTCACAATCCCAGCTTC
This sequence comes from Corvus kubaryi, assembly GCF_017639235.1. Classification (NCBI taxonomy): domain Eukaryota; kingdom Metazoa; phylum Chordata; class Aves; order Passeriformes; family Corvidae; genus Corvus; species Corvus kubaryi. The sequence continues at coordinate 9,014,646 of NW_024580668.1, read as the reverse complement.
TCTCTGAGCATTTGACAGACAGCTCACCAAGCTGGATTTGAGCATCTGAAATTTAGTCTATTCTGCTAAATGGTTCCTGCTGCTTTTAATTCACATTCATACTAAATTTCTGCAGGTTTTTTTTCCCCTTCTCTCTCCCCTCAAGGGAGAAGCAATGGCTTTCTTGGAGGTAGCTTATGATTTTTCCAGACAGAAATTGTTTCCATTCCAGGGTTTTTGGCAATACCCAAATATATGTCCAGGAATTGGTCAAAACCAAGATTTAGAGCTGCTGCTTCTAATGTCTAATAAAGCAGCGCTGCAAAAGGTCAGCCTCTGTGCAACGTAGCAGCCAGTTCTCCCAGTTAATGGCATAATCTATTATAGAATTAATTCCCTATGTCTTCCCTTCCCAGTCAAATATAACAACAGTGGGGAACATTAACTGTCTAATCTAATACTGAGTTTCATATAGTGCTAGTAAACCCATTAACTGGGGCTGTTATCCAGACTGATGGAGTCTTGACCTTGGCCTGTGTTTCTAAGTGAGCTTTGCCATTCCCCTTGGGATCAGCCTTGGTGTTATGAAGCAGCAGGAGCTTCATTCAAGCAGCAGCTCCGCTGCCCTCCTTGCGAGGGTCTGTGCTGGTGGCCCAGCCCGGGTGTTCCTCCAGCAGTGTCCTGCCCTCTCGCTGTAGTTTGCACTGCAGAGCATTCATCATTTCAAGGTCATCTAGAGCCCTCTGGCTTCGAATTTACAGAGGGTAACAGCAGCCTTTGCTTTGCTGTAAACACTTTCAGTTGCCATTTCACCAGTTCACCTTTAGGCCAACAGCTCTTATTCTTGTGCCTTTTAAGGTTGTCCTTCATGCTCTCCTGCTGTTTTCCTCTATATCACTGATGCAGGCTGCAGCATCAGCTGCTCTGTTAGCAGGTGCTTTTACTGTCTCCTGAGCTGCCTCAGCTGCTGGGCAGAGCCTGAGCTAGCAGCATTCATAGCATCACAAGAATGCCTTGGAAGGGACCTTAAATACCATCTGGTTCCAGTCCCACTGCCGTGGGCAGGGACACCTCCTGCTAGACCAGAGGAGGGGTGGGCTGGTGTGAGAGCACAGGTGGCTTCTCTCCACACAGTTATAAAGTGCAGAGGAATACTTGGTATCAGCCTTTGATGTGATTCTCTCCCTGGCAGGCAAGAGGAACTGTTTTAGTGAATTGAGTATTTAGGGGCCAGAGGGGTTTCTCTTCCTTGCTGTCCTGCAGCACATGAGGTTTCTGTGGGTGGTTTTCTCCCACCTTTGTGGCCCCTCTGCAGTACCATGGCTGGACATCCCCCTAGAGAGGAATTGCTTCAAGACCTGGTTCTGGGTGTGCTGTGAACTCTCACAGCTCTCAGCTTCGCTCAGTCCTGGGCTTCCCCTCCTCTGTCCTGGTCCTTACCATCTTGCTAATTAGCCCAAGCATCTGTTCTGAGCACAGCAGTGAACATTTCCCTGAACGGCTGTGAGTTGTCATGCCAGATTGTTATTTACGTGCTCATTCAGGTCACACGCTCCCCAGGGCAGGAGCGAGACCCGAGTTTGGCCCATTTGTCTTCCATGAGTTGAAGAGAATAAAGAAAACATTTACCTTCTGGCTGATGGTCCATTCATCTCCTGCTGAATCTTGTGTCTTTGTCTGTCAGGCCTCCTTTTTCCTGCACTATTTTGAGTTCTCTAGGCACTAGTTTTCATCCTTTTTTGACTCTCTGCGTGCAGCCCAAAATGCCTGAGCCAGCAGGGTCACGGAGTCTCACTGGTCCTCATGTGCACCAGGACTCACTTCTTCCCTCCTTGTATGGGCAAATCACGAGCCTGATAAAGCTGGTCTGGCTCCAGGCTCCCTCTTCCTCTGCTTCCCCCATCCCATGTCCGTGCAGATTTTCCAGCCCTGGGGCTTGTCTCTCTCTGTGCACGGTTTATCCTTGGGAGCCAAGCCACAAATCCAGCACCTCTGGATCCCAGAGGCTGTCCCGGTGGGGCCGACAGATGCCAGATGGGTGGTGGGTCAGGAATTGTGTACCCACAGGGAGCAGAGTGTGGCCCTGGACATTGGGGATGCACCTTGTGCTGCTGAGGAGTTGGTGACACAGGAAACTGAGAAAAATGTTAAGCCTTCTCTGCAATGAATGCCAAATAAATGGCGCTGTTTCTGTTGTATCTCAAAATATCACCTGGAGTGTTGGTGGTGCAAACAGTGGATGCAGGGTGAAAAAAACCACTGAACTGAGGAAAATACACCCAAGCAGAGCCCCTCCCAAGCCTGTCACCTGGGATACCGAGACTCCCTCATCCCTTTTCACAAAGGTGACATTCGTAAAGAGCTCAAGGGCAGGTTTTTTCATGCTGATGGCTCAGCAGCTCTCCCTGTGTAGCAGCAATAACCAGGTTTCTCAAAGAGACAGGTCATCAATGTAGAGGGGAGGTGCAGTATTCCATGGAAAAGTCAGGCCATTTAATGCAGTGCCCCTGTCACAGGGAGCTGGCTCACCCCATGAACCTGTGCTAGTGACCTATCCTCTTCAGTCCCACGTGTGGCAAGATGCTGAGGGGAGTGTGCTGGCATCCTCCTTCCCTGTCAGAATAAATAAATATTCCCATGGGGCTGAGAGCAGGTCTGCAAATAGCTAATGAGAGCTGAAATCCCAACCTGAAATTAACACGCTGCTGGTTGAATGGGGTTTGAAAAGAATTTCTTTTCTTTTTAATGTCTTTTAAATGTAACTGGCTTGCAGGGGGGCATCACCGAGTCTTTGTGGCTGACTCAGCTGTGTGAGAGCCTGCGGTCCCCAGCCCACCCCGCAGGCAGGGCTCCTCTCTGCCGTCACTTGTACCCAACGTGCAGCCTCCTGACAGCATCCTTTGTGAGAAGTGGGTTTGGGGAGCAGGGGGCTGCATCGTTACTTGGGTAATTGCCCCCCTCCAAGGACGCCTGGAGAAGTGGAGGAGGTTTGTGAATGTGCCTGACTTCGGCACGAAGCAAGGCAGGGAGCGACACCCGGTGCGGCAGCGTGGGTATCCCGGCACAGAGCTCCTGACGTGTGTCTCAGCAGCTGTGTCGTGGCTTGGCAGATGCCTGTGGGACAAATGTAGGTGTCAAATGCTGGCCTCGAGCCTCCTCCTTATCATTTGCAGCAAGTTCTTCCACAACCGCCAAAACAGCTGCGTAAATCAGGGTACAACTGGGTAAATCTTGATTTGTATCAGTGTACCACAGAGTTTGATGCTTTTGTGTTGCTACAAGTGCAGTGACCAGCACCTGTAGCTGTGCCATGGGCCAGCCTCAGTGCCTGGCGATTAGATTAGAAGGCTCTGTCCTCTCAACAGCTTTTGTTTTGCTGTGGTGACTGTGGCAGAGGCGCTGCTGCTGTTTGAGGATGTTTTCCTATTAGCCTTGCCACCCCTATTCAGATCCTCTTTGTGACTACAGTCATGGAAGCAGATATGAAAACCAGAGTGGACAGGGTGGATGCTTCTGGTGTTGAGCAGTAGAAAATGGGATCCTCTGATCAAAAAGGAGATATATTGCTCTGTGTGTGTGATAAATAAATAGGGGATTGAGTCCCAAGGGGATTGATGCTTGCCCTCCTCATCTCACTTTTAACTACTGCTCTAGATGCATTATTTCCTCCCTAGAAATGAGGACAGGGAAGGGATGGGCTACCAAGAGAGATCCTGTAAGTTATTCTAGGAATCTGTTATCTGAAGAGGTGGCAAGCTAGATGTGATCCTGAGATGGCAGAGATTTTCCTTAGAGAAAATTAGTTATAGCTAAACAAATATTGACCAGCTGGTGACTGCAGCCATTATTGGGGTTTTTCAGATGAGGAAAGAGATTTTAAATGGATTCCATATAACTAAAGTGTGTGGAAATCAGCAAGTTTTTCTCGAGAAAAGGCTTTTCTAGATGTCATTCATTTCGAAGATACATTAAATATGGTTCTTTAGTTATTGGGTTGCTTTTAAATGCAAATTAACCACTTGCCAAAACAATTTTCTTTTGCAGCTTGAATTTCAGTGGAGTCCATCTGGCATCTGCTGGGCAGTTTAGCGACTTCCTGGGGAGCATGGGCCCTGCACAGTTTGTTGGCCGTCAGACCTTGGCCACCACCTCGATGGGTAAGGAACACAAAGGAATTGGGTGGCTTTAACTGAGTCTTGAACAGACAGCTCCTATAAGCCACCTAATAATCTGTCCAGCATCTGCTGATCTAACACTGTCCTGCTCCATTTCTCTGTTAAATGGAGTGAGCTTGGCTGAAAGGTTTTGCTGACTGCAGCAAATGTGGCATTACGAGGAGAGCAGCAGCTTTGTGCTTTTCTCCCTCGGCTCTGTAAGGCACGGACTGAGTAAAATGCAGCTAAAATCCTGAAAATGCATCTTCTTCATCTTGGGTTTTTTCTTTCTCTCTCAGGCCCAAAATTCAGTAAGAATTTTGTTATGGTCCACCACAATTGCATTTTCCAAAGCGGCCTGCAATCCTAAGTTCTTCCATTTGGGAGAGATGAGAGGCTTGCTGCCACAAAGAGTAGGAGACTGAGCCACCAAAGCCATATTAGAGGGCTCCTAGTTGAGTTTGCTTTTGAAAATGTGGCTTGGAATCACTGTGGAGCTGCTGCAGAGTAGCACAGGAGAAAATCAGGCACATGCAGTTTGTTACACTTTGTGCAGGAGGGACATGAAGATTGTTCTTTTAACATTTTAGTAACGCAAGGATATATTGTTTTGAATGTCTTCTGTATATTTTGACATTTTGGTTTAGGGGATGTGGAGATTGGCTTGCAAGAGCGAAATGGGCAGCTTGAAGTGGATATCATTCAGGCTCGAGGACTGACACCAAAACCCGGCTCCAAAACACTGCCAGGTAGCATGCTTTGATCTCCTGAAGTGCTTCCCTGAGCCCCAGCCTCCGACAATGCTTGTGAACAGGGAAAATTTGAATTTTGCTTGGCTTCAGCAGGACTAAGCAGCCTGTGCACAGTACTGAAAACAAGGCTGCTTGGGCAGATCTTTTCCCTGCTGTAACTGCCTTCTTTAGATACACCTGAGACATGGCACTCTGTCTTTTCTAAAGTGAGCATGAAGATTTTCTTCATATTTGACCGTGTTTCTTTTTTTGCAGCTGCTTACATCAAAGCTTACCTGCTAGAGAATGGCGTGTGCATTGCGAAAAAGAAGACAAAAGTGGCTCGCAAGTCGTTAGACCCTTTGTACAATCAGGTGTTACTGTTTGCTGAGAGTCCCCAGGGCAAAGTATTACAGGTAAGATGAGCAAGTCTCAGGTCTGCCCCTCACTTTCTTCCACATCTCATACTGGAAGGTGCCAAGTCCTGTTGTGCTGGTTAATTAACATAGATGAGAAAAAGCAAATGTTTTCAATCGAACCAAATGCACTCGATCTGAACGTAGCAAATGGAAAGGAATCTGGTTTTTTGTTTTTTTTGTTTTTTTTTTTATACTCAAGCTGATGATTATTTGACACCCTGCCAGGTACCATAAATGCCTATCCAGAAAAGGCTGGATTTTATTTTTTTAATTCCTTTTTTCCTACCCGGTTAGGAGATAGGTGGTACCTATACATGCTGAACGGTCTTGCAGCATGGTTTGTCTTCTGTGTTTATGCACATTCTGGGCACTCTGCTTTGCCATCACCCAGTCACATATCCTGCCCTTTTCTACCTCTTTACTGCCATATGTTTTCTGCCATACTCATATTTTTAACTCTGTACCTATGTTCCCAGAGCAAAGAGTGATTTGCATTGTTAAATCATATCAAAATCATTTCCATCCAATAAAGCCTGGCTAAAATCTGTTTGCAATAATCCATGAGTTTCTATTGTTTACCTCCACTGGCATACGAATTGCCAGCTAACCTGCTGGACCCTCTTCTTTGGTGACTTCTATCCCCCTTACCTTGATTAAAAGCATTTTCCCCTGATGCAACAAGACTGCACATTTATGACTGAGATGGAGTGGGACCTGGTTTGGTCTGCTCTTGCCTTGCATGGGTTTCCTTACCTGCTGCCTTGCTGCCAGGAAAGGCACTTATTCCAAAAATAAATTGAGGAGCTTGGCTTTTTGCTGATGGCCATGTCACCAAACCCACTTTGTGCAGTGTCTTGCTCCATCGCCTGCTGGCCTAGAGTGTGAATTTTTGGTTTTTGGTTGACATTCGTTGTCTCTCCTACCTCATTTTACAGAAAATTTTGATGTTGTGTTGAGGGAAAGAAGCTGTCAGGATTAGCCAGAGATCACTAATTGTCATCATAACTCATCCTACCCATCCTCTCCTCTTCAGAACATGGACTAACTCTGCAGTCAATCGTCACCTTTGTCTTGAGCCACGCAGGGCCACTTGGCCGCGTGCAGACCTCCAGCATGCCTAAGCCCATGACCCTCACTGCATTTGTTCTTCCACCCACTGGTCTCCATCATGTCGTAAGTGTGACTCAGCTTTCCCTGCTCCTCTGCCAGCTCTTTCATTAGCCCTTCCTCTGTGTCTGTGAGCTGTTCTTGGCTGGCTGTGCTGCTTGCCCTGCATATCACTCACGTGTGCCCCTCATGTCACTGGTCCCATTGGCAGCGCCCGGTTCCTGCCCTTCCTCCAGGTGAGTGACCGTGCCTCGTCTCCATCTGCCCTGTGGTACGAGCTCCATGTGCAGAAGTTAAAACCTGCTCTTCTCCTAAAACTGTTGGCTTTTGGCCCAAGTTGTTGCCCACCTTTTTTTTATTGGTTTATTTTTCCAGATCAGGAGCTCCTCCTGCCCTTCCCCCCCCAGGTCACCTTTTGGTGTGTCCAAGGCCTGTTATATGCCAGGACCAGATTTTACCTGTAGGTGTTGGACTGCAGCCCTGAGGATACTTTGTGTAGGTGCTGTCCCTGCCCAGCAAAACAGTGTGTCATCCACATGCACATTCACCTCTTTTCCGTGGGGGAAGAAAAGAATCTGATAACATTAGGATCTGTAAATACATGCTTAAAATAAAAAAGTAGTATCAGCCAGAGCTTCATGTCACCTGTTGGTAGAGTAAATATTTCTGGTCTTCTTAGGCTGTAGTAAAGCTCCAGAAAGTTGGATGAGTAGAAGAAGACTTGGTCAGACTTGTGCTTCCCAAGCGAGTGTGCAAGTTGGAGGATTAATTGTGCTCCCCCTTCTTATCCCTAAGGTGATAGTCTGGGGAAACTATGGACGCATGGAGCGCAAGCACTTCATGGGAGTCGCCAGGGTTCTCCTGGAGGAACTGGATTTGTCAACTTTAGCAATCGGCTGGTACAAGCTCTTCCCAACTTCCTCGATGGTAGATCCCACTACAGGCCCGCTCCTGCGTCAGTCCTCACAGCTTTCCCTGGAGAGCACAGTGGGACCCTGCTGTGACAGGTCTTAGTGAGTAAGGAAGGGGGAACTGCTTTTGTTTTTTAAACATGCTGTCAAGGTTTTGTTTGCTGGAACTCTGACCTCAAGCGCAATGCATGTTCAATCAGTTCTTGTGGAGCTGGAAGAGGAGGATAAACCAGTGACCTTAGACAGAAGACGAGGGGGAGGGCACTGTGCCCTCTCCGTCCGAGGAGGAGGTGCCATGGGGCATGAGTCCTAGTTGTCAAATTAGACATACACCTCTTGTTTCACTTCTCTCGCTGTCATTCTTGGACCCTTGTTTCAGATCAATATTAACCCTGGAAAGTTGCAGCATTCAAAAGAATTTGCGGGGAGTAAGGAACGAATTTCTCTTAACTGTCTGTCTTAGAAATTTCTAATATGAATTCTTTCAAAGAAAGTACCTGAAAAATTCAGAGATCATCGTCTGGCCTAAAAAGAGCAGGAACAGAAAGTTTTAAGAGGAAGCATTAGGTTTTTTTATAATGTCTTTCTTTCTGAGAGGAAGAAGAAGAAAGAAACCTGCAACTCTTTCTTTAGAATCAGTTCCCTGTCACTGAGTCATGTTAGCTGTAACACTGTCGTTGCTGTGTTTTCAAACTGTGCCAAATTACCAGCAAGTGTCTTTACTGCATTACGTGTCTAACACTGCTGATGAAGCATACTTGGTGGGAGAACAAGTAGCGCCTGCTTAGAGCAGACAGTTTAAACAGAGTTCGAGTTTAGCAGGCTAATTAACCGCAGTTTTGCTCAGAAAAAAACCCCAAAACACTAGAAGTGGGAGCTGAACATCACCCTCGCAGCTTGAGGTGTTTTGTATTGTCAGATAAGATGTTCTGCAATTTGCTGACTCCCTTACTTGTTGCTGTGCATCCTTCAGTCATGATGTCTTCTATCTCCTGCTTTTTTCCTTCATCTCCTTGGTACTGGTACATATCTGCTGGAGATGCTGCCCTTCCTGTTGTGCTGTGCACTGACCTGAAACAGGACTGTTTTATTCTGCCATGGGAGAGGAAATGGGGGCTTCTGGGGGGGCAGAAGAAAGAAACCTCAGTTTGCCATTTGAGAAGAAGGTGCTGGAGAGCCCATAACTTTCCTTGTGGAGAGAGGGAAGCTTTAGGCAGTCTCGGTAGTACACAGACATTGTCAAGTGTCCTGCAAGAGGAGATGTGATCCCCAAAGTACAGAGAGGTGGTGAGTGAGGAGTGTGATGACACAGTGCTCACAGCACGTATGTTCTGTTCATTAAATGAGTAAAGCACATTTGCTGAGCTGTGGCAGCTGCTGCCAGCAGAGCCACGTGCTGGAGGAAGTGCGCTGAATCCTTCAGACAATTAAATTACCCAGAATCACAGAGAATCTCCAAAGATTTTCTGTTGATAGCTCTGTTTTGGCTAGGTTTTGTCTTAGTTCCTAAATGAGGATTTGACGACTGCTGTCCCAGAAGAAGCTTTTGGAGATGTTTTACGTTGTGGTTTAAAAGTGAAGGTCCCATGTCCCATGTAGGAATGAGCAGATTCTTGACCTGTCATAGAGAAATACTGAGCATTTATTTCTGCATGTGGACCTCAGCTTTTTTAGAGTAAAAGCATGAGTGTTGAGTGGATGGTAAAAGCAGTTGCTTTTGGTTCTAGCTTGTCTATGGCATTTTAAATTATTTTGAGATAAATTACAGGATAGAAGCAAAAAATTATAGGCCTTACAATAATCTGTAAAAAATTATATAATATAAAGGAGAGGGAAGGAGGACAAGGGACATAGAATGACTAGTTTTTTGAGTCTTCAGTGACAAAAGCCTCAACATTTCAGATAAATCTCTTAATTTCCTTGATCAAATATGTCTCTGGCCTCTCACTAATTATTTTTTCTAATTGTATTAGACAACTTCTATATATTAGCTGAAGAAAGTTTGTTGCATGCTGGTCAAACTATGTTGTGGCACTCTCTCTTCTATTTTTATTTTTTAAAAAAAAGCACATTTACTGTAATTCAAGTCAGCATCTTTTCCTCTTGGTATGTAGTACTAGGCAATATTGTACAATATGTGTATGAACTAGAATAGATTAGGTAGATTTAGTGGTTTGTAGCACTGGATCTTTTAATAACTATGACTTTAAAAGGACTGTGGGGAGCTCCAGGTACACACCAGACCTGGCAACAGGGCTTCTGTCTTAAGTTATGCCGAAACCTTTGTATTGGTACTTTGTTTGGACATTATCTACCAGTAAGAGCTAAGTTAATCTTGAGTTTCCTGTGTCCAGTAAGATAAATGCAGCATTTTTGCAGTTTGTAATGGGGAGTAGGAGACTATATATGCCAAAAATATTTCCCCAGAAAGCTTTGTTTAATGACTGTCTGTCGAAAAGCTCAGTTCCTGTGTGCCTGGCAGATGCGACGTGTCTCTGTTTCCTGCCCCTCTGCAATCTCTGCAGGCTCAGTGATGATCAAGTCCGTTACCACAGGACTCCTTAACACCGAGGACTGTCTTCCGTCTGGTTTTAATCATGCTGAAAAGTCACTGTCAGGGTAAAATAAAGAAGTTACAGTTCTAGTTGTGTTATTTTTGTTAACATCTCCAATTCTGTAGTTTGGAGGCAGTTTCACAGTCTGCTCCATCCTATTTTCTTCTGCATTCTTTACGTGGTTGGTTGTGGTCCAGTGCTTCTCGTTTTTGTTTTACTCACTTCCAAGTCCTGTTTCTCCCCAGTGAGTGAGCACTGCAATCCCTGGCTGCCAAGCACAGCACAGTCACATGAACTGGCAAGTGCAGGTGACCTTTCTTCACAAAGCAGACTCACAGGAGCCCTTCTGTGAGTGCCCATGGGACACAGAGTGAGGCCAGGGGAGTTGCATGGTACCCTACAGTCTAAATTCTTGCTTCACTCATACCCGTGATTCCTGCACTGGCCATGGTGTGTTGTAGTCAAAAAAATAACTCTTCTAGTTGTCCATTGATTTAAGACTCCCAGTGTAGCATCCAAGACAAGTCTCAGGCTTGGAATAGCCTATTTTTATAAAGCCTAACCCACTTTTCCCCAAAAAATTTGGCTGGCCAGTTTCTCTCTAAGGTGATGTGATATGAGAGTTTGGATTGCCAGTGCGGTTGTGTATAAAGCAGCGTTTTGCCAGAGTGATGAGCAGCTGAAAACTGAACTTTTATCCCCTTTGCAAGTCCTGGCTGAGTCTTTTCCTGTACCTGAGTCTTGCTGTTGGTTACAGTCAGGGAGGGAGAGAGGAAGAGCAGGAGACTTAAATAAAAGGAAAAAAAAAGGTCACAGTATTTTTGGTTGGTGAATGATTATGAGGGATGAGACTGAGGAGAGATAAATACCTGCCCAACTCGGGGTTGATTCCCTGTTCCTTGTGCATGAACTGTACATTACATTACAACTTTACATTGTAAAGGTAATGGGAGCATTGCTGGCCAAAAAAACCATGAAGAGCCAATGCCTAAATGTTACCTGCATTATGGAAAACAAAGAAATCCTGATGCTGAGAGCATCCCTGAGAGCAGAATGATCTCTCCCCTGTGGGAATCCCCTGCACACAGGGAGAGCAGCCTCTCATGTGGCTTTGTCCTCTTTGTGCTCTAAGCAAAAAGCAGCTGTGACCATGGTTGGTCCTGGTTTGTTCAGGCAAAAAAATGTGATCTTTCCCAGTCTCCTGGTGTTTCTTTCCCTTTGCCCCAACACAGCTGGGATGCCCAGGGTTCTCACTCTGCAGTTCAGTCCATGGGTCCTCATCCTGCAGCCAGAGCTGCTGGAGCATCCCTTTGCTCTGCAGGCACTGTGGGCAGGGTAAGGGCCAGCATTTCTTGGCCATGGATTGTTTCAAAGGACACTGCAGAATTACTTGCTTTGAATAAAAAGATATATTTATTGTTCCTAGCTACCGGATCCTTTATCATTGTACTGTTCTAAATTTGCAGGTCTTCTGGAGTATGAATATCACAAGTTCCTATAAAGGAGCTGTTTTTAAGATGTTGAGGCAGTTAACAGAATCTCAACCTAAGCATGTTTAGCAATGTTTAGACAGCAAGACAACTTTTTTATGAAACTCATTTTAAGTTAGTTTATTACATGCTGTTGGTAATATTTTAAAACAGGAAAAATATTTTTCTTTAAAGACAAAATGATATGTATGTTTTTTAACAGGTAATAATTTAGTGTTTTCAAAAATGTTTGATGTTCTTGGTATGAAGTTTACTCATTCTTTTGATTTCTATGTTCCTTGTTATATTTTATCAACTTTTTTCCAAAAGAAAAGAGGCATATGTAAATAAACACCAGAAAAGAGTCCTACAAGAAATTCTGTTCAAACTGGCCATAAAATTATTAGTAAATATTTGTAATCGTTCATTAACTCTCAGCTACTTTGTTGAAAGAATCGATGTTGTATTTTCAAGATGAGAACTACTTAGCTAGTTTTGTCATAATCCTGTACTCTGTATAAAAATCTTTTTATAAACAAAGTCTAATAGGCTACCAAGCAATAATATATTCCATTGGGTGTGCACAGATTGTGACTTGCAGGCTGTAGTACATATTGTTGATACAGTTTCTAATTGTCCTCAATCTCAACAACATCACTTTTGAAAAAGATTCGTATTAACTTTGATTGTACAAAACAAAGACTGGGCTGTTGCCTTGTGAGATATATTCATCCTATAGACTTCTCTGTGAGTGTCTGTGCCCATCGACATGAGATCTCTCTTAGGTGAAGAAAGAAACAGCTGTAGGTGACTTCTTACTGCAGAGGTAAGAAATAGTTTCAGTATAAACTTCATGACTGTTTCAATCTCCTGTTTTTCTTAGGCTATCTAGTATTTGTAACTCAACGAGAATGGTTCCCACTGCCATTGTAGCCCTGATAAAGCAAAAAAGCCTTTGCACTCTGGGGCCACTTGAGTTCTGCCTGACAGCTGCCTATTTTCCTCGAGATACCTGGGGCAGGCTAAAGGGAGGGTTTTTTTCAGAGCAGCAGATTGGGCTGCTCTTCTTTAAAGGCTCTGTGGGTAATTTTGTCCATTTCATAGGTGGTATTTGTCCGTTTTGTTAGAAAATTCCAACCAAGGCAGAGAGGTTGCACCTTTGCAGGGGATCACAGGGGACCAAGGTATAAAACAGGCACAGGCTGTTCTGTGCCTTTCTTCAGAAATTTGCTAGTGCTGGGCTCGTCTAAAGATTTTTCCAAAGTGGCAGGGTCAGGATACTGGATTTTAAGTCAGCTCCATCATTGATGCAGTGCATAGAATAAAAGAGCTTCAAAACAGCATCCCGGTCCATTGCCTGTGGATTCCTCCCAGCATTTCTCACAGGACAAGTGTCCGTGTTGTTCTCGAGATTGCCAGGCTGCTGGCTGTGCAGGCAGCAGGTCCCAGTGGTGCTGGGAGCCCCAAGAAATGCTGGAAGTTCCTGTTTTTGGTGAAATGCTTTGAAAAGAGAGAGACAGACATGTAAATGCAAAGTGCCATCGGTAGAGGAGTCCAGGGCATATTGAGACCTGGAGGGAGCATCTAAAATGAAATTGCAGCTGCCGAATTTGAGCCAACCATTTAGAAAAGAGGATGATTGGTGAAAAGAGAATGATCAGTGAAAGCCTTTCTGTGTTTACCCCAGTGCACACCAGCCAAGGTGTGTGTCTGTGAATATGGTAATTCCACAGGGAGTTTGCAAGTGATTAGGTGTTCTCAAAATGTGGCTTTAGCTCTCACTGCCAGCCTCCTCTGCTCAGTGGCCACACCCCACTGACCAGGCAGCTGCACGTCCATCCCCAGCTGCTCACCCACGGCAGCAGCATCACACTCATCCCTGGGGAGCCTCAAGCTCTTCCCATGGGACAAACCCCCTCTGCCTTCCCTTCCCCGTGGTTGCTGCTCTTAGCCTGGTGGAGGAGAGGAGCCGGGGAGAGTTTCTTTGTAGCATTTGGTTCTGTGCACTTTAGTGGCTGAAACAGAAGGACCCTGCACCAGCCCTTTCCAGAGCACCAGCAAACAGAGGCAACGACCCAAGGACTTTCCCTTTGTGACTTTCCGGTAGCTAAAATGGCAACCAAAGCAGTATTGTTAATCCCAGCTTGGCCAGGTCCATGGACAGCCTTGGCATTTACTCTGGGCACGTCATGTGGGCTGAGCCCCCTGTGTGTGGGCAGGGAAGGGCTGTGTCTGGCAGAGAAGCCATGTGGGCACACACTGTGCCCAGGCAGCTGTGAGCTCCACTCACTGAGCCGTGGTGGGAGCAGAAGCAGCCCAAGGGAATGACTGAGGCACATCCTGCTGAAGCCATCCCACAAGATTTGCAAGAGCTTGGGCACCAGATGTTAGGATATCTGCCCACTGGGGCTTCAGGTCCCACTAAATGCCAGCCTGGAGCTTCAAATCCTTCAGCAGTTTTTTCCTTTGGGGCTGTTGCTCCTGACCCAGTGCTGCACACTGGTCTCTGCTTTGGTGATTCCATCTTCTTGACCTGGAGCTGGTTTTGGCTTTGGAGCCAGGGAAAGCGAGGTTTGGAGAGTGACTCTTAAGGCATGTTCCCCATGCCTCACCACACTGGGATTGTTTTCCTCCTGCTCCCTGCAAGCTGCTCCCTGCACAATGGAAAGGGCATCCTGGGGATGCAGTGCCTCCCCCGAGACCCCCTCACGCAGCACTGCCATGGCCTGCCACCCACCAGGGATGCCTGTGTCCTGCCCACGTTTTGTGGCAGTCCCACATTCAAACTCCAGGGGATCCTTCCTTTCCCATCCTTGGAAGGAGCTAGGGGTCTTCTGCAGGGGCTTGGCAGCCCAGGCAGGCACGATGTGCCATTTCCAACAGCCCAGGAGCAGACAGGGAGCTGCCTCTGTGCTGGCCAGGGAGAAGGGGAGCTCCCAACAAGCTTTCCTCCACCTTCCCTTTGCTTTCCCCAGCGCCCTCTGCTCCTTACATGGGTCCCCACTTCCCTCCCGACACGAGGCCTTATTCCAGCCCAAGGGAACTGAGGCTGCCCCCAGCATCTCTTTGCACTGACGCACCCATCCCACGCTGCCCGCCGGGAGCCCCGGGGCGGTGCGGCAGAGCTGGCCTCTGCTCGGGGATGGGGCCACCCCCAGCCCATCCATGCTCCCACCCCATCTGCCACCGTGCTGGAGCTCTGCCTTGTTCCCCACTGCCAGGGCCTTGCCACTGTAGGGGAAATCTGCTTTCACACGTTAAACCTTTTTACTTCATTAATTGCTCCACAAAACCCGGTAACTTTGCAGGTGTGCTGCACTCCTTGCTTTTCCCTAGGAGTGGGGGCAGCTGAGATCTGCTCTTTTTGGCCTCTGCAACCCTCTCCAAAACTTTCTGGAGGTTTTTTAACATCATTTGGTGAGATGTAATCTCTGTGGAGCCAGAGGGAACACAGGCAATGGAGCTGGGCAGCCTGCTTGCCCAGGTGGCGAGGGGCTTGCGAGGTGCCTGGGCTGCCTTGGGTGGAAGGTGGGACGCCGGCCACTCGTCTGTAGTCAGGAGAGGATTCTGCTATACTTTTTTCCTGTCTGTAGGTTTTATTCAGACAATATGTAATGATTGAGTGATTTACAATTCAGTGTTAAGCTAATGAAAACGTTGATAATGGTGATAATAAAACCTTTTTTTTTTTCCTACGGTGTGTTGGAGGTTTTCTGTGGAGTGTCTCTGCCCTCTCCGTTGCCACCACTATTGTCTTCAGCCTAAGATTTCAGCTGGACCCTTCTTTCTCCTTGTGCCTATAGGGCATGAGAGCAGCTCAGCCTGGTGTGTCCCAGTGCTCCGTGGAAGGGCTGTCACTCCAGCTCCCTCCATCAGCCCCAGCTTCAAACCTGCATTTCCCCGAGCCACTTCTGGATGTAATTTGGCCATGGGCATCTCCAGGCACAGAGCTAAGTTTCCTCCCAGTTGTACTCTGCTTGCCACCCCTGTCCAAAGCTCCTGCTTTTTTCTTTCCAAGACCCTTAATGGTCAGCACTGGCCATTCAAGGGTGATTTTGAAACTCCGGAGGTGAAGACTATTGGCAGAAAAAAACCCCCACCCCTGGCCCAGGCTGTTGGGAATACCCAGTGTGGGTGAAGGGGAGCCTGGGGACCCCCAGGGGCAGGAGACCCTCAGATGTTACTGGGTGTGCAGCTGCCGCCTGGATGACCTGGAGCTGTGAACCCTTGGGTGGGAAATGTCTGGGGGATCCTGCTGGAGGGGTCTGTGGGAGGAGGTGGTGGTGAGAACAGGGAGCATTCTCTGGGGAGCTACTGCAAGTCCTTTTCCCATGGGAATGAGGGATCATAAAGTCATAGTTCACTAAGAATTTCTGAAAGGTTTTTGTCATGCCTCCAAATCCCTCTGCAGGTCATCAGGGCGAGACCAAGGGGCAGCTTTCCACCTGCCCCAGCTACAGCCCCTGGGGGAGCAGTGATGGAAAGGGGAGGAGGAGGGTTTCTCTAGAGTGTCAGGGGGCAGCCCAGTCTCTCCCACCCTCAGACCCCCACCAGCTTTCCAAGCAGAATGGGGCTCAGGCTGTCACTGAGCAGCCAAGCAGCGCTGCCTGGAGACTCAGGCCACATGGAAGCAGCAGCAACCAGAGCAGGTGCCCGGCTTCCTGCACTGTTACCTCGTCACCAGCGCTGCCCTGCAGGGTGTGGAGGTCACACCGCCAGCCCCGCTGCCTCTGCCAGGCTGTGCCTTCCTAGGGCTGCACTGTGGGCTCTGTGACACAACCATGGAGCCACCGAGCTTGGGCAGTGCCATGCTGAATCCAGAGGGAGAATCCAAGGCTGGCTCAGCCTGTGGATTGGGGTTTTCTCCTGCTTCCAGCTCTGCCAGAGGTGGGTTTCACCAGGGCAATACTATGCAGGTCTGACTTGAGCAGGAATTGAAGGCCTGCTTCTTTCCACAATGCTGGATGAGGGTGAGAGGTGCTGGCTCCATCTTGGCCACTGGGAGGATGTTCAAAGCTCAATATGGAAAGAGGGAGAGACTTCCATCTGCTCAGCTCTGATGGCAAAGGGCAGCACAGCACAGCCAAACCTTGGGCTGAAAACTGGAGAGAGTGGGGGAAATGGGGCATGGCAACAAAAGGGCTGAGCTGGTGAGATCAGCATGAAGTAACACACTGAGGAGCTGAGAAGCCAATGAAAGCCTCGTTTTTAAGCCTGTTCTCCACGCTCACAGCTTGCTTTGTCCTCCCCCCCCCTCCCCCTTTCTCTTTAAACCAAGGCTCACCCAGCTGGTGCAGATCTGGGGCCACTGGTGCAAAGCGAGGCAGCTGCTGGACCCCCCAGCCCCTGGAATGCCACACACCCCAAAGGGCCCTGGGGAGCACCCAGGTGAAGGTGTCACAAACCAGCCCCTGGTGCCAGCCCAGAAGCACCTGCATCCTCCTCCCTGCCTGTGTGCCCAGGCTGTGCAGCCTGCCCACAGGGAGCCAGCCTGGAGTTTGGGGCTTGGACACATCCCTTTGCTCTTCCTCGTGACAAATAACCAACCACCACCAGATGGATTCACCTTTTATTAAGCTGCCACCCAAAACAAAAGGAGGAGAGAGCAAAGCCTGCCCTGAGACCTTCCCAATACTGGCAACTCTGCATGCTTTCCCCACCAGGAAAAGGGGCTATTTCTCCACAAAAACCCCCTCAGAGGTATTTTAGATAGAACTGAGAGTGGAAATGTCCCTTATTGGAGAAAAAAAATGAAATGGAGCTCCTACCACTGTCAGAGCCCAGTCCTGCTTTCGTGCAGATGAGACAGGATGGACAAAGGCCACACTGGGGTCACCAGCTGGAAAGAGCCTCCCAGGTGTGGCTGTGGAGGTAACAAATCCCCAGGTGTGAACATGGAGGTGGGACCACCCCCACCTCACATAACCCCAGCAGCAACAAGCACAAACCCATGGGCTCACAGGGGCTGGGAGGAGGCAAGGAGCTGGCACAGCTGCTGGGTTTCCAGCTGGAGGAAAGGTGGGGAAGGAAGGGGTGATTTTAGCTAAGAAAAAAAAAAATCTCCTTAGGACCAAGCCCTTTGCAGGTGACTGTGTAGATCAGGAAGGCTCTCCCTGAGGCTGCCCTTAGTACAGTGTGGGCTCAGCACAGAGGAGAGCTGGGGCTGGGCTAGACTGGGCTGAGCTGGACTGGAGGAGTTCAGCTGCCCCTGGGAATGGGACACGCATCCCTCCAGCCAGTTCAGCCAGGAGGACCTACACCTGGTGGTGAGGTATAAGAGGTAAGGTGTGCTGGTGGGCAAGTGGGTGAGTGCATGGGCCTCCAGCTTCCAAAAGCACTGAGCCAGCCACAAACCTGAGCTCAGACCCAGAGGGCTGCTCACAGGAGATTAAGCTCTTCCATGAAGCTGCCCCCATGTGCTGAGCTTCAGGACCAAAGCCCACTCCCTCCTGCCCACCTCTCCCTGCCCACCCACCAGCTGCAAACCTACTGTGTGGCACTGACTTACCTGCACCTGGTGTCAGGGGGCAACTTAAAGGTCCCTAGCCCTGCAGGGCTTGCTCACACAGGCTTTGCTTTTGACACTCTCAGCAAATGCAGCCCTGCCCATGGAGCAACAGTCATGTGCTGGCAGCAGCCACAGCCAAGGTTCGACAGGGTGGGAGGGCAGCAATGCACCCTTTGGGGAGCAGGGAGGTGGGAAAGCAAACCTACAGCTCACTGGGCTTCACATCGGGGTGGGGGGGGGCGGGGGGGCGGCTCTTACCAGTCCCAAATGCTTGAGCCTACTCGGGAGGAAAAAGCAAAGAAAAACGAACGATGTCATTCAGTGCCTGCAAAAAAGGAATAATTATTTCCCGACAGGATTTAGAGGCTCCTGCTGGGGGGAGGGAGAGGAACAGAAGAAATGAGTAAGAAGAACCTGACATCTCTGATCTTAATTAATCATCATAGTAAGACTCGAGCGCTGAGTACAGCTCGGCACGCGCTCCTAGATGGATTTCCTCCGCAGCCGGGGGTGCTGCCGGCAGCGAGGGCTATTGGAAGACAAAGTGCTCCCCGGGGAGGAGCCGGTCTGACCCCGTGTGCTCAGGGACACCTCGTCGATTTTGTAGGAAATGGAGTTGTAATACACAGGGTTGGTGTGGCAGCTCAGGGTCTCAGGGTGGGAGGGCGCCGGGCTGCCGCACACCGGGGGTCTGTAGCACAGGCATGTGCAGAAGGACGGCACCGCGGCCGCAGAGGTGGCCGACTGGCGCCGCTGCCTCTCCGCGTCCTCCTGGACCAGCGGGATCAGGTTCATCTGGCTCGTCCTGTCCTCCGCAGGGAGGAAAATGGCATTGCTGCTGCGGTTGTCCTCTTTGGGCTTGAGGTGGATGTTGTTGCGGGCTCTCCTCAGCGAGGCTCGCTCTTCGGCATCCCGCCGCTCGTCCTCCGAGTTCATCGTCAGGAACCGCAGCACCACGAGGTTGAGAAAGGCACCGATGACAGTCAGGCCCACCAGGATGTACATGAAGCTGAAAGCCACATATGGGGGCTTCTTCTGCAAAGCCTCGTTCTTCTGCAGAGCCACAAAGTCTCCAAAGCCAATAGTGGTCAAGGTTATGAAGCAGTAGTAATAGGCATGGAAGAAAGTCCAGCCCTCAAAATAAGAGAAGGCTGCGGCGCCGATGCACAGGGTGCCCATGCAGGACAGAAAGCCCACTAGGACCATGTTCTCCATGGAGACGTGGGTTGTCCTCATGCCCAGACACTTCTTGATCTTCTTGAGCAGCAGCCGCACGACAGTGTTCATGCGCTCCCCCAGGCTCTGGAACATGACCAGCGTCAGGGGGATGCCCAGGATGGCGTAGAACATGCAGAAGACTTTGCCAGCGTCCGTGCCGGGAGCAGCGTGCCCATAACCTGTGAAGGACACAGGAAAGAGGAAAGGCGGCGTCAAGCCTTCACTGGGGTTTCCAGCAAGGCTGCCCTGTGACCAAGAGGAGCAGTAGAAAAATGGGGGGAAGCCTGGAAAATGATTCAGTAACAGATCCGTAGGCAATGCTAACGGGGCCATGGGATGCCACATCCTTTGGGATGACGGCACGTTGCAGTATCGCATAGGCAGAACCTCATTTGACCTCTAAAGAGAAAAGGTACCCTCTTGATAGCCCCCAATGTCACAGATGCCAGGAGGAGGCCTAGAGCTGGACTGGGGCTTGCAAGCCTCCTGCAGCTCACAAACACTTCAGAGGCCATGATGCCGTGCCAGTGGCAGGTGTGCAGGATAACCTGAACCCCACGGTGAGGGGGAACAGAGGCTCTGCAAGAAGCTGAGACCAACAGTGTCAGATCACCCTGTGGGGAGGTACACACCCAGCCAGGACCATCCACAACTGCCCTTGCAGGGGCATTGCCACCTCCCCTGTCACCTGCTCCTCCTCCCAAGCCATCCAATGTCACATGCCCATTTGAGTCTCAGCTCTATGAGCACTTGCTGTGTGGCCGGTTGGACAGGAGCTAGAGCGACCCTGTGCTATAGGTACAGTCTCCACAGGGGCAGCTGGAAGGACTTCTGCAGACCCCCTCCAGATTTACTCCCATATCACTAAGATCCAGACCTAAAGCACCGCCAGACCGCTGGGGAGGAGGGGCTGTGCTGTTTTAGATGCAGGGTAGGGAGCATTTATGGCACCGCAGCCCTGTCAGCCCTTTTTCTGGGGACAAGGAGCTCCAGGAGGACAAGGTTCTCCTTGAACGCCTTCTGAGATTTAATTTCTCCACCTTGGCCCAAGTTTCAGAGCTGTGACTCAAGGACACACACAATTATACTGTGAGGTATTCACTGCAATCTTCCGGACTCCAGCGATTCTGTGCCCACCTCAATTACAGCAGCTTAGAAGAAATCGGTGGCCCCTGACCTCAGCGGATGAGTAACGAACTCAGTGCAAGGGAGTCACATGGCGTGGGGAGCATCCAAAGGCATCCAAAGGCATCCAAAGGCATCTGAGCCTTTCTTTTGAGTTGCTTTTACAAGAAACTGCTAGGGCCTGAAACTTCCCTTCTGAAGGCGCCTGCAGGACAGCGCCAGCTCCTTCCTGCGCTGCTGCCAGGCCTTTCACAAACAGCTATTTGTATTTTCACTTTCTGCAGGAATTTGTGTGACTTTTGCATGGAGAACATGGGGAAAAACACCCTCTTGTTACCCCACAGTCTTGTTCTAAGCTGTGACTTGGCTTCACCTCAGTCCTTGCTGCCCCTGGATTTCCAGGACACTTGGGGAAGCTGCAGCACCCAGTGATGGAAGGGCTAGAGGAGGATAACCATGTTATCCTGGGCTCCTGAGCACACCTCCTGCTCCAGGAAACTCCTGCATGGGACAGGGCTGAGGGGCTGATGACAGCATTATCCTTCACCATGCTGTGCTCTGGACTGCAAGCAGGCAGCAAGGGACCAGCTTCTAATTGCTCTCTCTGTTCACAAATTCACACAACAAAAAATGATGAATTTAATGCCTGCATGCCACATTTCATGAAATAGAGAGCAGACAGGAGACTGCAGTGGCAAAACCTCCCAGTCAGATCCAAGCTTAATAACCGAGTGCAATCACCAGGTCCCAGGCTACAAGATAATACAATGACAGCAATGAGGAGGTAAATATAATGATCCAGAAGAGCTGTAAGTGGAAAAACAATTGTTATACCTTGAGAGACTGCTGAAGGAGTGTTTGACTGATGGTTTCAAAATGACAAAGGGAATTAGAGTAAACACAGCTACAATAATGTTAAAACTGAGATTTGGAGCACAGCCCAGTATAAAGAGATCTGACGTGCCAGTGTTTTAGAAATATGGCACCTGGGCTGAAATTAGCACACAGGTTGTGTGATAAGCACAGCCATTGTTTGTCACAGCCAACAGGAAAATCATGTAAATGAAGCTATAACCTGCCAGGTGATGAAGGGGATTTTTGCTGAAGCCATTCATCTTTCCTTCCTGCTGGGGTCTGACCCGAGCCGTGCCCTGAGCCCACCGTGGTTTGCTGGCCATGTGTGTTCCCAGCTGCACAAACCCCACACCTCATCCCATGGGAGCACATGGAGACCCCAGGCAGGGCCTGCAGGATACCCGTCCCTCTGCCACCTCTTGTCCTCTGGTAACACAGTGCAGTTGATCCCACCAACCCTTGTCCTGAGGGACGATGCTTCCACCTACCAGAAGTATTTCAACCATCCCAAGCCCTTTGGTAAGGCTAAGTCCTGTCCTGAAGAACAGTAGGCAGCTGCTGGCTGTGCCAGGGCAGGATTCAGCCTCAGGATTCCTGCCTCCAAAACACATCTGCTGACCGAAACCCCAGCACAAGCAGTGACACGAGCACAGGATCCCTGTCTACCCCACGGGATGCTAAGGGTACATGGATTAATCAAAGTGGATTAATTAAACAATGCTCAACTCCCATGTGGCTATTTTCACCTAAATTAAGGCAACCTTCATTCAATTTATTTTCATTCTCTTGCAAAATTGAAGTGGACAAACCAAGGTTCTGGGCTCCAGTGTGGATAAGCGGGTCTACACAGGAGTTTAATGCGATTCAATCGCTCCCCTCCAAGCTGACATCCATCTCTCTGCAGGTTTTTGTGCAGGCAGAGCCTCGGGCAGTGGCTTGTGGCTCTCTTGGCTCCGTGAAGCAGGTCTCACACAGCCAAACATCCAGAGTTTTGAGCCAGCAAAGAAGCCAACAATTCTTGCCCAGCTCTTGACCCAGCTCACTGGCTACAGCCAGCGCCGGGGACCGATATGTCCCCCACCTCTGCCCTCCCACACCGCCGCCAACTTTGGCAGCTGCCTGCTCCAAAGGTTCCCGCAGAAGCTCCGCAAGCTGCTGCCTCCGTGGGGCAATATCGTGTCTCGTGGTCCCAGCCATAGCAGCACCCCCAGAACAGGGTGGCCCCAGCCTGCCCGTGGTAGCCTCGCCTGCGACTGGGCACTGGGAGCCCCACAGGGTCAGCTCGGGGGTGGCCTGAAGAGATGTCCCAGCCTTGCAAGGGTGAGACCTGCCTCTGCCATGCGGGCACCCTCCAAGCTGTCCTGGAGCTCCCCGGGGTACTGGAAGTGTGGGGCTGGAGGAGGATGGGACGCAGGGACATGGAGATGGGGGGACATGGGATGCAGGGGCGTGGGGATGGAGGGAGATGGAAGGCAGGGATGGAGGGACACGGGGTGTAGGGAGATTGGGATGGAGGGACGCGGGGTGCAGAGCTTCAGGGATGGAAGGATGCCGGGCGCGCCGGCCGGGCTGCCCGCACTCACCGATGGTGGTGATGACCGTGATGGCGAAGTAAAAGGAGCCGGCGAACTTCCACTGGCGGCCGGCGCGGTGCGGCTCGGCCTGCAGCACCAGCCGCTCCAGCTCCCGGTAGTCGTCGGCGGAGAAGCGGTACTTCCTCCGCAGCTCCCCGCGCTTCTGCTCCAGCAGCCGCTTGCGGCCGCTCTCCGCTTCCGACTCCAGCGCATCGAAGACCGCGGCGCCCACCAGCAGGTAGGAGAAGATGCAGAGGATGAGCGCGGCCGTGCGCAGGTTCTGCCGCTTCATGGCGAGGGGCGGCCGCCGCGCTCAGCCCGGGCTCCGCATGGCCCCGGCGCCGCCGCCCCCCGCCCGCCCCCCGCGCACCCCCCGGACGCCCACCCCCACCCTCTGCACAGGCGCCGAACTGCGGAAGCGCAACACCGTCGTGTG
>NW_024580668.1:8955999-8991205 GCF_017639235.1 Corvus kubaryi | reverse complement strand
CGCGCACGGCTCACCCCGCACCGCGCACCGAGCCCGGGCACCGCGCACCGCGCACGGCTCACCCCGCACCGCGCACCGAGCCCGGGCACCGCGCACCGCGCACGGCTCACCCCGCACCGCGCACCGAGCCCGGGCACCGCGCAGCGCCTCCTGCCCGTCCCGGGCTCCGGCTCCTGCGGGCTCCGGCTCGCGTTCACCGGAGGCTGGCTCCGGTGTGCTCCGAGCCCTCCCTGCCTGGCAGCCCCGGGCAGCGCTGGCAGTGCCCGGCTGCAGGTGAGCCCTAGCGAGGCCACGGTTCATCCTCGTGACAGTGACAGCAGTAACAGCCCCCTTTCTCGAAGCTGCCCCTGGATGCTCCCAGGCCGGAGGAGTTTCCCATGCCTACACTCTCTTGGCCTGCCCTCCCAAAAGCAGGGGCCTTTGAGGCTGTGTGGCTGTCCCAAAGTACCCTGTGGTACCATCCCTGCGCGGGCAGCCCTCGCTCCTGCTGCTCTGCACAGTTCTGGGCCGCTTCACGCCCATGGCACTGAGGAACACTGTTACCGGTGTTACCTGTGTAATATATTTGTGTTACCTGTGTAATCTATCTGTGTTATCTGCGTTATCTATCTGTGTTAACTGTGTTATCTGTGTTGTCTGTGTTATCTATCTGTGCTGTGTCACCAGTGTTATCTATCTGTGTTATCTGTGTTATCTATCCGTGTTAACTGTGTTATTTGTCTGTGTTAGCTGTGTTACCTGTCTGCGTTATCTGTGTTATCTGTCTGCGTTATCTGTGTCATCCGTTTCCCAGCTGGTTACCAGAGCAGAGAGTCTGGCCTGTCGTGTCCAGTGCTGTTTTAAGAAGGCAGAAAGGAAAAAAAACAGATTCAGTGTTTCTGCCGCCTTCTTTGGCACATTGGTGAGAGACTGCAGGCACAGGGGATGTGGGGCCTGTCCACCCTGTGCTGGTGTGGGGGGCAGTGAGCTCAGCCTCTCTGCACTGATGTGCTGTGGACAGCCCAGGTCAGCCCCAAGGAGCAGGGAAATTAGCTGTGGTAGGAGGCAGAGCCCACAAACTGAAGACCCTGTTTCTCTTTGCTGGTTTCCATAGCTTTTACATAACGCCTATACTTCACTTTTAAAAATAGAAAGATACTTCTGAGTTGTGTGTTGCAGGAGATAGTATCTCTTTCAGGAAAATAAACTCTTCTTCTTTTGGCTGAGAATAAAACACAGAAGTGAAAAAAAACAACATCCCTCTTCATCCATCTTGCTTCTCTCTCTGGAGAGGACAAGATGCCTTGAGATTTAATTGCAGCAATGAAGGTTTGAACTGGGCATAAGAAAAACTTTTGACCCATGAAGATAGTGAAACACTGGAACAGACTTCTGGGGGAGATTGTGGCACCCCATCACTTGAAGAGTTTAAAAATAAGATAAGCAGATGTCTGGGTGTCTGCTGAAAATGCTCTGGGTACAGTGGGTGCTCTGCTGAAGGAGGAGATGACTCAATGCTCTCCTAGAGCCCCTTCCATCACTGCCCTCAGCATTTCCATGGCCAGCCCAAGGGACGCAGTGGCCTTGCCTACTGTAATTGTGAACTCTTTTTCACCCTGGCCACTTGCCACTTCCCTCCTCCTTGCTGAGCCTCCGTGCCAGCACCATTAGTGAAAGTTGTTATTGAAGAAAAAATAGACTCCGGCATCCATCAGGAGCAGCACAAGCTGTCGGTTTGCTGCTCAGCATCGCAGTGCTTGCAGCCTCCTAAATCATGTGGCAGAGCCTCCGCTGGAGGAATGTGTCTGGTTTGTGTTCTCCGTGGTGTGCTTCCAGCCCTGCTAACGAGGCCTGGGATGCTGCCAAACCTCCGACCCCAAAGATGCGTGGGGGCCTCCTGCTCGAGAAGATGCACTTCACCTGGTGCTGGTAATTTTTTCCACTGGTCAGCAATGACATCCCACCTTGGTGACAGGAGCCAGAGCTGCTAACTGAGCTTCTGTTGGTTCCATTAGAGAGGAAGGAAATCTTTCGATGATTGCATCTCTGGGTGCCTGTCACACATCTTTTAGGAGGCGTTCTGGGGCCTCCAGTGCCTTGCAGATCAAATTCTGGGGTCCTGGAGTGATATTTGGAGGGTTAAGCTGATGCTGTAGCCTGTTATTGAAAGCAAACTGCTCTATGCAGATGTTGGACCAACATGCCATGGTAGGTTCCAGCATGGAAAACCCTGGGAGATGCTCTCCACCGTGGGTGAAAATAGGCACAAGGTGCTTGCCCAGTTTCCTTTAGGAGCAGCATCAATCTCAGCTGATCATGAACTAAATCCTGCACAGTTTTTTTCCAAACCCTTGTTGGTGATGAGAGCCAGCAGAGCTCGGGCAGAGATGGTACAGCACAGCCTTCCCAAGGTGCTGCCTACACAGGGAAGGGTCTTTGGGTAGCATCTCCCCCTCCCTGGGGCTGGGCACACTGGGAACAGGGGGAACATCTCTGCTGCCACAGTATGAGCACCTCTCAGTGCTCCCTTCTGCTAGCCCTATTCTCTTTGGGGCTTGCACTGGGCTGACCTTGGCTGGCTCCAAGGTCTTCTCCTGATGCTAGAAGAAATCCTTACTTTGCAGTGTCTTGGGACACAGGTCTTCCCTCAGCATAGCCTTTCCCTGCTGCACTGGGAGTTACAGAGATTGGGATGTCACTGGGTTCTCCTTTTGGGGCTTGCTTTGACCCCATGCAGGTCAGAGGCCCCTGTGGAATAAATGCTGCTCAGCAGGAAAAAGGATAGCAGGATCCATCTCCTAATGAGAACCCTCCCCCAGTAACAAACCAGGACTGTGTTTGGAGTGGGAATGGAGGCTTCAAAATTCAGGCTGGACTCAGCCTGCTCTGCCTCTCACTGCTCACACACTGCTTTTTTCTGCCTGCAGTGATCACAGGGCATGAGTGACACCAAACTGTGTCAGATGGCTGGTGTGGAGGGCCATCCTGTCCCGTTCCTCCTGAGGCACAGGGAAGTTTCACACTTTCCTGCTGGGAAGCCGTAAGTTCAACCTTTGTGTTTCCCCGAACTTCACTCTGCTTGAGGAAGGTCAAGCTGGAGCCGTGGGTTCAGGGCAGGCAACATAATGTACTTTATCATTGATTTTCAGTGAGAAGTTACATTATGAGATTAAATGTCTCATTTTTATTGCATGGGGAGGCAAAGAAAAAGCAGGAGCTCTGAAAATAAAACGTAAATCCAAATGCTGTGTTTGTATGGGGAGGTGCTTGTGACTGGGGGAAAATGTGCCTTTTTTCCAGTCCTTTGGAGGTGAACTTTGAGAAGCTGCTTCCTCTGAGGTTGGTAAACAAAGTCAAACCTCATCTGTGTTTAAACCAGTGCCTAATTAATGTGTCTAATTGGCCCACATCTACTAATTCCAGGCTGGCAGGGAGTTTATTAAAAAGCTTTTCTAGTTCTAATGGATTGAAATAAGCAAAGCTGCTTAGCAGTCTCAGACAAAAAGCACTAAACAGGGACCAGTTGTGTGGGTCTGCTTGAGTCAATCCCACATCCCATCAGGTGTCAGCTCCTTTCCTGGTTTCAGCTGCAAGGTGTTCCAGCTCCCTGAGGGCTTTGGGACCATCCTGATGTACTCTGCTTCTTTTGGTTGTTTTTAAACACCAAACTGATGTTTTTGTTTGCCTTAGTAAAAGCATCAGCTATTCTAGCTTTAATGCCATTTAATACTTAGATTATAGATAGCCTGGCAAAGCCACAGGGTATTTCTAAAGTAACAGATTAGTTAATTTCTAGAAAGCATTAGGTATTGGGGTATGAATAACCAGCTGCAGCTGCCCAGATGATGTCCTTAAAACCACAGCAGACTCCAGGCACTGCTAGGCTGCCCCCAGCCAGGTAGCACTGTGAGCTGGGCACAGGGAGTGATCCCTCCTGTCTGTGTGAAGGGCTGTGGCAATGCCTTCCTCTGCAGACACAGCATCCCTGATTGGATCCCGGCTGGATGTGTTTGCTTCTGTCCCAAGACTCCACAAATCATCCTGTAAAACATCCTCCTGCACGCCAGAGCTGCCTCGGATCTGTCCTTTGGCCATGCTCAGAGCTCCTGCAGGCTCAGGAACCTCAAGGCTTTCTCTCGGCTCGGAGAATTCCCACTGCCTCCCTCCTGGGCTCTTTGTAGCTCAGATGGCTGCAGGCAGTTTGCTCTGCATTGTGATCTGGAAGCTCAGCAAGGGAACTGATGAAGCATTGGATATGAACTGGTTGTAAACGCAGATTGCCTCTGCACAGTCTCCAATGGATGTGACTTCCAGGTTTCCAACTCCAGAGCAGGTGGACACAGTTCCATGTATGACTCTTCAACCACCTTGCCCAGTACCAGCCATGCTAAACCTCACCATGCCACCCCCTAAAACCCCAGAGCTCATCAGGAAGCCTTTCCCAACTACCCTTCCTACCCAAAATGGGTCCTATGAGGGGACACACAGCCCCATCCTCCCAGCCCAGCAGCCTGATCTGCCAGTGGTTGTACACAAAGCAGACCTGGGCTGGAAATGCTGACAGTGGTCTTGACAGTTTATGGTCACAAACTCTATTTTCAGCCTAATAAGTTTTTTATATGCTTGGAAAGCTGTCAGCTGAACATCAGCCAGGCACAAAGTACCTGCCATAAAGCGCCTGGACCACAACCAAACAGGAGAGGTGCTGCTCTGCTTTAGCAAGTTCTTGGTCTTGGACGCTTTAGTGGGTTCATTTATTTTGTTTGAGGATCTTGGCTTTAATTATAAAATAATAAGATAAAATCATAATGCCTCTACTTAAAAGCTTGTGGGAATATTTGCAGAGAGCCTGTTAAAGCTGTCAGCCAGCTTGGATTGGGTTTTGGAGGTGGGAGGCTCTGTGGTGCTGCTGCTGGTGCCAGGGTGGACTGGTTTCTGCCAGGAGACCCTGGATCCTAGTGATGAAGGAGAGAGACTTTGGGAGTGTGTCTGGAGAAGGGTCCCACTCTGGGCAAGGTGAATCTGGAGACGAGCTGCCACAACCACCACCACAGACTCAGCACAGGAATGTGGCCCCAGGGCCTGATCCCAGGTGGCAGCATCACGATGCTATAAATTACTGTCCTGCATCACAGTCTGTGGGACTGCCAGGAAGGTCAGGGGTGGTGGGTACAAAGGCTCTGGGAAGGAATTACAAGTATGTGAGGCTCTTTCAGAGGCTTCCCCGGTGACAGCTTCGCCCCTGTCCTACGAGGCAGCCCACGCCATGGTACCACTGCACTGCAGGGATTGGAAAGGTCCTGAACAGCTGCAGGGATCCTGTGGGACGCCCCAGGGGGAGGGATGGGCTCTGCCATGCTGTTTGCTGTCTGCCAGGCGGTGAGCACCGGGTGGCCTCAGTGCCAAAGGCGTCTGCCCGCACGGTGGGTGCGTTAACCGGGTCCCCCGGATCCCATGGCACCTCCCTCCCC
Organism: Corvus kubaryi; assembly: GCF_017639235.1. Taxonomy (NCBI): domain Eukaryota; kingdom Metazoa; phylum Chordata; class Aves; order Passeriformes; family Corvidae; genus Corvus; species Corvus kubaryi. Next base: position 8,985,755 of record NW_024580668.1, on the reverse strand, counting down.
AAGGTGCCCCCCACCGTGGGCTGGTGGGGCAGGAGGCAGTGCCTGTGCCTGCCTGGATGTGTTTCAGGGAGGAACGGAGGTGGGTCGTGCCCCATGGGCGAGCTGAGCCCCGCTCCGGGTGGGACAGGGCCGTGGGGCAGCCGGGCCGGTCACTGCCGCAGTCCCGTCTGCGGCCCCCGCGCTCCGCTCCCGAGCAGACGGTTTACAGCAAATGGCTCCTTTCGATGCTAAAAATAACCCGCTAGGAAGCAAATCGGCCCCAGGACTTCAACTGGAGTAAAGTGCATTTATTAGTAAAACTCAAGAAGTCCTTTCCTGTTTTCCTCTGAAAAACCGGTGCTGAGAGGTTGATTGAGCTTCCCAGCCAGGCACCGACTTATTTTGGTGCAGGGTTTGATTCCTCCAAGGTTCATTTTTCTTCCCCTGCCAGCAATGCTCCGTGGCTGGTCCCACACTCCACTGGCCAGAATGGCTCTGGGTTTGCGGCCACAAGCGATTTCCCAGCCAAGGGAGCTGTAAATGCCCTGTGAAAATGTTCCTGCTGCCCATGCCTGAGAGCACAGCAGGTTCCCAGTGGGGAATGAACGGAACAAAATGAAATATTTGTTTTCTCTTGCAGTGTAAGCACCGTATTAGGGACTTATTTCTTCCTCCACCTTAAACCTGCAGATTTTACTAAGTCTTGTTTATATACAAAGGGTTTCCGGTTGGTTCTCTCCAGGCTCTTCTCTGGAAGGACTAATTGGGGAGATAAGACACATCCTCTCCGAATTGCAAATGCAAAAATGTCCCTGTGTTTGCCTGGCCCAGCTGCTTGTCCCCTGCTCCCGCCCTGGCCCTTTCTTTCCAGCCATGCTCAGGAGCTGTGTGGTGTCCCTGGGACACAACAAATGGTGCCACAGGAATCACAGCTGTTCCAGGCATTGGGACGCCAAATCTGCCATGAATCAGTTAGAGGGAATTAAATTAACAGTAGGCTTTTTTGGAGGCAGGCAGACCACCTGAGGTAAATGGAACAATAAACCAGAGGCTTCTCTGTGTTCTGAAATATTTAACTGACTTTTGGGTCCCGTTTGAGAGTCTCTTGAGGTGGGAGCTGAGGTGCTGAGCAGTGACAGGAGGTGATGCTCTGGGTATCCCCTGGGCATCTCCACACAGGATCAGGCACAGACTCAGAGCATGGCCATTTTGGGGTTTCTGGCTTGTGACCCACATGTGAACAGCCCCCTTTATGGAGGCAGATAAGAACTCCCCCCAGGCTGGGACTGGTACATGCTGGTGTGGCTGCAAGTCCAGCACTCATCCCCGTGCTGTGCCTTTGGGAGAGGATGTGTCCCGTACTCCCAGGCTGAGTCTGCTGTTTATCCATGGGCCACCCTCTGCTCCTCCATGCCCCGCTGGAAAGGAAAATAATATTTCAGCTCGCTCACTGTGCCCCTTGTGCAGCTGGTGTCTGCCCTGGGGCACCCTGCCTGAGCTTGTCCCACATCCCAGCTCAGTGCAGTGGGATAGTGGCTACAGGGCTGGTTCTGTTGTTTCAGCTTTGCACACAGAAAAATTCTTTCCTCCAACAGCCCTGAGGAAGATGCAGCATCTCATGATGGGTATTGCAGACCTGCTGGGCTCTTGGACAGCCCCAGGCTCCTGGATGAGTTGCATCCCAAGGGAACTGCATCCCCATCTCCTCTAGGCTCTCAGCATGGCACTGTGTGACCAGCACTATGTGTTTTCAAAGGGGGATTTTTGCCTTCAAACCAAGTAACACTTCATTCAGTGAGAAGGGATCTTGGCATCCCCACCAGTGAACCTACCCCTGAGCTCTCCTCCATGCCAGCAGCTTCCCATTGCCATGGGACTGTCTCCCCACTGCCTGGCCTGGAGACACAGAGGTGCCGCAGGGTGGGCTCTGCTGGTAAGACCAGACTGGGAGCTGTGGTGGGTTTGGCACACTTTTGGTGTTCCTTACTCTCCCACAAGTCAAGCCATTGTTGAAAGAACACATGACTCTTTAAAATGTATTCTAGATCAGCAAAAGGGAGCAATACCTCTGCATCCGAGCAAAGGCTGCCAGGACAGAGTTAATCTGTCTCCTGTCCTTGGATGTCCTCAGCACAGCATGGAAGCAGCCTCTCCAAGGAGGAGTTGTGGTGCCTCTGGGAAGCCTGGGAGCTCTCTGATGCTTCTTAGGGTAAACTTTTTGCCCATAGGCCCAAACAAGCAGAAGAATTTCACTCTGGCTGGGCTGTGTGTTGGCACGAAGGGCTCTTCAGGGAGCCAGACTGGACCTGAATGTCTCCTGTTCATGACAGAGTGGAGGTGTTGGGCAAAATTCAAATGATATCTTCCTCCCAGGGTGCTGAGGAGGCAGCACCAGGCCGCGGTGCACTGAGCAGCTCCCGGGGCTTTCTCACTGCGCTGCTCCTGTGCTGGCGATCCGGGGCAAGGAGGGCTTGCTGCGGGGGGATATTTAGAGGAATGGGGTAAAAAATGGCACAACTCTTTTAAGCCCGGAGGGCTCGGCGAGTCCTCCAGAACAAATCTGTGCCCGCAGGGTGCAGCCGCAGTCGCTCTGTAGCGCACATACAAATGCGCGTCGGGGCTGGGAGCGGCGCAGCGCCGCGGCCGGGAGCTGGCCGAGCCTTCCTCGGCTCACACGCTCCCCAGGTCCCACGCTGCACGGCATCACCTATTTATAACTGCATGCGCTGCAGGAGTAGTATTAGACTGATGGCTTCACACAGGCACGCTAAGTGTTGTTCTATTTGTGTCACTTGCTCTTCTGCACAAGCTGTTGGTCTCTCGGATGCCAGAACGCCCCACGTAGTATAGACGAAGACTCAGATTTTTCTCTTTTATTACAATTTTCACCAACAGCACCCCAGTGGCAGGTTTATTTACCATTTTTCCCAGTTCACCTGGATAATTGCATCTACTCTTCCCTCCCAGTCTGATCAATATCCTTGGTAAATAGGATAACCTGTCAGGTCTGTTGTCACTGCAGCCAAAGGTACTTTAGCAATGAAATTGTTTTGCTGAATAAATAAATGCCTCTCACAGAATCTGAGGATGCTGTGACCTTTCGTTAGTGACCTGAGTGACTCATCCCTTTTTGTGTGCACACTGCAGCCTCCCACCACGCTGCAAAAGATGCTCCACAAAGTCCTAGTGTTGGGTGCCTGGAGCAATGGGGAGCCAAGGCCTGCGGGAGCCTCCTGCTCTCACTGCTTCTCCTCCAGCTTCACACATGGTCTTCACACCTCGCCTGGGCCTGAGGGCCCTCATGTTATGGCCATGGGGTCCCCAACAGGGACCTGTGCACCATCTCAGTCCCACAGTGATGTCCCCGGCACCCCCAGCCCTTGGGTGCAGCAGCTCCGGCTCTCCTGGGCTGTGGAAGTCTCTGACACAAAGGCACGACCCCATGTTCTCAGCACAGGGCAGCCAACCCACACTCATTTAGCAATCAGGGCTCCACTGGCCATACCAACACCCCTGAACTGAGTCAGAGCCAGATTTTAGCTAACGTGGGCAAAATGGAATAAAGAATTAATCAGAGTTGAGTTCTGTGCATTTAGATGTTGCTGATAGCAATATTTTCCTCTTGTAGAGTGTTTTGCATGCCAAGAAAAACAGTTCTGCATTCTGGAGGAAGAAAGTGGTTGTACATCTGTGCATCTGTATGTGTGCCTGTTATTTCTGCCTGACTGGCTTCCCTGGGCTGTCAGCTCAAAAGTTCTCTGTAACATAACAAATCTTGACTGTGTTTGCAACATACCCTCAACCAAGAGTGGTTTATTTAATGAAGCAAGAAATGCTGCCAAATTTCCAGGCTTGATTCTGATCCCATTAGTGTCAGGAGGAGAATTTCCACCATGTTTGATTTATTGGTCGGCTCTAATCTGGGTAAAGGAGTTAAAAATCTGCTTTTGCAGACGAGATCATTGCTCCATGCTGCTGTACCAGAGAGGCTGTGGGAAAAGCAGAGTGCAGGTGGGATTCCTCTCACCTGCTTTTAGACATCTTCAAAGTCTGGCAACAGAAAGCCAAGTGAGGGAAAGAGGAATACTCAGCTCATCATAAGCCAGGAGCCCAAAAGGGGTGATGATTCAGGAGGTAACCATGGCACAGCTTCTCCAGTGCCACTGGCCCCCTCCTGCCAGCAGCATATGCTTGTGTGTGGCCCTGCCAATTCCTGGCAGAGTGCTGGGAGAAGGGGAGGGGGGATGATGACAGCTCCCCCTCCTTTCCTGCCCATTTACCCACTCCCAAAATTTCTTCCTGTGCCACAAGTGGGAACTGGGACAGACTGGGAGCTACCCATGCTGGTTGCTCCAGGGACAGTCCCACACTCTGGTCCCATCCCAGGGGATAAAGAGCCCTGGGAGGTTTTGAGGGGTGAGCAGTGCCCACACATTTTGAGCAGGATCCCTGCAGTGACCACACACCTCCATGTCCTGCAGAGAGCAGTGGCTGCTCATTGGGAGGGAAGGAGCCTCCCTGGCAGTGAGGAAGGAGAGATGGAGGAGGGAAGGCTGGAGGAAGGAGGGCTGTTTTGTTGCCCCACCACCAGCTGTGAAGAGGCTCATGTGCCAGTGGCTGAGCCTTAATTATACACACACACCTAATAAAGGGAAAGAGCTCATTCTCCCCAGTTCACAGTGGGAAGCAGCGCTGTCTGAGAATCAAGGGGAGTGCAAAGCTGTAGATTAACAAAAGAATTAAAAATTCCACCCCAAATATCTGAGATGTCAGCCCAACACACAGATCCTTACTGGCTTTTGCCGATTTGACAGATACAGGACACAGAAAAATGTGCAGATTTATGTCTGCAACTGTCCCTGGGGCTCAGAGATGCTTCTCAGGACACAGATCTTTAAATCATTGTTAACAGTGATGGGAGGGGGCACTGGAGAAGACAAGAAGACGTATCTGGGCACAAAGATGCAGGGGGTGAGAGCAGAGTTTGCTGGCACCTCCTACGCAGTGCTTTCTCCCTAGCATGCGGTGATGCTTTACTTCAATCAATCATGCCCAAAGTGGGTGCAGTGACAGGGTGTCACAGCTCCCATGGGCTGCAGGAGCCAAAGCTGGTTCTGTGGGGAGCTGTAGCATCTTAGATAGGATCCATGTGTGAAGATGGAAGAGCTGGACAGCTTTCAGAGGCATGGGTGTTTTTTGAGGAAAGGAGGAGAAGAGTTCAGAGCTCTGGAGAAGCCCAGATCTGGAGCATGTGTGCAAGGAGAAGGGACCAGATGTGACCCTAATGTCTCAACCTTCCTACTACAGAGAGAGATCTCATTGGTGAATTTAAGCTTTATCTTCAGGTTTCCTCTGGCTGAGGTGGGAGCTGGATGTTGCTGGACCCCTGACCGGCGCTGAGCAGACTCTTCAGTGTGTGCCTGTCAAAGATCACTCTTCACTGGCTGCAGTCTCCCAGCACTTCCCTGTCTGCAGAACACTGGGAAGATCATCACCACTCCCTGAGCAGGCAGGCCCCTGCTCCAACCCACAGGCCAGCTGGCTCCCAGGTTCCCATAAAGCTTTAAAAGAAGGCAGACAACTCACAACTGAAAGCATGAGGTGTTTATTTGCACTTCAGATATATTAACAGCGCTGAAAGCCAAGCGTGCTCCCTCCGCTGCCCAGCTAAGGTGGGTCTGTGCAAGGAACAGCTGACAGAGACAAATGTCAGGAAAAGAGCACAATGTCCGTCCCTGGGCCAGTGCTTTCCAAGAAAGGGCTGATTTTAACTCACAGGCCACTTCCTTCAGCTGGGCTGCAAAAGCTGCTGTTGCTGCGAATCACATTACTGAATTGAAATGTTCGAGCTGTTTGTGTGGGTAACACAAAGATCAAAAACCAAAATACTGCTTGGGAGTCTGCTCAAAGCAGAGATCTGTCACCCCTGGTGATGACAGACAGCTGCCCTCATCATCACATCCTGCTTTCACAAGCCTTCAAGCCAGTGCTGTTTCTCTTTTACTTTTTGCACATCTAATTTAACAAGTCATATCAAATGCCCTCGCAAGGATGGATGCAAGATGCAAGCACCCACCTGAAGATTTGCAAACTCTCTTGGCATTTGCCCCCCAAAAGCAGGAGTTCGGGCTACTGCAGTCATTCACCTTCCAAAATAAAACCCCAACCATTAGCCTCCAAAAACTTTACAATGCCCATTTGTTAGTTCTGCTAAGTGCTCTTCCAAAAGAGAGGGAGTAATGCCAAAAATGTCTTTTCCTTCTGCAGAGGAGGTGGGCAATAGAGGATCCCACACGTCTTGAAACAGCTCAGTCACCCAGGAACTGGCACAGCTTAGTCATGTACTTAAAACCTGATTTTTTAATGAAAATTTCCATTGCCAAAGCACTTCCCCCCTGCAAAAATTCACCCTCTTAGCTGTCCTGCAATGCAGGATCTCTCCTTAGGTGAAAGATGCCTCAAACCCATGTGCACTAGGGTAGAGAGAATGCAGTGGAGGGACAAGGGGTCAGTCCCTCCCATCTCTCAGTCACAGAGGAGCTGGGAAGCAAGGGGATGTTAACCAGCTCAGACTGCTGCATGAGAGGCTGGAGGGAAATACTTTGTACTGGAGCAAACCTGATGTTCACCTCTTTCCATCTCCAGGCATACTGTAGGCAAAATGGTTGGGTTGGGCAGCTTTGCTTGTAAAGTCTGGTCCCAGTTTTCTCTCTGATGCTGGCAGTCCTGTCTATCCCTTGTGTGGATGGAGCCCGTGATGCTGCTGTCACCAGCTCTGCAAAGCAGGTGCCAAGGCGGGGGGCTGCACCCAGGGAAGGGCCAAGCACAAGCTGGCATGGCAGAAGCAGGGGTATCAGGTACTTCAGAGCTCGTCAGAAGCCTCCCCCTTACAAAGAATGGTGCTCCTCTTCTTCTCAGATGCCTGGTAAGAGGTTTTGCTCTGGAAGGGTGGCCTCAGACACCATCTGGCGCTTTGGTGGATGGTTCTCATTCGTGACCTCCAGTCTTTGCTAGTAATCACGTAGAGCAGGGGGTTGAGGGCACTGTTGAGGCTGGCCAGGCCCCGAGTCACCTGGTAGGAAATGTAGACATCCTTTAGAGCCTGTGTGCAGGACCCTTGCAGTTTCCAGCGACGAAACAACAAGTTGAGGTTCCTGAAGATGTGGTAGGGGAGGAAGCAGATGGAAAAGAGAACCATCACGAGAATCACCAGTCCGATGCTCTTCCTCCTGAGGCTGGGGTCCACGCTGTCATTCCTGCAGAGCACAAACACCACGTGGCAGTAGCACCCGATGATGATGAGGAACGGGATGATGAACCCAGTCACGGTGACAGCAAAGGTGTAGGGCAGGTAAACATCCAGGTGCTCATCTCCTGTCGTGTCGTGGCAGTGCATCCCGCTGTGATCCATCTTGCTGAAGGCAAGATCAGGAGCTATCTGGGCAATGACCCACACCCAGACCACCACGCTGAGCCACACCGAAGAGGCTGCACCCTGGCACCTGCCCCGTGCCTTCAGCGGGTGCACGATGCCCAGGTAGCGGTGGATGCTGATGCAGGTGAGGAAGCCGATGCTGGCGTAGAGGTTGAGGTGGAAGAGGCTGCGGGTGAGGCGGCACCAGGCCTGCCCGAAGAGCCACCTTCTGCCTCGCAGGTAGTAGCTGACGAGGAAGGGCAGTGTGCTGACGTAGAGCAGGTCAGCCAGCCCCAGGTTGCCCACCAGCAGGCTGAGGGGCTGGCGGGCGGTCTCCCGGGGCCCTGTGAAGAGGTGCCACAGCCCCAGCCCGTTCCCCAGCAGCCCCAGGGGGATCACGGTCAGGTACACGGAGGGCAGGAAGCGCTGGGCGAAGGCGGAATCCACGGGGCAAGGAGCCCCACTGCCATTGCCGGGCCACGTGGAGACAGCCTCCGTAGCCATGGGGCGCCGCGGCGGCCCTGCCCGGGGTGGCAGCGGGTGGCGGCCGGTGGCAGTGCCCGGAGGCGCCGGTGCCAGCCTCTGGCACGGGCTGCGGCTCCCCTCACCTCTCCGCTCCTGCTGAGCCCGGCCTGGGACTGCAGGGCGCTGGACTTTCCCCCGGGGCACGGGGAGGATGTGCCGAAGGCAGCCCCGGCGGGGCGGCTTCCGCCACTCCCTCGGCGCCTCCCCCCAGCCCACTCGGGACACCCTGAGCCGGGCACCGGGGACACGCAGCCCCTCGGCTATTTTGGGTGCTGGGACTGCCTGGAGGGAGCAGGAGGCAGGGAGGGGCGGAGGGGCTCTGCCGCGGAGCGGCTGGGAGATGTCTGAGGAGCGGAGCCAAAGCTTTCAGCCCGTTTCGGTTCTGTCCCGCTTGCGGTGAGGGGAAACCTTCCAGTTTTCCAGACCTGGAAGCCTGCACCCCATGAGCCGCCCTCACTGCTACTCCTGACAGCCCTTCTCCTGGCTCCAACGCCTAGAAATACCGGGAGCAGAGGTAAGGAGACTGGCAGTGTTCCATGGGGCTCGTGCTGCCATCCCCGGTGCCGCAGGCAGTGCCAGCAGGCGGAGATGTGCCAGGCTGCCTGGCCCCAGCACAGGCAAAGCGAGCCCTGCTCAAGAGCTGCCCCCTCCCTACAGCTGCTCCTGCTGCCTACTTCTCTCTCCCTCCCCAAACACAAAAACCCTCTCCCCCTTCCTCCTTCGAGCGGTTCAGATCCGTGCAGGGAGGACGTGAGAGGGGCTACCCCCTTCCTTTTCTGTCACAGGGACCGTGAGGCAGAAGACACTCAGATACTGTGAAATTGGGGCAAGAGCTAAAACCAGCGACCCCAAAGCAGACCTCGAGGAAGGGCAGCCCCGACTGCATTGCTGAGCAGCTGCTGCAGCATAAACGGGGCCAGAAATCGCTTGCATCTGCAGTCGCGGGAGTTAACAGTGAAGCAATCAGCAGGGAGAATGTTTACCCTGATAAGCCATAGGAAAACGACCTTGGGAAAACGACTTGAGATGAAAGGCAAAGCTCTGGAAGGGCCACGGCCGCCTGCTTTCCGGGAATTGAATCCGGGCAGGAGATGGGAGGAGGAGGAGGCTGATATCTCAGCAGCCAGTGTGGAGGAGGAGGAGGAGGGAGGGTGAGTCCTGCCCAGCCATCCCGACCGCACATCCTTGGGAGCAGCTGAACATCTCCGCTGGACCACGCTCAGGCACGGCAGTTCGGGGACACGGTGGGGAAGCCCAGGATGCCAATGGAGCGGCGGTAGCCGCATGTTGAGAGTACCAGTGTGTTTGTTGACTTCAAAAAGTGCTTGCTAGAGCGGATAAGCGATGGGGAAACGTTGTGTGTTATTTCCTGCCTTTGTAATAAAACCTCACCACTATGGGTGTGCCGGAGAGGTGAAGTGTAGGTGTTTCCATGTGGTGAGGATATGGCTTTTCTGAAGTTTGCAGAGGCTCTGGTGGGTTTGTGCTCCTGGAGTGACAACAGCAGAGGAGGAGGTCCATGGGGGTGCACTGCTTAGGGAAGTGATTCTCCATCCTGCCCTGCTTCTGTCCCCTTCACCTCTGTGCACTTAAGCTGCTCCTGCAGCTGGCCTTGGGGTAGCACTTGCAGAGCAACTTTATGGAGGTGTGGAAAGGCAGGGAGAGGAGAGGAACAGACTCGGAGCAGTTCCCTTTGTCCCAGAGCATCAGCCTTTGGGGAAACTGAGGCAGAGACAGCAGCTGGCTGGGAGGACTTCTGTGATCATGGGAAGGGTCGTGAGCTGCTCCCAGCAATGAAGGCAAAGCTTTTCCTGTCCCCAGAATGAAAGCTTGGAGCTGGTGCCTCCTGCCAGGGAAAGAGAGGAGCACTGCCCATGAATGGCTGCAGCCCCGTGCCCTCCACATCTCCTGCTCCCTGGACCCGTTGGAGGCACAATCACAGAGCTTTTCTCTTGTGTGTTTTAGGTGTTCACTTGACCCACGGTTTCACTCGCGGTACAGGTGCTACTGCCAGCTCTGCCCAAACATTCTGCATGAGGACGCTCCCCTCTGGCTCCTGGCTCTGGCAGGGAACAGCAGTTCTGATGCCAGGATGAGCACACAGGGCCAAGACAGCTCCTGCAAACACATAACCTGAATCATGTGTTTCCAGGAAAAATAAAAAAACCATTTGATCTACTTTATTTTTTTTTCAATTGAGCACTGCATTCCTGTGCTCAGTTTCTGAAAATGTTTTGCTTTAATAAGGGCCTCATCCAGCCCTCTCTCACCCAACTCCATGCATTTAAAAATCGTCCATCATGAGAATGGCTTGGAAAAGACATTCTGATGGCATGCTGTTTACTCATCCAGCAGGACAGTCTTCCCTCAGCTGCTGCGTGTGCTTGCACAGAAATGAGCTGTGATCTGCTGCTCATCACTGGCTCAGGAGTGTGGTTGGCAGATCTCACGCTGTGTGCAGATGTGGCCTTGTGCCTTGAGGACAGGAGTGAATTTTCTTTTGGTTTGGGGATTTTTATCTTTACACGTTACCTGTGGATGGGGTGGAATATTTCTCTGTTGCTCCACATGAGCAGGCAAAGCCAGGACCCTGCGTCAGAGCCTCAAATAACCATGTTTCCAGGGTAGCAGGGCTTTAGAGGGAATGGCAAATATTGTGAGACTGGCAATCAAATTGCAAGAGTTGATTTCCCTGTATTCATAGGGAAAAATAACTCTGATTTATTTGGAATCATTATTTCATTATTTAGATGTTTGCTGCTTAGTGAATCAGGGAGACATTCTGCAGGGGAAAAAAAAGATAATTATAGCAGAGGTGTGTTGAGTCATTTGTTTGAGATGAGAATTGCAGGTTGCTGCCTAAAAAGTGACCTTCTGATTTTTACCATCACCCAGAGGTGGCTAGGCAGGATCTGGGAGTGTGTGACAGCCCTGGCAGCTCACCCAGCCTTGGTGGCTGAGTCCCAACATGCTTGAACAAGAACTGGCTTAAAACCAGGATTTTCAGTACCCACAACATGTTTTATCTGTGTCAGTCGAGGAGTGTGGTGGTTTTGGAGTCTAGATGAGCTTTAGGTCACCACTTGTTTGGCATGGCCACTAGAGAACTAAAAAAGTCAACCAAAGCTGTTCATTCTGCAATTTGCTGCCTGCTGGAGGTTCACCATGTGCCCTGTATCAAACAGAATTAATGATTTGTATTCAGGCCGAGTACCAGATGATTGCAGTAAATAATTCTCTTTGTAGGCAATGTTTCACTGCAAGAGCAGTGAGGTTTCTTTTTTTTTCTTATATATATATTTTTTCACCCGAGAGGTGACTGAACAGCATCCTTGACTTTCATTTTATTTTCATAATAATATGAATTATTATCAGGGCCTGACAGAGTGGGTGAGTTGCCTTGGCCCTGCTGCCTTTTCTGCTGCTGCTGGGGAGGCTTTTCCTTGGGCTGGAGAGAGGAGCTCCCTCTGCCAGGCAGCCTTTTGCCACTTCACGCTGCCCTGGGTCAGGAGGACAGTCAGCTGGTGATGATGGTTGCATCATTCTGGAGAAACCCCAGTCCAGGCGAACTGGAGGAAGTGTGGGATGAGGGATGAGTTACAGGGGAGTTTGGGCTTTGATTTTTGGGAAGCTGAGAAGAGGCATGGCCTGGGCTGTGCCTGTGGCTGCAGACCCCGCAGCAGTGCAGCCAGTGCCATGCCCTGCCCTGCACATCCCAACACTGGAGACCTGGGCACTGCTATGGCCAGGGCTGGTGCCATCAGCAGAGCTTATGGCTGAAGGGTTGAACCCAGGATGTAATAAAATGTGTTCAGTGCTTTGATTCACTTTTTTTTTTTTTCTTTTTTCTTGTCTTACTCTAAGCAGCCTGAACTGAGGTACCTCCAAGCTGCCCCACCCTATGCCAGGACTTTACTGCACCCACCTGAGCAGCCGGGCTGGGCCCACCCTGCACAGACAAGCTCCACACCTGGATGAGCACATCTTTATTTTTAGTTTCAGAAATACGCATCTAAAAAGTCCATTTCTCACCTGGACACGTCACCCAAACCGCTGCTCCTTCCAGCTGCCCTTCCCGTAGTGGGACGCGCGTTCCCTCTGCACATCTGTGCGAGGCCATTAGAGGGCATTTGGGCTTCATTTTCCACCGCCCAGAAGGACTTTCACTGGGAGGAAGTACAGCCGCAGCAGCCGAGCAGCTCTCCTGCGCCGACTCCTGCATGGCTGGAGCAGCTCCAGCCCGTCGGGAGACGGCCCCGACTCATCTTTGCGATTTGTTTTCCCTTTTTCCTGCTTTTCCCTTAGCTCCGGCTCGCAGGGAATGTGCTTGGATGGCAGGCGGTATGTCTGGTGCTGCGGAGCGGAGTCTCCGGTGTCTGAGCTCCTCGCTGGCCGAAGCCCTGCCAAACCACCAGCGCTTGGGAGAGGAGGAGGCCAGGCAGAGCGGGAAGGCTCGTGTTTATTCTGGAGGGATGAGGGGAAGGTGAATTAGAGCTGCCACCAGGAGGACCCTGCCCGTGCCCGGGAAGGCGGCTGCTGGGTTGCGGGGTGGGTACCATGGGATGGCTGAGCCCCTGCACGGTCGAGCAGCTCAGCCTGGTGTGGCAGTGACTTGTGGGGTGGAGCTTGATGACCTGTTCCCTCCCTGGGGGGGCGAGGGCGTGAGGGTTCCCTCCAGGGATTTTGGCTTCCAGGTGCTGGAGATGGTCTCTCTTGATGGCCCTGCAAAGCAGAGCTGCATGATGTGGTGGAGAAGCAGCATCATCTCTTCAGAAGCCCCACTGATCCAGGAAGGACCAATTCCTGGTTTCTTGGGTGGGTTTATGCTTGGAGCAGGATTTCCCCGTTTCCCATTTCATTCAGCCTAAGAAGCTCAGGGATGCTGCCCAGTAGCCCCGTCTGGGGCAGCGGGGTGTGCAGAGGAGGCAGGTGATGGGTGACACGGGGATCTTGTTCTCTGTTTCCAGCCTCCTTTGCAGCCAAAGTTCATCATTTCTTCTCTATTTTCCCAATGGAAACATCCTCCATCTTCACCGTAACCACAGTGCCATGGGTTCGTGCCAGACTCTTTGCCGGGATGAGGCGTTGGCTCAAGGGTGAATCCGGGGTGGGCACAGCTACAAACGACCTCCTCTTCCCCTCTGGAAAGGCAGAATGGAGACCGATGGGAGATGGAGAGGGGTGGTGGTGTGTCCCTGGCAGCTACGGAGCGGGGGCAAGTGGCGGTGCAGGGGGAAAGAAGTGGGCAGAAACCACTGCATGCCAGCAAGGCAGATTTGCACCGTGCCCACGCTGGGGCTGTGCCAGGCTAATAAAGGGGTGGCAGAACCACCTCCCAGGTGTGCCCAGGGAGCCAGGCAGGAGCTGCAAATCCATCTCTGGCCATAGGGGCAGGCCGAGCTCACCTGTGTGGGATCCACAGTGCTCCTGATTCAGACCTCCAGAAACCCCAAAATTCAGGTCTGCACCTGCCATCGGCTGTTTTCCAAGCAAAGTTTCAGGAGATGGTTTATGTGTCCCTGAGGCACGGTCAGCTCACAGCTGAGGAGGGCTGATGGGATGCCCACAGGTAAGCGGGGATCCCTTGGCTCGTGTTGGTTGGCACTTCCCCTTGTCAGTCAAAGGTGTTGCCCAGAGGCAGCAGCTCCACCCAGCCCTCACTCACCGCTGGGAACGCTGCCGGCAGGGCCGGGCAGGGTCTGACCATGCAGAGCCGCCTCTGTGTCTCCAGCCGGCAGTAGCGGTTCTGGTTGGACACGCGGGTGGCAAAGCCCACGCCGCAGGTGGCCGAGCAGGCGCTCCACTCCGTGCCCCACTCCTGGCAGGGGAATCGCAGCAGTGGGGACACTGCCCCGGGGGCTGCAAGAAAGGAGATGGGAGGGGAAAAGGGTGGTTGGAGCCAGGTGCTGTGCAGATGCCCTGTGGTGCTGCAGGCATAGCCCTGCGTGGCAGCGAACCGTGAGGTGTCTCCTGCTGATGTTTCACAGCCTGGGGTGAAGGGGCCATCCCCAGAGACCTGCGTGGGCATCCCCTCCCTGGAGTTGCCCTGCATCTTACCTGCCCTGGCATCCCGGAGGAGGTGCTGATCCTGGGCTTCACAGATCCACTCAGGGCAGCACTTCCCTGGGATCTCCACGCGCCGGGGGTAGGGGCAGTCCGGGGTGGGCAGCCGGACATCCTCCTGGCAGAGTGGGATGCAGTTGAAGCCCCCGTCCAAGCATTGGCATTGGATTTTGCAGCTGGGCTGGAAAACCTCCCCCTCTCGATAGACTCGGCCGTTCACCTCGCAGCCCTCCTCATCGTCTTCAACTGCAAGTGACAGCCGGGGAGCCCGTCAGGGACAGCGTGACACAGAGATGGGGATGGCGGGGGCACTGCTGGGGGTGGCTGCGGGTCTGACACAAAGGGGCTGAAGTGGGGGGACCACAGAAGTGACTGAGAGGTGCGCAGGGCAGACGTGGGTGTGCAGCAGCATGTTCATCACCCAGCCTCCTCCCCTTCCCTGCCTTCTCTCCTCATCTCTGTGGTTTTTCAAAGCAACAGCTCACAAGCTGTGAGAAGCTCCCTGCCCGTTGGCTCTGACCCTGCCTTCAGGCTTTCCAGGCTAGGAAAAGTTTCTCTGAGATTTCTTTGCTGGACCCCCAGGCTCCAGACCTGGACTGGGTGACTGCAGCATCCCTGGGACTCCCCTGTCCGTTCTCACTGAAGCCACCCTGAATCCTCTGTCAGAAAGCAGCACAAGAGCTGGCAGGAGATGGGGCACAGCCCCATGGCCAAGCTGTGTGCATCATCCTCAGGAAAGCTGCTTTCCTAGCCTTAACCACTCCCCGGGTAGTGCTGTGGGATGCCTGTAGCCAAGTCAGGTCATGACTGGAGCTGGGCTGGAGTGTGGGGGTATCCCCGGGGAAAATGGGCACCCCTGTGCTCACAGTTGCAGGTGGCTCCTGTCCCTGCAGATGCTGAGCTGTAGTCACAGACGAGGCCCTGGCTCTGGTCACAGACGTGCAGAAAGTCGCAGGGCTCTCCCAGGCGCCGGGCACAGATCTTGCAGCAGCCACAGCCATCCAGGACCAGGGGGGACCCGCGGGGGCAGCGGGGTGGCACCCAGGGGCAGTAGCATGGTCTCCGGCACAGCTGGGCACAAACCTGTGGAGGCAAAGCTGAATCCATGCAGGTGGTTTTTGGCTAACAGCTGCTTTGTCACTGGGACAGACAGGTAACCTTAGCTCAGTCATGGGGGCAGATTTTTGGTGGAGGGAGGCTCTGCAAATCCATGGGAATATGTCGAAGCAGCCTGGAAAGCTACTGTCCCCTTTGAAGGGCACCTGTGGAAAACCATGGAGAATCAAGGATGCTCAGATGCTCAGCACTCTGCAAGATGGAGATGTTAATGTACCACTGCTCTGAACACACAGGAGGAGGATGGAGCTACAAGGTGAACATCCCAGGTGGTTATTTAATGAGGTCAGCAGCCCCAGGCAGCCCAGTGGGAGGGAGGAAGGGAGGGAGGGAAAGCAGCCCACCCCCATGCCTGCCTCCAAGGCAGCAGGCTGTACCCAGCTGGAGAGGTGGCTTTGCAGGGACTGAATCCACGTGGTGAATGCACAGCACCTCACTCCTAATGGTCTTGACAGCTCTCATTCATGCCAAGAAACAAGACATTGCATCAGCAGTGGGGATCTGAAGCCAGGCAGACCTCACTGCATTCCTCACTGGTCCAGCTGCATCCTCTGCTTGTCCCTGGCTGCAGCATCCTCACCTGGCGTGGCCCACTGGGTGAGGAGCCCAGAGATAGGCAGGTTTTCAAGGACTTTTCCCCCGTGGCTAGACTGAGTAACCACTTTGGCAGGGCTGTGCACTGCAGTCCTTTGCCTGCTCAGTCAATTGCCTGCCAGGGCTGTGCCCATGGGACTTCACCTGGGCAGGTGGATGTTTGTACCCTTGGCTCATCCTGCTTGCACAACCACCCTGGCACCAACAGCTTTTTTAGGCAGCGTTTGAGCTCCAATCATGTCAGGTCTGGCAGAGCTGTTGCATGTAGAGCCTGAAGCCACGAGAGTTGGCTCTGCAGTTTGGAAGTGAATCTTTTACCAGTATTGGCCTGACAGTGCATGTGAGCCCCCAGCAGCCACGCTGCTCAGCACCACGCACATGCTGCTGGATGCAGGGCCAGCATGTGCAGCACAGCAAGCATGCAACCAAAACATTCATCCCTGCCCTGGTCCAGGTACTGGTGTGACTGCTGAGTCTGCCAGGAGAGTGATGGGTTCAGCCAGGCCGTGTAGGTTTTAGATACCATTTTTCTTTTCCTTTCAGTTTCTCCCAGTGGCATCAGGTCTGACATGATGAGGTGAGACAGAGAGGGTAGCTACTGGTGCACTATCTGTTCCCCACTTGCAGCAGTTCAGATGCTTTTCATGGGGCTGTAGAAGTGTCAGTGCCAGTAGTTGGAGTTAAAATATATCCAAAATGGATTGGGTAATCTGGGTCTTGTTCTAGTTCTGTCAGTGAGCAGCATTATTAATGTGACAGAAACCAGAGAGAAACTTGTGGCAGGGACCAAGGGGCTGGCTGTGGTGGCCACATTTGGGGTGGCAGCACAATGGTCCTTGGTGATCCTCCAGGCACTCGTGAGCACCTGGGGCAAGAATCATTGCTCTGTTACATCTTACACAGGCAGCCAAGGGCATTTTTCATCTTTCAGGAGGTTGTTATTACAAATTGATGTTTTAGAAAGATTAGCCAAGCCATAAATCCATCTCCCCCTGCTCCTTGTAATTTACTTGTCTTTAGATGACAATGTGGCTCCTGTCAGAGACCTGAACTTTCTGGGGAGAGAGTCAAACAGGCACCACGTTGCCACGACATCCCTGCTTGGGGATTCAAGCAGCAATTAGAACTTGGAGCTGAGATGCCCCAAACTTTTCAACATTCCTGTTCTCTGCACAGGCAAATATTTTCACACAGAGTCCAAGAGAAAGAAAAAAAAAAATCGCTACAGCAACCCAAATCCCATCGGAGGCACTGGCTTGGCGTGAGCATTCCGAGAAGTGGGGAGAGCTGAGTAATGCCAGGTCTGGTGCTCGTGGCTTGGCCTCTGCCTCGGGAGCCTGGGCGGGGATGGAGGAGCCTGGAGGAGCCGCTACCGCCCAGCTGCTGCTCGCTGGCTCGCGGGGACCGAACGTAGCCCAGCCCGGGGAGCTGCAGGGACGGCGAGCAAGCAGCGCATTGCTGGCATTCCTGTGTGCCCCGGGGACTCGCACAGCGGAGCCTTGGGCCCAGGAACGCTCAGACCCTGCTGCTTCATCTCAAACACCTCTCCCAAGCATAGCTCTGCCCCCTGCATCAACACAGCCTGGCTGCCGGCCGGCGAGAGCCGCGGGGATTGTGGTGACACCCCAGTCCCCCTGCACCTCACTTTGCCAGAACCGGGTGCTTCATGGCTAAAGCTGCCCCAGTGCCCCATCTCCCTTACCTTGGAGAGAACGCAGAGGAGAGAGAGGAAGAGGAGCTGCTTCTCCAGCTGGAGCCTCATGGTGCTCTCCCCTCTGCCACTTCAGCACATCACCCCCCAGGCAGTTTGGAGGCAGTGGTGTGTTCGCAGGTTTGAAAGCCCAGAGTAGGTCCTGCTGGTGTTTATACTCTCCCTGCTCTGATGTCACTCACAGGATCCAATATAAACATGAGTAGGTTTGGACAAGCCTCAAGATTTTCTTTTTTTTTTTCTTTCTTTTTTTTTCCAGCCCACATTCCAGCTGCCATTTCCACTCTCCTCAAGGTGAGAATATGTGTCTGCCGAGACAAGGAGGGCAGGGAAGGGATGCTGTGCTGTCCCTGGGGAGCAGGGGAGAGAGGCTGGGGAACCAGGCTGGTGGGGTGATCCAGCTCCCTTCTCCTAGCCTGGCAGAGAAGGTTCATGCCCCATCCTACTGATCAAGGTCTGTCCAGGTAGAGCTGGTATCTTCCTCCTGAGATTTGAAGGGATTGACAGGACTGTCCCTGCTGCTGTGGGACAATGCCATGACCAGGCAGGAACAGGGCACCCACCCCTATATTCAGTGCTGCACCCAGTGCATGGCAGGCTGTGGAAGAGGGGTGTGTCACCCAAAGGAGCTGGAAATGGATTTGCTGTGGTGGTGGTGCTGCTGCTGCCACATCATCTCCATCCTGAGAGGGACTGAGAGGGACTATGGCCACCTGGGGAGGCTGTTGGGGTGGGTGCACACTGTGTTGCATTGTCCTGGGTACGTAATGCACAGAAGGCTGCAGTCTGACCCTGCTGATTTTAAGCCTTGTAAATGCAAATTCAGCCCCTGAAGTATTATGACGATCTTAATCAATTGTGAGAATTATAAATCCAAGTTTGGGGAAGAGAAGCAGGTGCTCAGCAGTTGCCTCCCAACGCTTTCTCAGTCTGCCTTGTGCAAGCTTTTCTCTTGTCCCCTGTGACTGAGGGTGTGAGGCTGGCTCTTAGACAAACCTAAGCACCTCAAGACCTCCACTAGACAGAGCCACTTCTCCATATTCCCATTCCCCAGATCTTATCACAAGATGTGAGAGGAGATGTGGTGAGCCCAGAGCTCAAAGGAAAGGCCTGAGCATAAGGATGCAGGTTGTCCTGCAGCTCTCCCTGGCTCCTCTCCTGCACCCTTGCCCTTTGCCTGTGTTCTGGGGGCCAGGACTACTGCTCCTGTGCTGGCCCAAGGGATGGATCCTGGTGGCTGTGCACAGGACTCTCTGTATCACTCAGGCATGATGAGAACTGCTGCTGGATATCAGGTATGTGTTGGCAAACACACAGGAGATGCTGAGTGCTATAAGCAGGTCACCAAAACCAGGCAACCAAGAGTGATGCCCCATCTCTCCCTCCAGGATTTATTCCCTCTTTTTTGCCTTTGTGAAGCAGGTTCTCAGTCACCTGAGCAGCAATCCTGACCTCAGCTCCACACTTGCCAGAGCCTGGAAGCCAGGGCATGGAGCAGGGAGGGCACAGCCCAGCAGGGAGGAGCACAGCCTGATCTGTCACATTACCACCCCAAATCTCCGCTCTGGCTTTGCTTCATTAGCTGCAATCAGGCTGTTAACGAGGTCATGGCAGCTTGTGCGAATACCAGGCCGCTTTCCAAAGGCTGCTGTCACTTATCCCAGCGCTGGAGCCTCTGCTCTGCATGTTGGAGCCCCAGCTCCGTGCATCACCCAAGCTGTGCCTGGAGATCCAGGAGTCTGCTCTGGCAGCCCTGCCTGTGGCAGAGGAGGCATGAGGATGGCACATTGCTCTGAACTTACGGGCAGGGAGGTTCAGGACCCACTGACAGGCGCTCACAAGCCGAGGGTTTGATACCTAAGGCTGGAGACACCTCTCATGCTTCACTTTCTTCACCAGAGCCAGTGTCCCCACACTGGCCACGGCTCAGCCAAACGTCCTGGGAGTGTCTTGGGAGAGCCAAAGTGCTGATCCAGCCTTGCCACAGGAGGACAGTTCAATTAATTACTCCAGGCTGTGTTCATTAGGGACTCCTGATTAATGGCCATGAGTTCATTTCCCAGTTAGAAATCAAGTGACAGTGCTCATAACAGAAATAAAAACCTCTCATTTCCCACAATGAATGACCCTTGGAGCAGCCGACAGACCTGTGTGTGAGGTCTCAGGAGGCAGCAGGGCACCTCTAGGAGAGGCTGAGGCTCAGGGCTGCCCAGGCAAGCCCACTGGACATCAAATCCTTGTCACCTGATGTGTCCTGGGTACAGGGTCATCTCCCTTCTTTACCCTCTCCTCACCTCTGAACAAGAGGGGGCCTTGCTTCCCCCCACACCTGCTGTCATTGGGATTTAGATGCAGGAAGGTGACATCACTGCGATGGTTTGCCATCACCAGGAAGCTGTCAGAGCTCAGGCAGTGACAGAGAGCCCGAGTCAAGCCTGACTCAAATCAACACCCGGGAGTCAAGCAGCCAGGTGGGGCCAAACCCAGCATCCCATGCCTGGCAAGCTGCCCACACTTCCGATGCCTTTGGCAATCCTCACCGGTACCTTGCTGCATTTTGGAAGTGCCCAGTGGAGCCATCTGGAGGGGTAGCCACAAAGTCTCCCATGATTTGCTTTCCCAAAGAGGATTCTCCGTGGGTGACATGGGCTTGAGCTTCCCTTCTCCCATCTCTCCAGGTCCCACCTGCCTGCCCAGGTCGCTGTGCTGGGGCTGCAGGGGCTGCAGGCAGAGCCTGGCACAGGGAATCAGCACCTGCACCAGTTTTGATGTGCAGAGTTGCACCAGATCAGCACATTAGCAGTTCAGGTTATAAATACTCAGTTATAGCCCTTCCCCTCTGGAGTATGTACCCCATATGTGTTCTGTACCATACGTGTGATTTCAGAGCTAGTAATTAAGTCCATATGTCTCGCTCTGCAGTTTCCATGGCATTATTGTCAGATTTTTTGGGGGGTTGTAATTTTTTTTTTTTTTTTTTGTGGTCAGTTGTGCAAGAAAATAGTTGATACAGGGATCTGAATACATTTCCTTTGAGTTAGCCGCTGGCAAGCGCTGCTGTTTCTATAGAAATGAAGGAACTGCCCCAGTGAATTTACATTTCAGAGCGCTGAGTTTTTAATGTGTTTGCTGTTCTAACGTGCCACAGTGAATAACACAGAAAAGCTCTCATTTGCACACCCTGCTCAGCTGAAATTGCATCCATCTGGGATGGGTATTGAGCATGTTATCCCTTCATGCCTTTCCTTTGCTGGAGACTGCCCTTCTTTATGTCATGTGTTAAACACTCTCCCTAGAGCTGGGGGAAGTCAGAGCGGGGTCTGGATGTCCAACTCTGGCAGGGAGCACTGAGGCTGTCCTGGGTCCTGGCTGTGAAAACATGGGTCTAGGGTGAGCCCAGCCTCACACCTTAGTGGGGAGAACATTCCCTGGGCACTCCTGGCTCAAATCCCTACTGCAGAGGAGCAGGGCTGCCCATGGAGGGTGGACAGCACTGGTGGGAAAGCTGGACATACATCCAGCTTGGAAAAACCAAGAGCCATGAGCTGAAATGGAGATGCCTCAGGTCTCCTTCAGTTGTTGAACACTTTGGGGTGGCTGCTGGATGTTTTTCATGAGACTTCTGGAAAACACCATGGCTTTGGGAAATTTTGAAATATCTCTGCTTTTGGCAGGATGGGAGAGTTGTTTCCTACCCAGAATGAATCTGGCTCCAGTTTCAAACAGCAAGAGCTGAGAGAGGTGGTGATGGCTATTTCCATCCTTGTCTGGTCATTTTTGTTCCCTCTGGGTCTCACACCTTAACTGGACAGCGGAGCCAGGCTGAGAGGACTGGCCACCCCAAGGGACAAGGGATGGGCCAGGCAGTCTTTTACCTTGAGGTCACTGCTTCCACCCCAGACCCGGGATGCAGGGACTGAAAGTATTTACCAGCTGGTGCCTGGCCAAGTGACTTGTGAGAAAAGAATTCAGGGCTGCCGTCCAGCTTCTGATGGTCAGGCAACTGCATCAGGAACCTTGGCTACATCTGGGACCAGCTGACCCCTCCAAGCTCCCAGCCACGGTGGCAAGGCCCAGCAAGGCAGCGGCTGGGCATCGCCCCTGACAAAGGAGAGACAGGAACGATGCCTGGTGCTGGGGACACTTGATCCTTCACCATTTCCCAGACATTTTTAGGTAGGTTTCACTAGAAAGAAGCATTGATAAATGGGCCTTGGGGCTGGTTCTGCTCTCTGACATTGCCAAGAAGAAGGAGCTGAGCAATTACATGAGGAGCAAATGGACTATCACAACCAAGAAAAAGCTTGGCTTAGCCAGAACTGTAGTGAGACCTGATCCTTCAGACCGAGGGGCTTTTCATTAGCACAGCACAGCCTTGTATCAGCTGTTGTGGAGGGACAACAGGGACATATCAAACCCATCAAACCCTGGGCAAAACTTCTGTATGATTTTTTTTTCCTGCAGTCCAGACAAGAGCAATTCATAATTGTCCCCCTAAGTTAAACAATCAGATAACTCAAAGAATAAGACTTTTGTAAAACAAAGCTTGGAAACTTCAGCCAGATGAGGTTTTCCATAATTATTTGGAAAACAGTGTCAGAAATCATCATGCATTCGACATTGTGATCCTCTGGGAGTTTATTTTTGGTATCAAACATCATCAAACATAAACTTCTTTCAAAAACTATCACTAGAAGTTTTATCTTCCAGACAAGATATAATCCCCAGATCCTGACCTTGTGTGGTTACTGACAGACCCTTTATATTTTCCGTGGAACTGGAAGGCTCACTCATGTTTCCTGGTCAAATTGGTCATTCTTTTTGAATCTCTATTTTTCTCATGGTTTCAGGCTAAAATAGACAGTGTTTTTCCTTCAGTTCTTGTCTAGCTCAAGGGTGCTGGGTGTTCTCACACAGCTGCCATGTCCCCTGCAGCATCAAAGAGGCTGCAAATGGAGGCACTCACTGATGCGCAGCCAGTGATGCTCCAAACTCACCCTGTAATTGTGCCAGC
This sequence comes from Corvus kubaryi, assembly GCF_017639235.1. Lineage (NCBI taxonomy): Eukaryota > Metazoa > Chordata > Aves > Passeriformes > Corvidae > Corvus > Corvus kubaryi. The sequence goes on along the minus strand of NW_024580668.1, from coordinate 8,963,339 downwards.
TCTGCTTTCGAGAGGGGTTTGGTGGTGGCTGTGTTCCCTTCCAGCCCTGCTTTCTGTGACTCTGGCAAGGCTTTTGAAGATGTAAGTGCTGCACACATGAGGCAGCCGGTGTTATGCCTGGGAAGCGTGTGCTGCTGCAAGAGATTTGGGTGACACAGGCTGTGTCTGTTCCCAAATGTCACAGCCCTTCACATCCCCAGGGTTGCTCTTGGCTCACCATCAGCAGGAGCAGCTCAGGGTGCTGGTGGAACCAGGATGGTGGGACAGGGCGGTGACCTGGGGCAAAGACAGCCCTCTTCAGCTGGTATAGCTCCAGTGGATGCTCTGCAAACCCCTGGCTGTGGCTGGGACCTTCCCAAAGGCAGTGAAGTGGGCACTCCTCAGCATCCCTGATGATTGGAAGCAGCCTGGCTCCTGCAGGAGCTTTCAGCATGGACCTTGGGCACATTGGGAAGCTGGGCTGGGGGGGACTGAAGGGCTGCCAGTTCACCCTTCACACCCAGCACTTGAAATGACTGGTCACCACCCAAACCAGCTGACAAGGGGACATGCTGCCTCTCCCCAGGACTAATGCCAAAGGCTTTGCAGGTGAGTCCCACTTCCAAATTCCACCCCAGGGAACAAAACAATGGCTGGGCTTGCTCTCCATCTTCTGAGCAAGACTGGAAAAGCTGAAGCAAGCGATGCCTCCATGTGCCAAGGAGTCCCAGGCCCCCAGCCCTTCCCTATGCCCCTTCCTGATGCCAGAGACATCTGGAGACATTTCCCAAGCATGAACTTCACATAAACCACCTCCTCTTGTCCCCTTCCCCAGCCAAATAAATAAAGACATGACTGAAACCTTTAGAGTGTGTGTGGGATCCAGTTGAGAAAAACAAACCTCTGGGTCTCACTATGGTTATGAAAGCAGCGATGTCGCCTGGAAAGTATGTACCAGGGAGCAGAGAGCAGAGGGGCGAGCAGAGGAGCCGGGCACCAGCTCAAATATGACTCAAAATCACGGGAAATTATTTCTGATTAATGTAATTACTTCGGCTCCAGCCCTGATCAATATGAGGAGCTAAAATGCTCATGAACTGGCCGAGAATGTGAACTATGCAGAATGATTTGTAAAAGGTGTTTGGCTGGGTGTGCTCTCCCCTGGCTGTTGGGTTGCCCAGGGCAGGGTGACCTGGTGCCGTGGGAGGTGGGAGAGCGGTGATTTGCTAATTGCAAACTGGTGGTCCCCAAACAGAATCCCCCTCAAAGGAACAGGGAGGGGACTGCCTCATGCAGGTCCTGAGTCTAAATAAAAGCAACCAGCCTGCTTGGCTGGGCTTCTTCTGTGCTCTGACCACAAAGCAAGAGCCAAGATTGGCCTTTTACAGGCTTATGGTGGCCCCCACAGCATGGGGAGGTGCTGGTGGGCTGGCACCCAGCACAGCCCAGGCAGGGGCTCTGTGTGGGCACTGAGGGGGCAGTGGAGAACTGCAGGAGCATGGGGACACAGCTGGAGAGGACAGTGTCCTCAGGCCTCCTACCGCCTGAGCCCGAGCTGTGCCAAGTGTCGTGTCAACCTGCACGGCAGAGGTGCTGCCTCCTCAGGGGCATGGCTGTGTCTTAGGGAACCGCACCCACAGAGGCAGATCAGGAGGAGGAGCCTGGGAGATCCCTGCAAATCGAGGACGGGTTGGATGGGACTTTGAGAAGCTTTGTCTGGTAAAAGGTGTCCCTGCTCGTGGCAGTGATTGGAAACTACATGATCATTAAGATCCCTTTCATCTCGAACCATCCTGTGGTTCTAAGATCCCCTGCAGCAGGTGCCCAAGAATGATGCCTGTTGGCCATCTGAAGGTGGTAGGAACTTCCCCCTGTGAAGGCAAGCTGGGGTTGGGGAAAAGGTGCTCTGGGACATGGGGGTCTCCCATGAACTGGTGGTTCCTCTGACATGGTGAGGAAAGGGAAGAAGGGCTGTTACAGTCTCATTTTTGTCCTGCTGTTTCCTCAGGAGACTGAAGAACCCCACTGTGAATGTCTCCCACTATCCAGATTTCTCAGGACAGTGTCCCCAAAAGCAGGGATAGAGGCAGAAATAGGAAATAAGTTCTCCTGGGCCAGGAGCTGTCAGTGCTCTGGCACCACGGGGCAGGAGGAGATGGAGTGGTGAGGGCTTCACCCTCCCACTTGAGCTGCTCTTCAGGCTCCGAGCTGCCACTGCCCATCAAACAAGCTGAAGTCCCCGTCTTTGGTGGTGACAGCTCCATCTTTACCTGGCAGTGAGGCTGCAAGTGACAGCCACCACCTGATGCTGCTATTGCTGCCTCTCTCCCACAGGACACTTGATTAGCAACTGCTGGAAAACTCCCTGGTTCTTTTTGAATAGGACTCTGCTGGCTTTCAGCCATGCAAGCCCTGCCTGTGTGAGGTCCCTGCACCTACAGCCCTCCTGGCCACGGGAAGGAGACTGTTCTGGAAGTTTTTAATTTTCTGAGTACAGTGTTTATGATTTTCTTTAAAAATGGGTAAAAAAAGAAAAAAAAAGGCAAGAAAAGCCCGTGACTCGTGACTCAGTGGGATGTGTCAGGCTCTGGATTAGAATCTGCTCATTCTGAGCACTGCCACTGTGGATTGCCTCTTCTGCTTGCATAACTGGTCCAGTTCTGCTTCTGGCAGAGAGATCAGCCCACTGGTGATCTCCTTTTGAGAGATCAGACAATCCAGAGTGAGAGGAGCCCCCTGAGCCTCACAGAGCATTGCTGCCCCACCAAGCTGGCCACAGACCTCCAGGGCCATCTGCAGAGACATCATGGAGGGAGGTAGTGCAATGGTGTGAAAACATTCCAGATTTCTGTGTCCCCAGGTGGAAAATATCAGGAACTTCTATCAGGGGTCACCAGAGCAGGGCTCCCATCTGCAGCCACTGCTTCCAAGCTGGGAAAAGCCTGGCAGTTTGTGGTGGAGCTGCAGCAGCACTGCCTCAGCCACGCTGGGAACCAGGATGGGCTGGGCTGGGCTGGGAATTGCAAAGCATCCCTCCCGTACTTTCAAATCAAGACCCTTTGGGGTGGGTTTCCACTTGCTGAAGGGCTTTGGGGAGGGAAATAGAGAAAGGGAGTGTTTGACTTACGTGGCTGTCTGCACCTGGTCACCCAGGGCTGGTGATGGCAGCCTGGCTATGGCTCGGCTTGTCTCTGGAGCTGCTCCCAGCCAGTTTGGAATCAGCCAGAGCCCCAGAGGAATGTCTTACAATGCAGCAGCTCTTCAAAGGCAGCTCTTCTCGAGAACCAAACCCCAGGAAGGAAAATGCATCCTGGAACCCCTGTCACCAGGGCAGCAACTGGAGTGTGGAGAGCAGTGAGTGCATGGGGCAGCCAGGCTGCTCCTCTGCCCTCCCTACTGGCCCAGGCTGCAGAGGATATTTTGAGGGGATCTGGCTGCTGTGTATGCTGTCTGTGATACTTTTCTGACATTACCTCCATGTTCTTCCAGGGGCAGGGAGCTCCCCAGGCCACATGGAGAAATCCTGGTCTGTGATTTTGCTGGAAACCACATGTAGCACAACGTGGTTGGGGTTGGGAGAGCATTTCCCCGGCATTTGTCTGCATTCTCTAGCTGCCAGAAGCTGACCGCATTCAAATCCCGGTTTTCTTTGCATCCCTTGGTCCTGCTGAGCTGTGGTCTGCCATCCTGCTGGCCTGCCACCCAGAAATCCTGCTCTGGATCATCTGCATGAGGATTAAACACAAACACTTCCAAACCGCAGTCCTTGAGTGGGAGGCAACGAGCCGAGGGCTGTCGGAGCAAAAGGAAGATCCTCGGAGCTGTGCAGGAGAAGCCAAGCCAGCCTGGCACATGCTAGTGGGCAAGGGACAAGTGCAGAGGCTCTGACTCCAAGGGACACCAGCCACCCTCTACATGCAGCCCCAGCTTTGAGATCTCGCTTTGCTGCTGCCACAGTTCCCAGACTCGTGGTGCAGCTTCTGCAGCAGACCAGTCCCTTGCCCAGCAGCTTGGTCCAGGGATGCTCTGCTCAGCCCAGGCTCCCTGCAGCAAGGCAGAGCTGTGCCTCCAGCCTTGGCTGCTGCAGCCTCCCTCCCTAAATTCCACCTGACAGTGCTGCTGTGCCTTCCCCTGCGTTACACTTACCTCGTGCCTCCTGTGATGGCACCAAAGGTGCTACAACCCCATGGAGAGGCAGCTCGAAGGTCCGGCATTGTCACACAGCTCCTGCTTGGACCTGGATACATCCTCCACAGCCTGATTGTCTTCCTTGTCCCCATGCAGGACCACGGGCACCTGCTTTGAGCCAACCTACCTCTCCCAGGGCTTGTCTGCAGGGTGAGAGCCCAGCCTTGCTCCTCCTGCCTCTGAGCCCTGGCCCCTGGAAACATCTGCAAGGAAATAGCTGAAGGTATTGAAAGGGGAGGCAGGAAACGCTCTGAATATTTTTTTTTCTAAATATAATGGCACTAATGTTGTTTGCAGTGTTAAAAATAGAAACGAAGAGAACCTGCCTTTTTCCTGTTTGCTTTCAGCTCTCACTTTCCCGCCTGTCTCTGCATTCTGGGGCTCTGCATGAAAATAAACCCAGGAAAGATCTCAGCAGTGTGCAAAGCAAAGCCAGATGAGTTTTGCCTTGGCTTCAGCTTCCCCAAGTAGGGCCATGCTCCTCTGTGGAGCACAGGGATCTTCAGGCTGTGCACTCCTCACCTCCAGCCACTGTCCCTGCAGGCTCCGTCCAGCTGCAGTGGGACCAGCACTGACCCCACTGCTGCAGAACTGGCCACTCACTGGGAGTGTGGCCACCCTCCTGCACCCTGTGTTCAGGCTCTGGTCACTCTCCTGACTTTCCCAAGTGGATCAGTGCTACAAGTGGGCTCCGAGCAGCACTGCTGCTCTTCCTCCCATGGCTGACAGAGCTGTGCTCCTGCCCCAGGCTGGATCTGCCAGGGTACTACCACAGAAGCCCTGGGGAAAATCTTCCTGCTCCCACCTCTTCTGCTGGAGATATTTCTCCAGATGCCTGTGGCACATTCCTCTAGCATGCACTGCATGTACCCATTCTCAGGTCTCCCTCCAGCCTCCTTCCACTGGGAGGATTTTGCTGCCAATCTCTCACCAGCTCATTACAGAGCAATGGCCATCACTAAATTCAGAGGCTGATGGATTCAAATTCACTTTGGCAGCTTCGAGCCAGACCAGGGTTCCCAGAACCTGGAGGATCAGGTGTGGGAGCCAAATCCCAGTCCTGAGCACAACAAACTCGCCAGGGACACAGTATCTGAACAGCAACGTGCCTTTAATCCGGGAGGTGATACCACACCCGGGCTCAGCACGGCTGCTTGGTTGCTACAGGTGTTCAGAGGAAAAGCTCAGCACTCATTTTTCAGCAGAGCAACCCAGGGAATGCGTGTCTTGGATGGAGGCTGCTGCCTGATTTATTACAGACTCAGCTCGAGGTGCCTCGGGAGAGTAAGCCCTGGCAGAGGATGAGAGGCAGGCGTGTGTACGGATGGATTGCAGCACACAAAATGCTGCGTTGTAGTAAGACTGCCTGGAATGCACCGAAGCCGGCAGAGGGAGGATGAATGAGTTCTCTGGCCTGGTTTACATTCCTCTGCCATCCCCAGTTTCTTTCTTGAGCTGGTGAATGGGGCGGGTGGGCAGCCTTGGACTTTTGGTCTGTCTTGGAAATCCACGAGGCAGCCAAGCGCTGGCCTGGAGTGTTGCTGGCACTGTCCTGGCCACATGAGCATGCTGACAGTGCCAGAGGACTGGCTCCACTATGTCCAGGTGCCACCCCTTGTGCAACATCCCTCAAAAGGCTGACTTTTGCAAGGAGTGGTTTCTTCATAACGTGGCAGCTTACAGGGCTGACCTCAGGTTGTTCTTAGTTAGCTGAAAATCAGGTGTTTAAAATGCCACTGGACTATTGTGAGTCACTGTCTGGGCTATTTATGTGTCAAAGAGCCAGTTCTCCTGTGTGTCACTGTAAAGTCTGTGCTTGAACCTGGCATGATGTGATTTTAAAAACAACAAGAAGCTTCCTCATGCTTCACTCCCCTCCACTAGGTGCTTTCCTGGCCCTGGCATAGCTCTGGCCTTGGGTAGCCCACACACTTCTGCAGCTTTTCGACTGCCTCTTCCTGACCGAGCGTGTCTGGTGCTGCCAGTGCCCAGTCTGTGCTGTCAGCAAGCATTCAGGTTTTTCAGCAGTGGTGTGTCAGCAGTATCCAAAGGGATCATTGATTCACAGAGTGTGACAATGATGAGCTTCACTGGGGCTTCCTGACTGTGCTTTTGGGGCCCATTTGGGCACCAAACCTGTGGTAGGAATGGGGTTCTGGGATTGCACCCACCTGGTGCAATCTGTCATGGTGTTAACTGGGGCTGAGCTAGAACCATTGACAGAGGGTGGGCAATGGGGACTGACTGCCCATCGCCAGGAGCTCCTGCCCTGCTTAGTGCAGACTGTCTGTCTGACAGTCCCTCTGTAATGCACAGTGGGGTGGTTGCCCTGGATTTACAGGTGGGAGCTCAACCACAGGGATTTCCCAGGTGTTCCCCTCTGCCCGGTCCTGCTGCTCATCTGCAAGATATCCCGCCCACGACCCATGCTGTGGTGTGAGCTGGGAATGAGACAAAGCCTTGGCATCCGAGGAGAAGAAAACAGCCCTTGGAAAGGACTTTAGCCATAACCTGTGTGTTCAGGTGCTCGGCCTCTTCACCTGGCCAGGCCGAGCAGACAAACGAAGGTTCCCGGGGCGGAGGGCAGGGGGCTTGACCCGTGGTCTGGCCGGGACGGGGCGGGCGGTGGCGGCTGCACAGCCCCGATCCCGCAGCCCCGGCCCCGCAGCCCCAATCCCGCAGCCTCGATCCCTCTGCCCCGATCCCTCTGCCCCAATCCCGCAGCCCCGATCCCGCAGCCCCAGTCCCTCAGCCCAAATCCCGCAGCCCAAATCCCTCAGCCCAAATCCCGCAGCCCCAGTCCCTCAGCCCCAGTCCCTCAGCCCAAATCCCGCAGCCCCAATCCTTCTGCCCCAGTCCCTCAGCCTCGGTCCCTCAGCCCCGATCCCGCAGCCCCGATCCCGCAGCCCCAATCCCTCAGCCCCAGTCCCTCAGCCCCAATCCCTCAGCCCCGGTCCCTTGGCAGCGCGCGGGCTCTGCCTCCCTCTGGTGGCCGCTGTGCTCAGCCGGGGGCTGCGGGGCTCAGTCGGGGGCTGCGGGGCTCGCCGGGGGCTGCGGGGCTCAGCCGGGAGCTGCGGGGCTCAGCCGGGGCTGCGGGGCTCAGTCGGGGGCTGCGGAGCTCGCCGAGGGCTGCGGGGCTCGCCGAGGGCTGCGGGGCTCAGCCGGGGGCTGCG
>NW_024580668.1:8808515-8955899 GCF_017639235.1 Corvus kubaryi | reverse complement strand
GCTGCGGAGCTCGCCGGGGGCTGCGGGGCTCGCCGGGGGCTGCGGGGCTCAGCCGCGGGCTGCGGGGCTCAGTCGGGGCTGCGGGGCTCAGTCGGGGGCTGCGGAGCTCGCCGGGGGCTGCGGGGCTCAGTCGGGGGCTGCGGGGCTCGCCGGGGGCTGCGGGGCTCAGCCGGGAGCTGCGGGGCTCAGCCGGGGCTGCGGGGCTCAGTCGGGGGCTGCGGAGCTCGCCGAGGGCTGCGGGGCTCGCCGAGGGCTGCGGGGCTCAGCCGGGGGCTGCGGGGCTCAGCCGGGGCTGCGGGGCTCGCCGAGGGCTGCGGGGCTCAGCCGGGGGCTGCGGGGCTCAGCCGGGGCTGCGGAGCTCGCCGAGGGCTGCGGGGCTCAGTCGGGGGCTGCGGGGCTCAGTCGGGGCTGCGGGGCTCAGTCGGGGCTGCGGAGCTCGCCGAGGGCTGCGGGGCTCCGTCGGGAGCTGCGGGGCTCAGTCGGGGGCTGCGGGGCTCAGCCGGGGCTGCGGGGCTCAGCCGCGCTCCGGGCTCCCCGACTGCCCCGCACCCCGTGGTGCCGGCCCGTGGCCCTCGCTGGGCGCACACGCGGGTTCATCCCAGCCGGAGCCGGCGGGTGCTGGAAGTGTGAGAGGGGCCAGAACCGCTCCTGGACATTCACCTCTTGCTTTTAAGCAAAACCTTTCTGCTGCCCCTGGGGGAAAACTCTTTACAGGCAGTCTTGCATCACGCCTGGTTGGATACTAAGCCAACCTCACTAGAGACAGCTGCCTGGGAGTTGAAGCTGTTTTATTCCCAATAATCTGTTTTCAATTTCTTCTGCTGCCCTTGAAGCCAAGAGCTGAACAAAACAAGAGCTCCAGGAGATCCTATAGAATATTAATTGGGTCAGGGCCCTGGATTAGATAAATTAAAGCATCTCCAGATGCTCCAGAAAATTCCAGCTCGAAACAGTGAAGACTGGTTGCTCTTCAAACATTTTTTTGCAGAAGCAGAGGCTGTGACCAGTTGGCCCTGGGGCTTGCAGCCACTTTTGCCATGACAGCAGCCAGGCAGTGCCCCAGATAGCCCACTAGTACCAGTCCTGCCAGGAACCAGCATTAAGGAGATATGTGGGAACACCTGGTTATTCCCCTTCTCCCTCTGCTTCTTCTCCCCTTCACCTGCCTTTCTGTACTTGCAGTAGCTCCCAGTGTTGATGTTTCAGCTGGTGCTCAGCAAGCCCTGTTTGAGCAGTGAACATCTCATGTAAGTACTCAGTTTGGGATCCTCCGTTTGGAATCAGCCAGACCCTCACTGGCATTTCAGGGTGAGTGATCTGGACATCCTGGGATGGCACCTTTGAATTGAGATCAGGGAGGACAATTTAAGTTACTGCTCTGCTCTTCAGATCCTAAATCTGGGCATGAAAACAGCTCCTGTACCAAAGCCACCTACAGGCAGGGTGGGGCAGCAGCAGGGATGGACCAATGCCAGGACCAAACCCTGCTGTCTGCCAGGTTTAAGGGCTCTGCAGGGTCAGGGTGGCAGAAGAGTGAGGACAATTCCCCCAGCTTTGCTTTGCAGGATGTGACCTGCAAGTGTCAGAGCCCTGAAAGCACTAACTGACCAGCCTCACCTGCCCCATGCCTGTGTGCCCAGGAGCTGTAGTTAAGCTCAGCCCAGGGCCTCAGAGTCTTCCTGGCTATGCTGGGGGAACACTAGGCTCCTGTACAGCCACAGTGGTGCCTGGCCATGGGTCCTTTCATCTTGACTTCCACCTGTTGACTGTTTTCCTGGCTTGGTGTCAGCCCTGCACCATTGCTATGGACCTGCTGGTGCTCCTGGACCTGATCCTAGCCCTGATGGTCAGACTGACTTCCTGGCTGGGCCTGGGACCTGCCCCATCACTGTGATGTTGCCTCATTATCTGTGCTCTCAGCTGGACCTGGCTGCCACCTCTGGGTCCATGCTGCTCCCTTTTCTGGCCCAACACCTGAGTTTGGGCACAGACACAAAGATCTGGCCAGGCCTGGGATGGAGATGAAGTTATGGTGCAATGATGGACCCTTTAGCCCTGGCCTGTGAGTGCTGCTGAGAAGACCAGGGACCCCCTTCAGCTCTGGCACTGCTGTGTTACAGTCTGAGCAGGAGGGCTTGGTCAGAGCTTGTATCAGAGGCGTTAAATCCCTGCTGTGGTGGGATTTTGAGTGGATGAAATGCCCACCTCCCCCCAGTACTGAGGGGCTCCACAGAGAGCACCTCCCCACTTGTGAGCCGTGTCTCCTGCATCCTGGCAGCAGCTGACCAGCCCTGCTCCCACCCCTCTTCCCCTAGTCCCACCCAAAATGAGTGTGTGATGAAGGGCTGAGAGCTCAGCTAAAAACCCTGAGGAAGCACAAAGCTGATCTTGTGGATCCCTGGGATGTGTGGGAATTGACAACCCAACAAACCAGGTTCCAGAAGGTGTTGTCTGGGCACCCTGTGGCGAGGTGAGAAGTGGCATTTGGTTCAGCTGGAAGCTCCCAAATTCCCCTGGGCAGGGGATCTCCCCCAGCTTTTAGCTGGGGAGATTTGGGGTTTCCTGCTGTGGCAGCAGCATGGGCTGAGGCTGTGATATTAGAAAGAGTCTGAGGGGGGCAATATTATACTGATCATTTCTGTTTCCTGCTGCTCCATCCCATCCGAACTATCTCTAAGAAGGTCAGATTTGGCAAAAGCATTTTCCCTTTCTTTTTCTTTGTGTCATTCCAGTGAACACCTGAGAAACGATGTCCTCAGCTCCTCTCTGTCCTTTAGTGGCCCGGGTGGCAGTGTCTGGCCGTGTGCTGATAATCTAATTACCTGCTTACCCTGAGGGCTGGAGAACAGCTCAGCCCTCCACAGTGCGACATGTGCTGTTAAACCCCGGGCATGCAGAGTCTCTGCTGGGGCCAGAGAAGCTTATTCCTGCTGGTCACAGCTGCGGGGTGTGCAGACAGCACCCTGGCCAGAGGTTTCCTTTGGGATCCCTGTCACTCTGCCCAGTGACTCTGCGACTTCTGGGCAGCACTTGGCCATGGAACATGGTGTGGCATCTGATCTAGCTCCTTTGCTGGATGTAGCTGTGAGTTGCCTGTGAAGATGGAGAGCTGCTCCTTGTACAGCTCTGGATTGGGGGGAAGAGCTGGGGGGGGCACTGTGGGTTTGGGGCTGTGGAGCTTTGCATACGTGAAAAACTGCACAAGCCTTGGCTCTCTGGGCCCTGCCTTGCAGAGATAAAATCAGAGGTGTCAGCCCATGTGTCTCTTGGTCCTCATTCAAAAAGTGAACTTGAATAGAGACATGTGCTAGCTGGCCACAGCTGGGCTTATGCTCAGCCTGGGAGCTGCATCTGTATTGCCCTGTTCAATGACCCTTTGCTGGAGCAGGGCATCCTGCTCCCAGTGGAATTCCCTCGAGAGAAGTGCTGCAGGAAGGGGTGTGGGGGAGAATGTGTTCTGGGTGGGGCCTGGAACGCTTCCCTCCACTCCTCCCCAACAGACCCCAGAGCAATAGGCTGCGCTGTGGGCTCAGGGTGCTCAGGGCCAGGCACAGAAGGGCTGTTCCAGCTCTGTGGAAGTGGGCAGGAAGGTCAGAGTGGGGCACTGGGGCCATGCTCCAGCCACAGCCTGGACACAGCAGTGCTGCTCCTGTGGAGGTTTTGATTTGCAGGTGAGCTGAGCCTTTTGAGATGGTGAAAAAAACCCTTAGGAGGAGGTTGTTGTGCCGGACTGGGGTGAATCTGGGTGCAAACCTTGTCTCTGTTGGTGTGAGGTGTTTACAAGGAGGGCAGCAACCTCGGCAAAGAGGGTGGCAGAGCTGTGTTGCTGAGTCACGGCTCTGCTGCAGCCAGCCACGATCAGGGATGTGTTCATTCTTCTAAGGAGCACAAAAGAGAAAGGTGTCCCCACCTCCTGATTGCTGGAAATCAGGTTGAGCTGCACTGAGACCTTCCCAGCATGGTGATATGAGATATGCTGGAACATGCCTGGCTCACGTGCTGCTCTTGTCTCTGGGCTTCTCTTTGTGAAAATTTGGTCAGGACAGGAAGGGACTGGTGTGTACTGGGGCTGGAGTCCCCTGCTGTGCAGGCAGCAGAAGGGTCCCCTGTCCTGGCATGGTGGGAGTCTCTGGGCACTGACCCAGGTGGGAGGGGGACCTTTTATCATCCCACCATCGATAGGATCGGTTCCAATCTTGCAAGCAGCAGCAAGTTCAGTAATTCCCTAGCAACAAACCCTTCCCCAGTGCCTGAGGCATCATCCATTGTGGTGAAGGTGGTGGGTGCACTTGGCCAGGGAAGCCTTGTATCCACCTACCCCCTTATCTCCTGGTCTCCTCAGGATGATCTTGGATCTAGACCAGTTGGTCTGTCCTGGTCAGAGGTCACATCCTGGTGAGGTTTTTGTCTTATTTGCTGTGGCTGGTTCAGGTTTTCTCTCAGCTCCTCTTGACAGCACTGGCACAAGAGGGACAGGGCCACATCTTTCCATGGGGTGGAGTTGGCTCCTTGTCTTTACCCACAAGAGAAATCCAAGGGCAGCCAGAGCCCAAGAGCCCAGGAGGAGCTGAGCTATCTGGCAAGGTGAACCCTGCTTCCATTTGTGGTGATAATGCCCTTGTTCTTGAACTTGAACACTGGATTTTAACAGTGAAACAGGCTGACAAAGCAGGTAGGGCAGAGGGCAGGGTGGTGCCCCTGCTGAGGTGAGGCTGCTCTACACCACAGGGACTGTGTGCTCCTCTCACGTGGGAGGGTCTGTCTGCACCCTGTGACCCAAATTGCTCTGTGAGAATGGGGCTGCCTTTATCCTTAGACATCCCACAGCTTCCAGGGTGGGCCTTGGAGGCATTTCCAAGCCTGAAAGACTGCCAGACTCAGACCACTGCTCTTTCCCACAGCCCAAAGCACTGACTGTGTTTCTCTGCCTTCTCTCTGCTTTATTACTTTCAAAGCTGTTCTATATACCAGCCTTGGGGGCTGGTGTACTTGTCCTGTGGGGTCTGGAGCAGTCCAGTTGCCCCCTAGGTCATTTCAGGAAGCCTTATTGTCCAGAAGATGTTCAGGATAGGTTAAAATACATGATGCTGGGTGCAAATTTGCCCTGTGTTACAGCCCTAATCTGGTTAGGGGATCAGTGCAGCAGGCTTGCAGCAGCCCACGTGGCTCTGCCAGTGGCTGCATCCTGGGATGTGCCTATGCTGGGCATGTCATCAGCTGGGTGTGCATTTCTGTGCTGCTCAAAAATGCCCCAAAATGGGAAAATGCAGCCTGTTTACAGGGTAGCCCCATCTGTTCCCTGGGGTGTGTCTCAGGGGGGTTCTACTGCAGAGGTTCTTTCTATTTTCAGGCTGGTGTTGTTTTAGTGGTGTGAGGGTTGTGGTTTCCTTGTAAGCAGTGCCAGACAGGAGCCCTGCAGAGGAGTCTGCCCAGTGGTGTCTCTTAAGTGTCATCAACCCTCCGAGGAGCTGCTCAGTGGCCCTGTTTGTCCTGATGCTCTTGGCCCTGCAGTGGCCTGAATATCCTTAGGAAAAGCCCAGCACTCACTCCCTGCTGATGGAGAGCTGGGACAAAGCTTGCCTGGTACCAGGGGTTGATGCAGGATCTGCTTCTGCTTTTGGAGGCCAGTGTTGTGTCTACTTCCAGCTCCTTTGAGAGCAGAGGGGAAACGAAATCACTTTGGGGAGCAGGGTGGATCCTCAGTGGGGTTTTTGCCCTTCTCATTGACCACAGAGTCCCATGATCCCCAGCAGGAACCAAACGGGACACAGCTGAGTTCCCACCAGTGACTCCAGCGGTGGCTCACCCAGGGGCAGAGGTTTTCCCTGCCCTGCAGGGAAGCTGCAGAAATTAAATGGGAATTGCTGACATAAGTTAAGGCTTTGTCTCAAAACCAAAAATTTTGCAGAAGCAATGGATGTTTGGGCTGAGAATGTCTCATCTGGCAAATTCGACCTGTACAGCTTTATGTCATGATGTCTACCATTTATACTGGTAGAATTAATGAATTTAAACACATTTTCCTCCATTAGCTACTTAGAATGGGCTGTAGTGTGATGCTGGTATCTGGTAAAAAAACCCCCAACAAACCAACAAAAAAACCCAAACCAGAATAGAAAAGTGCCTTTTTTAAGATCTAAGCCCAGCATAAACACACTTCTTATTATTTTTGGAAAGCTGTTTGCAGGTGTCAGCAAGCCTGACACACAGCTGGTATTAACTTCTGGGGGCAAGAGAAAGGGAGCAGGTTTAAATATAGCTCCTGGGAAATAAGCATTGGAATAGCTTCCAAGATCAGTTTTACCCCTACTTTGCTGCCTGGAATTTTCCCTAAAAATAAAAAAGATAAACAATCAACCTCAGTGACCAGACAAATGTGCAGATGAACAGTTGCTTTCGTCCAGGATGGCGCCAGAGCATCCTTGTGCTTGTCCAGACAGGGCCCTGTTTGTCCCCCTCTGGTTTCCCAAGTGGGAATTCACCATTAAAAGACAGATTTGTTCTTCTTGAGCCTTCTGGCTGCAGAGAGGTGTGGTGTTCTCATAGGGAAACACAGATTTAATACCAACAGCACAGCAGCTACTGCAACCACCTGATTAAGCCAGTGGTAAAGATGGATAAAGTGGATCAGGGTCAGGTCAATTAAAATCAGCCCAAGCCGTGTTTCTAAGGCTCTGCAACACACTTGTGTCCAATGAATGCACTGTGCTGACACTCCTGGAAAGAGCTGAGTCTGCAGCACACGTGTATTTGCTAAGCAGAAAAAAAAACATCAGAACCCCCTTACTGCACCATTCCCAGCCGATGGGGCCAGTTCAGCTCCATTTGCCTCTTTCTGACCTTTGCTATCAACTCTCCTCCCAGCAGAAAATTACCCGCAGGCTATTTTTTTTTACCCTGTAATTTCCTCTAATCTCTAATAAATGCTCTAATTGACCTCTGTCCTCCCAGTGTACATGACACACCGAGCAGGGCTGCGCCCACAGAAGATCATTAGAAAGCACCGTCTATTCACAGTGGGGCCCTTTGTGTTGTAATTGCTTTGAACCAGAAGTCAGACATCAAATATGTGATGTTGTGAGTCATTATCTAGGCAAAATAGATGCTTTTTGGGTGGCTGCTAAAAAAAGCCCATGATATGCAGGTGAAATGGTCCATGTGAGCCAGAGCTCACCTTGCCCAGAGGCAGTTTCACACCCAGTGGCTAATCTGTACCCTGCCTGGACCATTTTATTTGTGCCCAGACCATCTGTGCACACCCAGGGAGGGGAGGGGTGTGTTTCCCAAATTCAGCACTTTCAAAGCTTTGGGAGCTTGAAACGATGTCACCTTTTGGTGACCCCAGAAATCACAAATTTTAAAATATATGCTGTTTATTCCCGCTGGGTTTCCATAAGCCTGGTTACTGCTTCTCCATCCCACAGTCTCCTGAAAGCCCTGAGTGGTGCCAGGCTCGCACTTGGCAGCTAATGATTACTTTCCCCTGCCAGTCACTATTTTGTAAAGAATATTTTTTCCAGTTAGCTGTGGCTAGTGTGCTTTGTCTGTACAGCATGGATGCAGTCAGGGCATCCCTGAAAGGTGGTACTTAATAAAAGAGAACATGTTGATGAACCTTCCACCCCAGCCAAGCCCTGGGCTATTCCCATGGGCTCCACTGCAGTGCACATACCCAAATGACCTTGGGATTTGAGCTGAAAAACTACTGTTTTCTCAATGCCTACTGGGCTTTGGGGCAGAAATTCCATCACTGCTCTCATGGCAAAGCTGGGGAGGCGCGACAAGGGAGGCTGGTGACATTTCCTTGTGGAGCAGTGAGCCTGTAGCATGTCCTGCACTCACTAATCGTTGCCAGCACCAGCTTGCAGCCCCTGTTTTCAAGGCTGCTCGCTCCCCTGGGCTGTTTGTTGTCACCTGACTGTGACAGCACAGGGCCGGAGGAGCACCCAGCTTTCCCCATCCCCACAAGAAGAGCTCTGCGTAGCTAATCCCCTGCTGCCAGCTTCCACAAACAGTGTCCATCTGGAGTAAACACAGCTGGGGAAGGAGATGAGGAAACTTTATTTTGCAACCATTTGTGGTAGTGTTCACAACTACAGCCCTAGGTGCTCTCTCTGCTTATGCACCAGAGCAAGTAACAATAGTATTTTTCATTGATATGGTGATGCTTGTCTCCAAGGCTCCCTGCAGACCTGGGCTGTGGTCTGAGGACAGCCTCACCTGGGCAGGTGAACTCCTGTCATGCAGAACTAAGCTGTGGTCCTTGCCTCTGCAGTGATTTTGGAAATGCCACCTGCCTGGTCAGTGCCTTCCGGGAAGCTTGGGTCTCGTCTCACCCAGGGCTGCATATGGGCCCCAGGGATGCTCCCCAAGGGTCACTCTAGGGAGTGGTTCAACCTGGCAGCTCTGCCTTTAGCTAGATGGGGATGCTAGGTCTGGAATGACTGAAAATCTGTTCTCTCCAGTTTTAGAGAAGCCATGCTTGACAGAGAGGAGCAGGCAGAACTTCTCTGAAAGTCTCTTTTTCTGGAGATACTCAAGACCAACCTGGACAGAACCCTGTGGAACTCTAGGTGAAACTGTATTAGCAGGGGGGCTGGACTAAATGATCTCCAGAGGTTCCCAACCATTCTGTGATTCTGTGGCTTTCTGCCTCACTGTCTTCAGAGATTTGGGCTGCCATGTGCATCACCCACGGGAGAGGAAAGCAGGAGGCAGAGGAGTAGCATAAAACATGGCCAGCTCACTCAAAATAAATGAAAAGCTGAGTGTGAGTTTGCAGGAGCTGCAAGTAGGTGTATGGTGGACCAAAAGCCATCAGACAAACCAAGTGAGTCACTGAGCAGCAGGTTTGAGAGCAGGAAAGGTTAAACACTGTTGGATTGGCTTAAGACTGCAATCAAAGCTGGACATTGCTTTCCTGTTCTACAGGCTGAGCTGTCATTTTTTCCTGTTATATTTTCTGTCAGTGTTATCGTTGGAGTAGCAGAACCACCGGGGCCCTCAGCTTCTGAAGGAAACACGAGTGGGATTTCAGGAAGGGTGGGTTTAGATTAAATTTGAGGGAGAAATTCTCCCCTGTGAGAACAGTGAGGGTGGCACAGGTTGCCCAGAGAAGCTGCGGCTGCCCCATCCCTCCAAGTGTCCAAGGCCGGGTTGGACGGGGCTTGGAGCAACCTGGGATAGTGGAAGGCGTCCCTGCCCATGGCAGTGGGGAGGAATGGGATGGACACCAGCGCCCCTCCACAGCCAAAGCGCCCTGCCGCGGTGTGCCTGCCCCGGGGCCGGCGTGCGCGGCGCGGGGCGGGGCGGGGCCGGCGGGGGCCGGGCGAGCGGGGTGGCGGAGCGGGGGTGGCGGCAGAGCGGCGGCAACGGCGGCGGCAGCGGCAGCATGGAGCAGGCACAGAGAGTGTTCGGGGGACCCAAGGTGAGCTGGCAGCGCTGCCGGAGGCTCAGGGCTGGGAATGGGGCGCGCCCCGGGACCGCGGTGCTGTGCACGGAGCGGGGGTCGGGGCGCGCCCCGGCGCGGAGGTGCCGCGCTCCGGTCGTGCCCCGCAGCCGAGCGGCAGCACCGGCTCTCCGCACCCCGGGGCTGCAGCCGGCTGGGAACCGGGACGCGGCCGGGCCGCTCGCTGGGGATGTGCCCTCCGGGACAGGGCTCGGTGGGCGCTGTCCCCCCGCGGTCGCAGCCGGGCGCTGCGCTGCCCTGGCCCGGCGCTCCCCGGTGTCCCGCGCATTTCGCCGCCGCCGCGATGCGGGTCCAGGCTCATCCCAGCGCCCGGCCGGGGACACGGCTCCGCCGGGCTGGGGGTGCACAGGTGGCCTGGATGGGGAAGGGGCAAGTTCTGAAGGGCCCTGCATCCCAACTACTCTCGTAGTCTACTAAAACAAATGTTTTCTCTTGTGTTTTTTATTTTGTTTTGTGGGCTGATTTTGTTGTTTTGTGGGTGCTTTCGGTTGGGTTTTTTTGTGGTTTCGTTGTTGTTTTTTTTTTTCTCTTACACGTTTAGTTCAGTTACTCCTCAGATACCCGTGACACCACCTTGGTGGCTGCTGTCAGAGTGTGCTCCAGTCTTTCACTCTCTCCATGCCCTGTGTACTACATCTCTAGTAGGATCATACGGTAATATGTTTGTTATTTAGATTGTAAAATAGAAGAGGAAGAAGATGAAGCAGCTGTGGTTAGCAATAGTCCTGTATCTGATTTGCAGAACACTGCCGGTGCTGCAGGGTTGCTCAGCTCTCAGGCTGTGGTCTGGGTAAGCTGCTGTACAGGGAGCAGGTCTGCCAGGCTGGGCTTTTGGGGAGAAGTAGGAGTCAAGGCAGAGGAGACCAAGAAAAATGATGTGAGATTTGTGGTGCTCCCGCTCTGGGAGAACGTGAGTGGTGGCAACTGCTTGTGGCTTTTCCAGAGAAGGAGATTGTTTCCAAAACCACGAAAGGACTGGGGGGTTTTGCTGCTGTTTGCATCCTCTCTCGCTCCCAAACCGTTTATCTCTCAGTCTGAGTTTGCACCAGGAAAGTCTCACATGCTTGGAAAAGGCAGAGTGCACAGGTCTGATTTGTGTTTCATTCCATCATTATGGTTCCCTTTCTAGGAAGCTGATCCATGGAATAGCAGGCAAGATACCAAAATCCCTGCAGTGTTGGCAGCTGCTAATGGTTAAAGCCTTTTTAAGTCCACCTCAGTTTTGGGAGATAGTGGTTTTTCATCAGCTGCACTAAGAACAAAGGCTGTTGTGTTACCCCAGTGGTTTTAAACTGTTGGCTGAGAGAAGCAACTTAAGTTCTTCTTTCATTTGTGCTTCTACTTTTCCAGTGTGTGGGAGAGTGGGATACCGAAGAGAAAGACCTAGGAAAAACTGCAGGGTTTGACTGCTAAGATCAGACTTCTGTTTTCTGGCTATTGGCAGTTACGAGACTGGTTTTCCTGACTCAGGCAGTCCCTTTCAGCCCTGTGAACCTGCTAAGTCAGGCTTGGGGAAAAAAAAATGGGCCTGAAGTCAGTTAATGAGCCCTATTCATTCCTCTGGATCCTCTGCCATTGGGAACGATCAGTTTTGTGTTTTAGAGATGTTTCTGGTAACTGGAGCAGCTTCAGCCCTGGCTGAATGTGGGGCCAGGGCTGCCTCTGCATTTTTCAGGAACTCGCTGACTCCCAGTGACTGCAGTGATGAACAGGGAGCTGCAGGAGGACAACTTTGAACCCTGCTTATCGTAGGCTGTAAAAGAGCAGAAAAGGTTGGTGTTTCTTGACGTCAGCCATCACCCTTTCTGTTCCACAACCAGAGCAGAGACCTTGTCCTTGCTTGCTGCTGGCTCCTCTTCTTGTAGGCCAGCCCCAGCTTGAAGGCTTCAGGACATGTGGCTGTCTTCTCCTGCACCTCCCATGTGCCTTGAGCTGTGTTGTGGAGAACAGAATGGGAATAGGGGTTTCTGGGGTCAGGCTCACTCCCTCCCAGCAGCTGGTGTAGCTGGTTTGCAAAATAATCATCAGGTCACATGGGGCAGGTGTTCTGCCAGGCACACTGTGTGTGTCAGCCTCTCAGCAAAGAGTGGCTGCTGACCCAGCCTGGGTGGCACCAAAGGTGCCTCTGCTGGCTGTACCCAGGGGATTTGGGTGGATGTCCTGCCCCACTCCACTCCCTGCAGCACTGCAGACTCTCTGTGCCTATTGTGGGGACTGCGAGTGCACGGTGATGTGTCAAGGATGATGTTGTATTTGGCTTGTCCACTTATCGTGCACAGCCTGACCCCTGACTCGGCATGGGCCAGAGCCTGGTGCTGCTGAGGCTGCGTTGAGCTCAAGCCATACCTTACACCGTGGTACCTTGTGTGGTCAATTCTTTGATAACTGAGTACAGGGATGCTCTTGGATAACCTTCCCGGATCCACTTGTCAAACATGGTGGCAGTAAGAGGTTGGCTTGGTGCTGCACAAAGTGCCAGGACTCTGTTTATTGCTCTGAAGTGGTGCCTCGCTCCAGTGAACACCAGGTGTGGGTGTGAGGTCTGTGTTGGGTCGGTGGGTACATGGCCCTGCCACCCCATGAGAACCATCACCTGGGATGACACACAGCCACCATCACCTGTTAATGTCACCAGAAGTCTCCTGCTGAGGTCAATGGAGGTTGAGTAGTTGGTGCCAGGAGGGTGGTACTAAAGGTTGCTCAGCACGGGAGCACCCTCCTCTTCCTCAGCCACCAAACCCATGAATCATTGTCTAGCTGCCTAGAAAGCACAAATATTTCCTGCAGTGGAGCAGTGTGGGTCTTGTAGTCTCCCATGCTTCTCTTCTAAAGGCTCATGCCCTAAAGCATGTGACAGATACATCTCCCAAATGCATTTGTGGTGTCCTCAGGCTTGAGGATGATACTGTGCCACTTCCACTTCACAACCCCCTTGGGCCACTTTCACCTCTTGCTTCTAAATGAGTGTTTGAGGTGAGTTTAGGATGAGGATCACTTTGTTCCTGACAGTGCCTGTCCATAAAGCCAGTCTTTGGGGAACATAGTTCATTGTTTTTTGCAGTGATTTGCCACACTTACCTAATAATTGACAAATTACAGCTGTAACTGCCCTGGTTTTCAGCTATTGGGATTAATAGAATGAACCTAAATTATCACCTTTTAAGAGGCAGATAAATAATCCTGGGCACTGTTAAGGGTTTTTAAATGATGCAACTTTATCAGCTGCCTGATTATGTATTAACATCTGCTGGAAACCTCACAATAAAAGGGGCAGACTGACTTTGGTCATTGTATATATTTTTTAAAAGACCCTAAAACCACCTAATACACAAAACCTTCAAGTGCCTTAGCTTGAATGGCTCTTTTTATGCCATATAATGGGCAAGCTGAGCAAGTAACTGTTCTGCCATGGTCCACTGATCAAACCATAATAGAGAAATTGTGTTGGGTTGACTGTGGCTGAAAATACTTTGAATGTTTGGTTAACTTTTTCCCCTTAATTTCACTACATTAAAAATAATCAGACTTGATCTTGGAATGGAGCATACTTGTTTGAGTACCTTCCTTTTTGTGTTTGAATTTATTTTTGAAACTTATTACATCTCAAAGAAAACATTACAATGTTTTCAGAGAAGTCAAGCCAGAGCCCTTAAAACTTCTCCTTTTTAAAAGTCCGAACCAGCTTGCTGATATCTGCACTAAAGAATCATGTGCCATGGTTGAGCTAAAACTTTTTCAGCATAAAAATGGAAAGCACTGGGTTTGCTCTGATGGTCTTGCTGGGGGCTGTCTGTGCTGAGGACGCACAATTTACAGCCTTTTGAACATTCTTTGAACCCATCCATCTGGCTTTCAACAAGCCTAGAGTGAAACTAAAAGTTTTATTGCGTTACACTCTGGGTTTTTGATGGTGGGAGGTCCGTGGAGGTGCAGGAGAGCTGAAGGGTGGCTGCACAGAGCTGGTCCTGAGGGTCCTCACTGTAAATGGGAGAAGAGCAAAGCTCCTGCCTCAGGAAAGCGTTGGAGAGTTCTGCTGCTTTCTTGTTCATCAGAACAGGTGATACCACATCCAGATGGGCTGTGAGAAGGGAAGTTATCAATCTGGTCTAGTGGGTGGCATCCCTGCCCATGGCAGAGGGGGTTGGAGCTAAATTGGACCTTCAAGTTCCTTTCCAACCCAAACCTTTCTGTGATTTTATGATCAGTGGTCCTGGAATGGTTGAAGGCTCCTCTCCAGTGCTGGTGCAGCCTGTGGTGCTGTTCAGATCCTTCACCAAGTGTTGAGATCCCAATTTAATATGTGTGCACGTGCTTTCTCTCCAGATAAATTGGAGGGTTTGGGGTGGGAGACCACATGGAGCTGTGTACTAAGGAGCAGAGAGCTCTGGAAGAAGTACTGAGCTCCTGCATTCACCTAATTTCTGCTTGCTCAGCCATCGTCCCCTGGAGCCACAGTTCGGAGAAAACTCTTTCATCCTTATCTGGGTACTTTCCTTGGCTTAAGGCAAGGTCGTGTCACCCATTTGTATCTGGAAAAGACTTGTGCTTTGTTTACCCAAAACAAACACGAAGGAAGAGAGCTGAAATGTAATCTGCAGTGAGCAGCCTCCCACGGACCTGGAAGCCCTCAGGGTCTGTGAGCAAGAGTGCCCCCCGGGGCAGATGAGCTGCTGGGTTGTGCCTCTGCTGATTGCATCCTTATCTGGAGCCCTGTAGGCACACCTTTCCATCTTCTGAATGTCCTTTGGCCGTCTAAATAGCAGAGATCGAAGCTGCAGAAAACGGTGCTCTGAAGCACTGATCTTGAGGAAACCCAAAACTTTTGGGTTGAACAGCATTGCATGACGGTTTCTTAGCACTTGGTTTAAGTGTCTCCAGACCCAAAAAAAAAAGCTGGCAGGTGAGAAAGAGCCTGTTGCTGATATTGGAGAGGAACTTTGTTGCTTTACAAGCATCTCACCTGCAGAAGTGGCAGAAGGAGGTGGCTTACATAGATGAAGGATGCCATGGAATCTGCTTTCTCATTGATGGAAATATGTTGAGATGTTCTTGCAGGAAACACTTGAAAAGTATTTGAGGGAGAAGACCTCAATAGGTTCAGGTTGCTTTGTTTTTAAATCCAGTGTGAGCAAATTTCAAGCCTGTAACTCCATCAGAAAGTCATAAGAGCTGTTGAATACCTCAAGGAGTGGATCTTGCATGGTTTTAAAATAGGAATTGGAGCTTAAGAGTGGAAAACGTGCCAGGCGTCCACATCTGGCGGTGCAGACCCTGTCTGTAGCCTGTTATTTTATCTGCTGCTTTGCAGGACATTTAGTCCTCATAAGCAGGCTTGTGTAACTCAAGGAGGGGGGAAAGATCAGGTTTTGCCCTTTTAAAATCTTCCTCTCTGTAGATTCAGATCATATCTTAAGGGTAGGAGAAGTGGCAGGGATATCTTTTTACCATCTGCTAACAGTGGTGTCTGTGGGTGTGTTCATGACCCCTGGGCCAGCTGATTGCCACAAGCAGTTTGATCTATTCTGAGCCTGCCCATCTGCATTTGGCATCCCACCAGTGCTTCCGTGGCAGCTTCGTGGCCATGGTGTGGAGATGGCCTGAACGCCAGCACTGTCCCTGCCCTGCCTTTTGCAGCAGAAGTGGCCAGCGACAGCCCTGGCAGTGAGTCAGGTGCCTCTGCCTGCAGGGCAGGTGTGCAGGGATGGGAGTGAGCTCATGGGCATCAGTGCACGCCCCAGAGATGGGCACTGCCAGCCCTGTGCCAGGAGCTCACGTCACCTGCTCTTGGACACTTGCAGGCACCACTTACTCAATTTTCTCCCAGCTCCTCGTAGTTATTGTTTGATACATGCCCTGACGGCAGAGGGTTTGTGGGTTTTAATTAGTAACCCTGGGTAGTTTAGTTATCCATGCAAATATCCAGTCCTCTTCTGAATCCTACTCCATTCTTACCCTTGGCACCCTGCAGCTATCGTCTATGCAGGAAGATGTCCACGATGTTATATCTAAAAAGAACTTAGTGTATTAAGTTTCTAATCTACACTTTCATTTAAAAATACAATTAAATTAGATATGTATTTTGTAGGCTATTCCGTTACTTAAAAGAAAACAGTTCTGGAAAGATGAATATCTAGCGGAAACATTTTACAGCTAATATTTTCCTTCCCAGTTCGACTTCCAAATTACTTTTGTCATGTTCCTCCAAAAGCCCCAGCTGGCTAATGGAAAAAGCTTGCTTTTGCTTTTCTGGGTCTCTTTCTCCAAAATCCAGTGTTTCAGCAATAATGGGGAAACAGGGCTTCAGAGTGAAAAGACCTGAGTCACTGTCCCATTGCAAATAAGTAAAAATTTAAGTGTTTTATTTTGAAACCTTGTTATCTCTATTGCACAGCTAGTTACTATTATTTTTTACAGCACCTTTGTGCCATGGGACTGACCCCTTATGTAGGATTAGAGAGCCTGTAAGCCCTGATAATACCAAGTAATTAACAACCCATCAGGAGCTGATTCTTGGAAGTGAAGTCAAAGTTTTTGTGTAATGACTCTTAGCAAATTAATCGGTGTTTGGCTGCCTGCAATTTCAAGGAGGAAGCAAGCTGGAAAGTGAGCATGTTTGGGGTTTGCTTTTTTCACTCTTCCCGAACTCTAAATAAGGAGAGGACAGTTCCTGAAAATTACTGGAAACAGAATAAATTTCTAAAGATTCATTAAATGTGTGAGCTGCAGCATAACAAAATATTTAGATGATACTTAGATATTGAAGAAGAAAATTTATAATGGTTATATTTTAAAAAATGTTTATGTGCCTCCTTGTCATGACTTTGTCTTTGTATTGGCTGCATTTATACCCACGTGAGCACCAGCTCCTTCTCTCTGAACTGTTGTTGCAGCTCTAAGAGTACCTGACCCATTTCTCTTATTGCAGGTAGAGCTTCACGTCCACCTGGATGGAGCCATTAGACCAGAGACCATCTTGTACTTCGGCAAGTGAGTTGGGGGCGGGAAGGAAGCTCTGGGAGCTGCAGTTCAAAGGCATCATCCCTTCTGCTTCTCCAGATCTGTGGCAGATGAGCTCCGGCAGGCAGCAGACCTGGCTGGTGCTGGTTCTGTCTCTGCCCAGACCTGACTGCACAGTGTGAGGACACTGAGCACACCCCAAAAGACAGTGGGGCTTCACAGGTAGCAGGAATGTGACTGTGTTGGTCGTGGGTTTGTGAGCTGGGCAAGCTGAGAGGCGCCACCATGAGAAAAGTCCAGAAGATGTCTCATAAAGAGCTGCCTGCCTTTGAAGTGTACCCAGGACACAGCAGAGGCGCTGTATTCTCATCTCTTTTTCCACATTCCTAATCTCAAAAGCAAGTGGAATGACAGCAGGCTGTGAGCATTGTCTTGGTGGTGCTGCTGTTCCATGGTTTGGGAGGAAAAACCAGCTTGGGTGCCCTTGCCTGCCCTGCTGCCATGTGGATTTGAATCCCAGGCTGTCTGCCCGGTGTCAGCAGTCAAGGAGTCACGCTCGTGTGGGGGTGACCCAGGGAAGCACTTGGCAGTGACTTAGAGAAAGGTTGTTTCCTTGACAGAGCCCACGTGCATCTTCCTTCAGTGTAGATTGTGTGGGAAGCATGGGGTGAATGATTAACCTGTGTGAGGGCCTGGCTCCACATTTGTAAGCAAAGTAAACAAGATTTCTTCCAGCTGTCACTGATACCCTCAGATCAGGAAGGTGGCAAGGGTGAGGATTTTGGGAAACAGCCCTTAGGCATAGCTCTGGTATTTTGGGGAGGAAATCAGTTCTGAGGAGGATGGGAAGTGGTTCTGGCATTCTGTGAGCCCAGCAGATTCCAAGGCAGTGCAGTCCTACGGGGAAATAATCTTTCTGGAGTAGCTTTCTCTGCAGGGCCTGGCCATACTTTTTGCTGCGTAGTCAGAGAGGAGGGTGGGTCAGGGCTGTCCACCCCATTTTTTGCTGGATGCTGGCATGGTGAACTGAGTCAGGGTTCCTGCTGGTGGGCTGCAGGGCTGGAATACAGGTCTAAATGAACAAAAGAGTTGGTGCTGACTCCGTGGAGCTCTGCTGGGTCCGTCTGCCTGCAAATGGGAAATGCCAGTGTAGTCCCCTAGGAAAATTGTAGGAGCCCTGAAAGCCAGGAGGCACTGGCTGTCTGGGGATCCTGTGCCAGGATCCTTGCTTAGGGCAGAAACCTTCATTGCCTGAGTGTGTGCTGAGTTCCCTCTTATTTTTAAACAGCCCTGGCATCTCCCTGAGCTGCCAGCCCTCGGGTGGAGCAAGGCTGTGCTATTCATGGGCTCTAAAACTTAAACTCACACACAAAAAAAGCAGTGGGGCAGTGCAGAAGGCTATAGGGGACTGACTGCCTTAATAACCTCACCCTGGGCACAGAAAGCTGCTTGTGGTCTATTTTTAAAGGTAAAGAGCTGGAAATAAATTTGCCAGGTGGTGTCTGACCATGTACACATAACCCCAAGCTGCTGAGATGCACAAGCCCCCTTGGGCAGTGCACTGCTGAACTCAGCTGTTTTCAGAAACTTTGTCTCCAATTCTGTCAGATCTGGGTCAGTCTTTGCATCTGCCCTGCCCAGCCAAAGGGCTCAGAGCTGTGTCAAACCCCTCATGGGGTCTAGGTGTCCCCAGGAGAGGTTCCCTTTCCAAGGTGGGATGGTGTGCACGGTGCTGCCCGTGGCTGCAGGGGGCTCTGGGCAGCACACTGAGGTGGCAGTAAGGACAAACATGTTCCCCTCTGGCCACTGTGCTTCAAGAAGAATCCCAGCTACAAGGAGGGTTGGATGGGGCAGCAGGAGCTCCAAAAACCACACTGGCATGATCCACCAGACCTCCTCATCCAGAGGCGTGACTCCAGTGTGGATCATCCCAAAGCACTGCCACTGATGCCTGCATGAAGGCACTTCTTCAGGAAGCACATGAAAGAGGTCAGGGAAGTGGCTTTGCTCTAGGAAACTTTCGCCGGGCAGGTGGAGGAAGGTGCAAGTTGGTTCCTGGAGCAGAGACTGATGTGTCAGTGCCATGGAAAGGGCAAGGCAGGGAGGAAAACCGATGCCTTGGCAGGGATGAGTGTTCCCTGCTGAGAGCCAGCAACTTAATCTGTGCAGATTGCATGTGAGGGCTGAGCGTGGGGCTGGTTTCCTTCCTGGCTGAGTGGGGAAGGAGCAATGTTTACCAAGCCCAGGAGCGGGGTCCTTTGGACTGTGTCCTTGCATGGCTCATTGGGATGGTTGCTGGCATCGCAGCACTAAACTGTCTGTGGTGTTTTGTCTCTATTAGGGTTCTTCCATCAATCAGATGTAATTCATTGTGGCAGGAAAGAGGATTAAAAACAAATGTCTAGTTATTATTCCAAATTTGTGTTGGCTTGTGCAGGGTACCGGGGTGGGGGGGGGTGGCAAAGCCTGCCCAGGAAGCTGCAGCAGCCTTGGCTGGCAGCACCCTCGATCCCGGCTGTCACCACACCGGGAACACCTTCACCCACTCGGTATTCCAGCTGCTCTTCCCTCTTGGAAGCATTTATGTGGGCATTAGCATGCCTGTCCTTTTGGTGAGAGCAGTTGTTGCCATTTGTTCCTGTGTGGGAGCTGTTCCTGTCACAGAAGATGCCACCAGGATGCTGAGCTCAGGAACCAGCTCGCTCGCAGGAGCTGCTGGCACCAAACCCATGAGCCACGACACTTCTGCCTGTGTGACCCCAGGCCTTGGAGCATCTCTGTGATGTTTCAATCCTTTGAGCCTGCATAAGTGGAAATTAACTTTTCTAAAGAATTTTGGCAATTCTGCTGCTAGGTCTAGGAGGTGCCAAGAAATAATCCAGAGCCCCTTTAGATGAACTCCTTCTTAAGCTTAAAATGTGCCCTGGCTGTGTTCCTGCCGGGTCAGCCTGGGCTTGTATTTCGGTTTGTTTGTGCTTTGCCTGTGTTTTGGATCTCCTTCCTCCCCGCTGAGATTCAGGGCTCCATCCGTGAGGAGATTTTGGAAGGACAGCGTGTGCTGTATCTTTCCTGTGAAGAAATGGTGGTTGATGCTGCCAGCTTTGGAGGCAATTGGTGTATGAAACGCACTGATTAAAAACGCGATAACCTTCCCTGTCAGTAACACGTGACTTCATTTCCAGGAAAAGAGGCATCCCTCTCCCCGGAAATACTGTTGAGGAGCTCCTGAAGTATGTCAGTTATGACACACCACTGACACTTCCCCAGTTTCTAGAGAAATTTAATTACTACATGCCTGCCATTGCGTAAGTACCCTGCTTTTTGCTTCGTCCCCCTCAACCCTTGGAAGGATCCCTTGGCTCAGCCTTGGAGGTGCCCTGTGGGCCCTGAGCGTGACAGGTCCCACTGCCACCCCTGCAGGGGTGACCGTGAGGCGGTGAGGAGAATTGCCTACGAGTTTGTGGAAACAAAAGCAAAGGAAGGGATCGCCTACGTGGAGGTCCGGTACAGCCCTCACCTCCTGGCCAACGCTGGTGTGGATCCCATCCCCTGGGGACAAGCTGAGTGAGTGACCCTGCCGTGCTGGGGAGCTGGTGGGTGGCTGGTTGGGCATGGAGAAGGCACGGCCAGTGCCAGTCAGCCACTGTGTGTTCAAAGGCTGCTGTAACAAACCTTTCTCCTCCCATGCAGCAAGAGCCAGCATGCTTCCAGCTTTCTCTCCCATTGAGAGGGTTTTTCATCTTAAATATCTCTGTGTGCTGCAGTGTTTTAACATCCCTTGCTCTGGGCACCGAGTTCTGCATGTGCAGAGCAGTTGTGCTCAACCTTCTGTCTGAAGCCATTCCCTGTGAGAGATATGGACTGCCTGACCACAAAACAGGAATTTGAGCTGGCAGAGATGGTGGGTGGTGTTGGAGGGGGCTGGTGATCTGATCCCTTCCTTTCATGTCATCCCCTCTGTGATATGTGCATTAAATCAATGCAGGGCTCTGGGGCCCCTCCAAAGTGTGCTGCGGTGGGTGCTGAGCCCTGCGTTTTCCCCTGCCTGGCTGCAGAGAGTTGTGTGCTCTCATGAGATGCTCTGGCAAAGAGGGGGCTCCTCTGCTCAGGTACGGTGGGCACCCAGTTCCCCAAGGCCTTTCTAAATCTTAGTATCACCTGTACCTGCTTCAGTGCCTGCTATCTGGTAAATGTGGCCATGGCAGGGGTATAAAAGGTGCCCTCAGGCTCTGGGTGGTCTCAGTGGGCATCTCTGGATGTTAAGGTGAGTGGAACCTGGGGCAGCCTGTCCTCCCACGGGGATGCTGGGCTGGACCTGCAACTCCTGCCTGCCTCCCTAGCACATCTGGCCTCTTGCTGATGGCTTTTCTTCCCTGCAGGGGAGACCTCACTCCAGATGAAGTCGTTCAGCTCGTAAATCAGGGACTGCAGGATGGAGAAAGGGATTTCCACATCAAAGCCAGGTCTATTCTATGCTGCATGCGCCATATGCCAAGTAATGTATTGCAGCTCCCCTGCTGCTCTGCTCCCCTTCCTTGACGCGTGGCGGTGGGGACGTCCCCGGGGTCTGGGGCCCTGCAGGAACGTGGGGAAAGCCCCGGTCCTGGGTGTGATGCAGGACCAGACAGTGCTGAGGAGCTTCTTGTCTTGGTGGGGGTCCTCTGCCCCTTTCACTGTGGGGCAAAGGTTTGCTGGATGCAAGTGTGGGGGTCTGTGGGTACAACCAGTATCTGAAAGGTCTTGTGAGAGGGACAAAAGGGGCTCTTCTGTCCTCTCCTGGGGGAACTGTGATCTCTGCTCCCCACCCAAAGGCCAGAGCTCACCTTGGGCCAATAAAAGCCATTGGCACAGTGAGCAGTGTCATCTTCTATGACTGACTGGAGGTCTGAGAGCCAATGGTCATGGAAGGAGGACCAGGCATGACATCTCACACTTCCCTGCTCATGGTCCTACAGCAGGATGCTCCTTCCTTAGCCTGGGTCATGGGGCAGCCAGAGAATCCACTGGCAGCAGCCAGTCTCTGCTGGCTTAAGCTGAAAACACGAGTCAAATATACTTAAGGCATGTATATAATACGTTTTTTATAAAGTCAGCAGCTCTGATGAGAAACTTTGTTGGTAACAGGTGCTGTGACCCAGAATAGGAAGAAAACCCAATTTCCAGCATTTCAGTGGGCTGCTGAATTCTGCAAGCATCTTCCTCTAGGGAAGGATGCAGCCAGAGAGAGGCTGTGTGACAATAGCTTTATTATGTGAAGATTTTATTCTGAGTATCTTCGTATCTCTCACCAGTTTTATGTAGGCTTAGTAGGGTAGATGGTGGAAAGATTTTTCCTAGTGAGTACGTGATTAATTTGTGTCAAGAAATACGAATTTGAGAGTGCTTTTTTTTTTCCTGCCTACACAGTCAACACCAAACAAGACTTTGAAAACTTGACCCTTATATTTCTAGTTTCTAGGAAGAAAATGTTTTTCTTTGTAGAAACTGGAGAGCTGTAAGGCACAGTCACACTGACCTGCAGCTACAGTCCCTGCCAGTGCACAGGTGGTAAAGGCAGGAGGTGGCAGGAGCATCCAAGGGCATGTACAGCCTGCATTTCACTGCAGGAGGGATTGCTTGTGCAAACAGCAGAGGTGGCATTCTCATACCTGTGCCCCAGGGCACCAGCTGATACTCAGAGCCAGTGATGTGCTTGATAAAGAGTCTCTAGCAGTACATTCAGGATGTGCTGCACAGTGAGAAGCCACCCTGTAATTGATGAACTGTTGAGAGAAAGGCAAAGATGCCAGCCAGGACAAACCCATATTAAATTTGTTAATAAAAGAATGGCTCTAACGCAGCAAGTTGGAAAATGGTGGGGAAAAAAAAGATGATGAAGTTGCACACGTCATCCTGGTGTGTTCATATGATTTGGGGATTGTATGCAGCAGGTGCCTGTTAATTATTAACACTACTGTTTATCTCTGTTTCTTGGCCTTTCTGCTGAGGTTAAGTGCTGTGGGAGCTGGTAGATGCAGTTCCTTTCTCAGAGGTTATCTGTCCTGATCAGGGAGAGCTCTGAAGCAGTTGTTGGCCACTTGTTACTCTCTTTCTTACTGATGGCAAATAGATAAAACTTCAGCTCCTTCCCACCAGGAGTAGAATCCTCGGGGGAGTCAAGGATGCCCTAGAGCAGGGCAGGGATGGCTGCAGTACAGGGCTCCCCAGAGATCCCTCCCAGCCCAATCTCCTCCATGGCACAACACATCCAATGGGACAGTTCTTGCCTTTACCCTCACCCTGCCCAGCCTGGGAAGGGGTGAAAGCTCGGGAGCGGAGAGATTTCTCCAACACACCAAGTTACAGCCCCAGGGCAGTGCAGTTCATCTTACCTCAAGCCAACTGCAGCAGTCACCACTGCTTGGAAGTACTTAATTTTTTCCCCTGCTTGAAGTGAGCAGAAGAGCATGATGAGAGCAGTTTTATAGCTGGTGAATGCACTTGATTTCCCTTGCATTGACAACAGACTGATCAGCTGACAGCTTTTATTTGCCTGAAGATGACAGAGATGAGACCTTTCTAGGAGTTTGCTAGCTTTCTTCTTGAGCATCAGGCTTTAGGAGAGACTAAAGAAAATAGCTCCAGCCTGCTAGTTATAGGACCAGGATTTGTTTAGAAAAATGCTGAAGGTGTGACCCTTCTGAATGCTTCCTCCTGAATCCTGGTGCTGCCTCTTCCAGGCTGGTCTCCAGAGGTGGTGGAGCTCTGCAAGAAGTATCGAAATGACTCTGTGGTGGCTGTCGACCTGGCTGGAGATGAGTCCCTGAAGGTGGAGAATTACTCTGAGCATAAGAAGGCTTATGAGGTTTGTGGAATAAGTTTTTTAAAAGAAATTACAAGAAACATGTATATTGAGGGGACGTGTGTGAAGGGACGCTTTTCAAACTGCAAACAGCTGGGACAGCTTAAAAATTCGTTGCAGCTATTAAAAACATTCAGTTAAATAGCAAAAGTATTTGTTTATATTTCCTAAATGATTAATGGCAGGCATCATTGCTAAAACATGAGAGCTGGGGCTTGGCATGCTATCCTGTAGCACTGTGACATGAGTGACATGGAGCCCAAACCAGCCCCCATCCCACGGTACTGTTGGCTTCTGGGGCTTGGTGAAACCACAGCCAAGGGTGGAAGAGACTGGACTTTCCAGTCTGGCAGAAATCACCCGAGGAGAAGAGGAGAAGCTGCACATTTGCAGGGCTTTTATCTGATCATCTCAAATGCAAACACTGGAATGGCTTCAGGAGCCTGATCCCAGGCTCTCACTAAACCTCAGCCTTTGCAGTGGCTCAAAGGGAAGGGAAAGCCTCGCTTCTCTTTGCTGGTGGAAATTTGGGGTTGTTAGTCCCCTCCATCAGTGGGGCAGGAGGTCGTGCACCATCACTGGCAAAAAGGGTGGTGGTTTGCAAGCAGTGCTCAGGTCTGAAACCACATGGGGCTTCCTTGGGGTCTTCACCCCATCAGTGCAATCTGATACAAGGCCGGCCTGCACTGCTGTGCTGGCTGAACAGGGTGATTATAAACCAGGACACGGGCTCAGGGCTTTATTAACTGATGGGAAGGCAGTCTCATCCTGCCCTGGTGGGCCAGCAGTACCCAGGTCCAGCCTCCTCTGTCTGAAGGATGCATCTTCTCTCTGTGCCAGGGGCTTGCTCAGGCTCTGAGGTGCTGAAGCAAACCCTCCTCCCATCCGTATTAAGTAACTGAAAAAAACTCCTGAGTGCAAAGCCCTGAAGGACTGTCTGTGAAGAACGTCTGCTGCAAGATGGGGCTTGCAGGCTGCCTGCTGCTGCCAGCTGGGTGGTCCTTCTCCAGCAAGGCTTCCCTCCAGGCTTTCCTCCAGGCTCCATGGCTGGCTCACAAGCCCAGGTGGCCTGTGGCCCCTGCAAAGGAATTTTCAGGATGGTCATGGAGCTGCACCCAAAGCTGCACTCGCAGGGTCCTTACGGCTGGGCTGCCTCCACCCCCAGCCCCTTGCAGGAGGGAGGTGCTCAATGTCAGAGCATTTCTTCATCTCTGCCCTGGGGTGCCTCTACACTCTCCCAAATGGCTGGAACTGGCAAAAAATGTGGAAGTTCCAAAGAGTGCAACTGCTGCAAGGTTCATGCAGAAAGGCAAGTGGGTGGAGGAAGAGGAGCTCAGAGCTTGCTGCTGTTTGGAGAGGAGGGAGCGGTGAACTCACCCAGTATTAAGAACCCATGAAGAGCCTGGCTGGGCTCCAGTGGAAGATAACCAGGATTTTTAAGTGTCTCTCTATGTGACATTACTGAGCTCTTGCAGCCCTTGGAGCGCAAGGCTCGTGATCTGTGGGGTCTTGGCACAGGAGCCTTGCTGTGCCCCTGGGAGCAGTGCCAGCCCCAGAGCTTGCTGACCTTGCTGCAGGTGATGGGACAGGAACATGTTCTCTCTCCCTTGTTTTGCAGGAAGCTGAGAGATGTGGGATTCATCGCACTGTCCATGCTGGGGAGGCCGGCCCAGCTGCCATGGTCAAGGAGGTACGAGGAGTTCCTGACTCAGGGTAGAGAGGGACAGGGGTGTGATGTGCCCTGCACCAGGGAGAGAGGCATCCATGTCCTCTCCATATCCACAGCAAAGTGAACACTGGGGACATGGACAGATCTGGCCTGATAGCTGGAAAAGGACATCCTAGGAGCCAGCTCAGTGGTGCAGGCTGTACCTGCAGTGGGATGGGGGTCTCGGGGCAGGCAGGAGCTGAGCTGTGTGGGAAGCTCTGAGTGGTTTTCTCTGCTCTCTAGGCAGTTTATGTCCTGAAGGCCGAGCGGGTTGGCCACGGATACCATGTCCTGGAGGACCCTGAGCTCTACAAGGAGCTGCTGAAAATAAAGATGCATTTTGAGGTAAGGACATGTGGTGGGAGCGTGACAACCAGGTAGCTGCTGTCTGAGTGGAAAACCAGCCCTCACCTGAGCTGTGCTACAGCCAGGGACAGGAGCTGACACCCAAGTGCTGACCACATGTACAGTGATGTTGTGTTGTACCCAGATGCCCAAAGATCCACAGGAAAAATGCTGGGGACAAACCTGGGTGTTGGCTGGGATGTGCTGCAGGGGAGCGCTGGTGTGCACAGCAGCTTGTGGGAGGCACATAGCAGAAAGAATGGATCCTTATGTGGCCAAGGATAAATTCTGGAGGGCTTATTCACTAATTTATACACCTCAAGCCTGAAGGCTTGTCCTTCCACAAATCAGGCTGCTGTACCAGAGCAAGTCTGGCTAGAGGGTGGAAATGCCTGGGACTTACAGTGCATGTGTGGATTTACTTCGCTTTTCCCCAGAATGGACATATCCAACCAACAGAAGGAGTATGTACTTAATGCAAGTGGTTTTGTAACCAGGGCTGGTGACTGACTGGCCATGGGAAACATCCCACTGGCCCCTGCCACTGTCATGTGGGCTGTGGGCTCCTTGCATCTGTGTCCCGGGGCATGCACTGGTCTGTCGGAGTAGCGCTGAGGGGCAGCTGTGAGCAAAGCTCTAATCTGGTTTCACCAGTGTGCTGAGCTATCTGTGTCCACAGCTGGGGTTCAGATCTGTGTGGTTGATTCTGGTTTTCATGCTTACCTCCCCCAAACAGGTCTGCCCTTGGTCCAGTTATCTCACTGGAGCATGTTCTCCGGACTTCAGCAAACACCCCGTAATACAGTAAGACTTCTCAATTATGTGAAATTTCAAATAACTAGGATTTGGGTTGATTACAGCTGCTTTATTGCTTTACAAAGCTAAGGCACAGCTGATTATTTAGGACATAATCCGTGTCCTTTGGCACAGGGGAGTCTAGTGCAGCTGGAGGGGTGTGGGGGTCCCTTGGGGAGGCTGTCCTGTCCTCCTGCCCTGCTCTGAGCTGCACTACCCACTACTGGCAGGTCAGTGCAGAGCTATGGGGGGACAAGTTGAGCCCTGTGCTTGTCTCCAGCAGTGCCAGCTGCAGGGACAGCCCCGAGGTCTTTGCTTTTGCTGCATTTCACCCTGAGAACTGCACAGTGTCACACCCAGTGCTTTGCCCACCAGTTGAGCCTGATTTCCTTACAGATTCAAGAAGGATCGCGCCAACTATTCTCTAAACACAGATGACCCCCTCATCTTTAACTCCACCATTGACAAGGATTATGGCATTGTGAAGGAACACATGGGATTCACTGAAGAGGAGTTCAAGAGAGTCGTAAGTCAGCCTTGGCTGGGTGCTCTGCTGGTGTACTGGTGCAGCCCAGAACAACCTACTGGTTTTTCTTTATAAGCTGAAGAGTTTTTAATGGAAACCAGAAAATTCTGCTCTGGCCCTGTAGGCAGGAAAGTAGGACCAGGCTCAAAATGCATATCCCAAATATTCCAGAGTACTTAAAGGCCTTTGCTTTGTGCTGGTCTCATTTCTCCTGGGACTGCTGCTAGTGATGGGCCAGAGCAGTTGTCATAAAACAAGGCCATGGAAATGAATCTGAGGGTGGCAACTTTATACTCTCCCTTGCCTGTTGCTGCTCAGAGCCAAGTGCTGGGATGTGCACTTGAACGATGTGTTCATGTCTGATGTGTCTTAATGTCTCTGTGTTCCTCCTCTGCCTTCTCAGAACATCAATGCAGCCCAGTCCAGCTTCTTACCTGAGAAGGAAAAGCAGGAGCTGCTCAACAAGCTGTACAAAGCCTATGGGATGGTCCCCAATGCATCATGACCCATCCCTGGGAGCCAGCGTGGAGCAGGGCCCTTCTTCACCAGTGCCTGCCTCTCCTCTGCCAGTGGGAGTACTGGGAGGAGGTGCCCAGAGTCGGTCTCTATTCCTGGCAGCCCTGTGCTAACCCTTACAGTGCTCATCAGAATCACGCTATCACATACACCTACCCGTACCCCACAAACTCTCTCCTGAATGGATATCCAGCTTCCTATCCTGCTGTTGTGCAAGCAGACTGGATCTGCCTGCTGGCCTGACTCCCTTCTCCATCTGCTGATGTTTCTGTACTGCAAATGCAAACAGAAGAACCTCTCCTGCAGTTTTTCCCCTCTTTCCCTGTTTTACCTGTCCTGTCCCACTGACCTGCCTGGCCCTAGCCTGCGGTGCTGAAATAACCACTTTCAACTCTGTGGCCTGAGTTAATCTTCACCTTTCCAGGGAAGAGGTGTGCTAGTGCTGGCAGGGAGTGAGCAGCCCTTTCAGACACAGAGGCTTTATTCTTGTCCTGTGGGTGGGAGGGTTTGGTCACAGCTATATTTACCCAGAGTTAGTCTTGTACTAACAAGACTGGAACAAGAACAAGCTGCAGGCTGGTGCCCCTGTCTGTGCACAGGTCTGAAGGGCATTTAAAACAAAATACTAATTTTTTGGCATCCTTTCTTGGACAAGAACTCCCATATATCAGGCTTCCCAGTGTCACTGCTGCAGAAGTGCATGCCTTGGGCTCAGGGCCCAGCTGTGCTCACAGCTGGCCATGACTATGCTCGCACACACATAGGAAGTTGGAACATAATCTTACCACTTTGGGTCAAAATCTGCCTTCTGGGATTTTTCCCAGTTTTGTACTCATCTTGGAGAGCTCCTGTGATCTGCAGTTTGATCTTCCTCTTACCTTTGTTTAGGACTCGGAAAAAATGTGATTGATTGCCTGGTTTAACGATTCTGCCCTCTTTCTGATTTGACACAATCATTAGGCACTCTCAAGGCTGAATCAGTAAATTAACTTGGACCCAGTGTCACACATTGACTCATGTCCCATCTGATTGCTTCTCTCACTCAATTATGACACTGGCTAGAAGTCAGATCTTCAGTTTGGTGGAGAATTTATACAGAGAAACTCACCAAAAATTCCTTAGGGATGTTGGTGCATTGGAGTGTTTTTACTCAATAAGCAATAGAGCTGTGCATCCAGAGAAGAGACCATCATTTTCTTACCTGAGTGTGTGGTGTGCTTTAGCATCCCAGGGGTCTGCCAAGATGCTTACTCCAAAGATACTGTACCAAAAAGTTGCCTTTGACAAGGGGCCGTGGTCACCATTGCCATGGACAGACCCCAGACTGGTCCAGCCTCAGCCAGCAGTGATGGTGTGCTGGGAGTATTTCCATTCTTTCTGGGCTTCCATATTGGTCTTCAGAGTTAAATACTCACCTCTGAAGTACATGGTGCATATATACACATAGATAGATAAATGAAGATGAGAGAGTGATTTTCTTACTTTTATAAAGCAAAAGATAAAGTATCACTTCTAGGGACATGATTGCGGTAAGAAACAGGCCCTTTTTGGGTCATTTTTCTCCAAAATTTTTTTCTGAAGAAGAGTTGCTTGTTTGGATTCTGGACAGTTGATTGTTAATCCTGTTTAATAAAATAACAAATTTATATTAAAAGAGAAATCCTCGTGCCCTTCTGTTCAGGGGTGACTGTTAGGGACTGTGGCCTGTGGTCCTCAACCCCTGCTAGACCACAGGGGTTCACTGATAGGTGTGATGGGGGCTTTGGTGTCTTGAGTCGTGCCTTCTCCTGGTGCCAGGTTGGAGCACTTTGGCAGCCAGAGGGAAGCCTGCTCCCATGCCAGGGAGCCAAGCTGGATTTATGGCCACAGGTTGTTCCAGCATCCCGTCCTTTTCCCTTCAGTAATCACAGGGGTGTGTCCCACTGCTGGAAGCAGCAGTGCCAGCACTGTGTACTCTCACTTTTCCAGGTGTTTATCAAAAGTAGTCACTTTTCTTTCCCTGTCTCCTGGGTTTTGCACAGTTGGTTGATGCTCAGAGGCAGAAGAGGGGTGGTCTGGGCTGTTGGGCTGCACAGTCAGTGCAGACAGGGCAGTGTTTGCCCAAAGGTTTTGGGTCATTTAGTGCTTGGTTAGACCTTGACAGGTCTGGCATGGCCATGTTCAGCTGACATGAAGGGCTTAGAGCATCCCTGTGCTCAGCAGCTCTGCAGATCAGGATGTGGCTGATTAAGGCAGTGCCCTTGGTCTTGCAGCACAGTCAGTGACAGTGGCTGAGCTGGCTGTCACTTGCAGGGGGAACCCGATGCCTCTTGCCCATCTGCTCAGAGTAGCTGGCCAACAGGTCCCTACTCCTCTGCCTAAATATAATTCTGAAACAGCTATTTTCTGACCAGGGAGAGCTAAGATTAGCCCAGATTTGACTGCTAGAGGTCTTGTGTGGTGCTCAGTCCTTCCACACTGCCTTTCATCTCTGTGTGTGTCAGCATGAGCCAAAATTACTGTTCTGTGGTGAGAAGAGCTGGAAATGGGGCTTAAAGACACAACTGTGCTGTCAGCCAGGTCCAGGAACTACCTGCTGGTTTGCCCTGGGGGCACGGGAAGTGGGAGCAGGTCTTGGCTGCTGTGTCTGGGCATGGCTCTGCGATGGCACCCAGCCACTCCGGAAACTCTATGGGAAAGCAGCAGCCACGGCCACTGCCTGGCTGCCAATTCCTCATTTCCTGTGGGGGCTGGAGCTGTGAACACCTCTGTGCTTGCCCCATGGCCATCACTTCTCACAGACAATTCTCCCTCTGTCTGGCAACCGCTTCTCTGCTGATTTATGGCCTTGTTTTTGCTGATAAATCTCAAACTTGTAACATTCAGTTCTCCCCTAGGCTGTCAGGGTGATGCTTGTCCTTGTGTCACCAGTGGGGAGTTTCCCAGGTCAGCCCTGCCTTGTCCCTGTGCTGGCTGTCAGTCCCAGTCAGGCTGCTCCACTGGGATCAGTGGAACACCAGCAGTGTTCTGTAGTTCTGTGCTGCAGAGGGAAAACACCTCTTCCCACTGGCACCAATTCTGCTGGTGTCTGGGCAGCCAACGTGGGAAAGTGGGGGCAGACTTTTATAATGTGTGCCCAACTACACCTGCCTCCACCTGGGTGCTGCAAACCCATGGGCTTTCAGAGACCCAAATTCAGGGGACTCTCCTAGCACAGCTCCGTGTCTCCCTATGAAACCACCCTGCAGCTAAAGGTAAAACAAAGGAAGAAGAAACATCCAGGCAGAAAAAACCACCTTCAGTACTTGAAGGCTGTGTCATTTATTCCAACAGTTTATGTAGTTTTATCAAACCATCTTTAACACAAAACATGTCTCCTTAAAGAGAGAAGGGTGTGAGATCCTACCAGAGATCATCTCAGCTAACAGCTTGCAAAGTTAAGCCTGAATGTCAACAGTCAAACCAGCAAAATGTTCCTCCCCTCCCCTTAACAACATCTTGAAGTGTTAAAACCCGATGAAAAAGATGCCTGTGGCTGGTGCTGCTGGGTCTCCAGATGGGGCTCATCCCCACACAGCTGTGCTTTGGTCCTTTCCTGATGCTAAGCAGCAGCAGCACAGGTGAGTGGTGTTGACATGAGGGCAGCAGGACAGGTCGGGTCCTTTCCCCACTGCCCACCCTGACCCTGACGAGGGGCCACGTGGACAATCCAGAGGCCAGGTCTAAGATGCAGATGAGGGTGAGGCTTAGAAAAACCAATAATCTAAATTTCTAATCTATGGAAACAGAATAAATAATAGTCTAAATCTGCAAAGGAGGAAGGTACCTTGGACAGGAAAATCTGGTGTGTCTATTATTACTGAAACTGTTTTTCCCCTAAGAGGAAATCGCAGCTAAGGCATCTTGAGAATGGCTCATATCACTACAACCACGGCAGTGTTGCTCTAAATCTTTAGGGATGGGGCAGAAGTCTTTTGGAGGTGCCAGTCCTTGCAAGTGTCTTGTGTCTCTCTACACAAGCACGGTTCCAGCAGAGGCATTTGACAGAACTTGCTGCTCCAGGTTGGCTTTTGTCCACAGATTCAACAAATGCTTGTTTAATGTTCACAGCAAGGCCCTCCTCCTGCCCAACCCACCCCCTTTTTGCTCTCATGGGGAGGGGCTGCTTTCTTGCCCCTTTGGTCTTGCTCCAGGGTCGTTGTCAGAAGAACTGGCATCTCTTTGGCTTTCTGCAGAAGGGAGGATTGGGAAGAAAGTTACACCCTGCTGAGGACACAAGCCATTGGTAATTGCTATAGCTGAGTTCATCCAGATTGTCACCTGAAGAGCTATTGTCACCCTCCTGTGACCAGATACTTGGCCCCATCCCTGGGACTGTTCAAGACCAGCTTGGATTGGACTGGGAGGTTGAGTGGAAGGTGCTCCTGCCCATGGCAGATGGTCTTAAAGGTCCATTCCAAACCAAGCCATTTTCTATGATTCTATGATTAAGAGTATTGGGTTCTCCCTTCACATTCCTGGAGTACAAACACTTCTCAACACATCTGGCAATGCTGGGAGGGAGCCTCAGGGCAGGGATGTGCTCTCATCACCCAACTTTCAAGTGCTCCAGAACTGTCTGCCTGACAGCCTGGCAGCTGCCTGAGCTGCTCTCTGTTAGAACAGCTCCAAGTTTTGCTTACTATGGGCCGGTGGATGGACTCACACTGGTATGGTGGTGCTGAAAGAAGTACAGTTGGGGTAATGTATTTTAAAGTGGTTTTATAGTTACAGGTTGTAGGCTAGAGGATTAATACAGCAAAGGGAAAAACTGAGTTTCCCCTCTTCCATGATAGTCTGTGTTGTGTGGCTTATTAGTGGAATGAGAGTGGCAGGTTTGACAGAGGATTCAAGCTCCCCACAGCCAGCTGGCCAGCAGATACTGAGCAGGGTGACATTGCTGCCACATTCGGGCTGAAGGGGAGCATTTGGAGATGGCTGCTGGTGTGAAAGTTATTTCTGTTGTTATTTGAAATACTGCAGAACTATTCAAAGGCTGACTTTTTTACAACCAACCAAAAAAGAAAAAGACAAACCACAACCTGCCCAATACGTGCTTTTTATAAAGCCTAAGGTGTACCTGATGTGTAACTTGCTCTGGAAAGGGTCTTGGTCAGTGCATGCCTTATTTAAGCACCCGTGAGCAAAGGGCCTGCGCTGGAGCGTGCAGAGCTCCTGTGCCAGGAACCAGGGATCATTCAGCTCACTGAAAGCACCCCTTGATCTGGAGAGTCTCCCACTACCTGAGCATCCATGAGCATGAAGGCACTGACTGAAGCAGTGAGGAACGGGATGTTCCTCCTGAGCCTCAGTGCTCCTGGAGACAGCACCGGTCACCTGTGCTGCCACTTCGTGCCTGCCCTTCCAGCCTGTGCAGAAGCTGCTGGGCTTACTGGTGTGTGCGTGTGGCAGCTCACCTGCTCCCTCAACAGCGAGGTCACCCATGTCCTCGGTCAGCTTGCGCATGCTGATGGTGGTTGCCTCTCGCTGGATGTCATGGACAGCGTTCCTCCGGCCAGCCCGGTCGCAGGAAATGAAGTCAGTGTAGGTGCTGGACTCTACCTCCATTGCATCTCTATTTGCTTGCAAAACGCTGCAGAGAAAACACAGCTGTGAGGCCCAGCATGCTCGGCATGGCTCAAGTCATGGCTCCCTCCAGGTTAGGTTACTCTCTGGGGTAACATTACAGCCTGAGAAAATAGTCCCTGTAACTCTGCTCCAGTTCTCTGACAGCAGCTACTGAAATGTCAGATATCACCTCTCTCACGTGGGGTGATGTGTGAGGAGACTGTGCTGGGTGACCCCCTGTGCCAGGTGAGGGCAGGTAGGCAGGAAGGATCCATCCCAGCTGCCTGAACTTGTTCTGCCTTCCCACTGCAAAGGCAGACACGGAACTTGTCTCTTGTTTGAGTTTCCAGCCTTCTCCTTTAGGCGCACAAGGTTGCTTGCAGCAGCTTTTCCCTACAGAAAAAGCATTACAGAGAAAGCCCTGCTTCCTCCTCAAAATGGCATGGGAGCTCTGAACACAGGCCAAATTGGCTCACTGCTTGGGGGATGGGGTGGTGATCCAACCTGAATTTGTAATGGGAAATGATGGATACCCATCGGAAAGTTGGGGGAGCAGGGAGTATTTTACAGGTCCAGGGCTTTGGAGCAGTACTGGCCTCCGCTGGCTGTTGAATGTCACTGAAGAAGCGTTGGGCCAGACTGCTGGGAGATAAACACTTTACCCTGTGAAAATCATTCCTTCTGCAAGACATTTGGATCCCTTCACTCCAGACTTGTGCCAGTGCCAAGTGCACAGCACGAAGAAAGGCCCGGAGCGGCCACTTGTCACATGCGAGCTCCGCTGTGAGCCAGCTCTGAGTTCAGCTGATGAATCCTTAAGTTGCTGGGTTTTCATTCTGGCTGCTGGTTTCCCTTGCCAGCGTTTGCACAGCACACGGAGTGCAGGGACCTGGGGACTGTGTTGTGGGGATCCTGGCTCCTGGGCACAGCAAGCACACGCTGCCTCTGCACGGGAAACCTGGAGCTCTCAGTTCCTGCTCCTGTATACTCTGTTTGGCACTTAGTTTGTTTTTCTGCGTGGAATCAAGAGATTAATTGCTGTCTTATCTGTGATTCTGATCACTGTAAAATGTGCCTCTAGCCCTGCTGATGCTGTCAGTGCTTGGAGCAGGTCCCAATTAGAAACGCTCGTGTGCAGTGAAAACAAATTCATGCACATTTAATGCACATTCACTCGCTTTTGTGCCTTGGAGTTAATGACCCACAGAGGAGTTTGCTCAGCTTCCTTTACAAATCCTGCTTGATATTGATTTCCCTGCCAGGGAAATCTGTTGGCAGACCACCAGCCTGAACAGGAATCGCACTCCTCACTCCAATCCCCGATGTTATGGCAGTAGAAAGGAGATGCAGGTGAAGATGCAATAACTGGGATAAAAGAGGTTAGATTCTCTCTGTTCCTGAGCTGAGCAGGGTGCAGTAACCACAAACCCACGGAAACCCAGCATGTTTTGGTAGCCCCAGGGACTCCTCTCCTAGTGCTGGCACCAGCTCACTGGTGGGATGTGGGGCTTGGCCCACCCAGATCTTGTAGGAGATCCTATTTCCCCAAAGTTAACAATTCTTGTGAACACCTGCCTCCTCTATAGACTTGGCATCCGTCTAGCTCCTGTTAACAAGCCCTGGGAAAATCTGCATCTTTTGCCCCAGGAGGAGATCCAGCTTCTTTTTCTCCTTTTCCCTCCTTCCATCTCTGGCGTGCCCTTCCTGGGATAAGGCACCCACTCTGGATGCAGCGGGCTGGATGAGCTCAGCAAGCAAAGTGCCTTTTCCGCAGGACAGGACAAGTATCCATCATTCCCAGACAAATCCTCACAGGTCACCGGAGCCCAGACACTGCTGACATTCTACAGCTGCCAGAGAGATGTCATATGGACTTGGGAGGTTTCCCTAGGAGCAATCCAGACAAGCCCGGGTCCATCTCGAACCAGTGAGGCTATTCCAGAGCTGATATGCCCCAGAGTCCTGCTGCCCTTGTACTAGGGGCAGGACCATCTGCTTTCTAGGATGGACTCCCCAAACTGGGGAGCAGGAGCCAGCCCCTGGGATGCAGCGTTTTCCCGCTGCCCCTTGATGTAGCTGCCAACGCTAGTGGCAGTGCCAAGTACGTAAGTTTCCTCTCACACGGACCCTGATTCAAAATAGCAGGCACCAAGTGTGCGGGTCTGGATGCCGGCTCGGTGGCCGGGAGATGGCGTATGTGATTTATCTGTTTCCGTGGCTGGGAGGGTTCCTGCCTTCGGCTCTCCATGCAAAGAGCTGGAGACAGGCACATTTAACAGCAAAGCCTTCATATGTGTGCAATTCCTCCGGGATTTTCAAGGTGGGTGGCTCTCAAAAATCTTGCAGGCAGATCCCTCCCCGCTGGCAGAGAGATTCCAGCCTCTGCCT
Organism: Corvus kubaryi; assembly: GCF_017639235.1. Lineage (NCBI taxonomy): Eukaryota > Metazoa > Chordata > Aves > Passeriformes > Corvidae > Corvus > Corvus kubaryi. Next base: position 8,920,768 of record NW_024580668.1, on the reverse strand, counting down.
CTGGGAAGTCGTTGGGCTGAGAGGGTGATGGGAGCAGCTGCCTCAATTTTGATAGAAAAACCTGATTTTTCCAACAGCATTTCCGTGCTTCGAGGCACAGAACCCACAGTTCTGTGGGGTTTTACTCAGTGACTGCTTTTAACATCTTTCAGGACTGCAAAGGAACCACCTTCCCTCTTGCCACATAGTTCAACCTGAAACTGTCACCTGGAGAGTCATTTCGGGGTGGCAGGGGGTGCAAAGGGAGGTGCATCACCCGCTGGCTCCCCACCTTTGTATTTTCATTCTCCCGTGGACTGGCAGGATATGGGCCTGCTCTTGCCAGGCACTGCAGGCGTTATCCCACGGCACACACATACAATGTGCAAAGGTTTGTAGGGCGCTTCAAAGAGGTGATTCAGCTCGTCCCCAGAGGGTCCTTTCCTGCCCTCCCTTTCCTCCCTGCTGCTGATGGTAACAGAAGCAGTCCCTGTGCCCTCAGCACAGTGTGCCAGCCCGCAGGGATGGGGCAGGAAGGCTGGGATCTGCTTCCTCTTGCACATTCCTCAAAAGTTTGCTGCTTGGGGGGAGGCTGTGTCCCCTCTGCCATGGGGAAGTGGTGCTGCCTGTCCCGGGGCAGCTGGCCACAAGTGAAGAAGCCCCTCACAAGCTGCCACTGACACCAGGTATGTCCCCAGAGCTGCCCCTGGATCTGCCAAGCCTGCTGTTTTGGTTTGGACTTATTTTTCTGTAGTGTCTTGTGAGTACTAAAAAATCTGAGCTGTAATAGTCTTGGCTTTGCTGGTGGGGACTTGGCTTCCAGAGAGGTTTTGCTGTCGGATTGCAACTGGGCTTGTCGGCATTTTCCAGGGAAATCACCCAGCAGCTGACAGAGCAGCTGGCTCCGCTCTGGGGGCTACAGCTAAACCAGCCCTACTCATTCTGGGGCTGAGTTTTGCCCATTTAGAAGGTGGGTGCTGAAAAATTAAAGGGTTAAATGTTTCCTCTGCCTTTTGTTAGAATAAACGGAGGCATTTCTTTTGGGTCAGCTCCATGCTCCATTCGGTCCCACTGACAAGCCTGCATTTGATTCCTGTGTCCCCCCTGCCTGCTTCACAGCACAGATCCCAGGGACTACAGCAAACAGTTACTGCAAACAACGTAAGGGTGGCAGAGAAGCGACCTGGGCACACCTGGCAGGTCACCCCCAGCACAGCACTCTGCGATCCCAGCCAGTGTCCAGGGCTGATCCCTGGGATCGGGTGGATGCTACAGTCACAGCCAGCCCTGACTCCAGTTTCAAGGAAACCCTTCACACGAAACTGCATCTGTCCCTCATCTAGGTTAAACATTTCATGGCTAGGAAGGGCTATTTTTGGGTGCTGGTGCTGGCTATCAGCAGGCTGGGCCGAACTCAGCCATTTCCCCCCTGCCTGCTTTGTGCCTCCTGCTCTGCCCTTTAACCTTTTGCCTTTCTCAGTGTTCTTCTCTCTTCCTAAGGCCCCCTTCTCTGCACAGATCCGTGAGGCATGAGGCAGCTTAGGCCCCTGCTTGGACACCCTTGTGCCTTCAGGCAGCCAGCACAGCCCTGCCCTCCGTGCTGTCCCTGGGACACCTGAGGCAGGGAGTCCTGTACCTCAGCCTTTCCTGTGCCTGCTGCAGGCAATTCCTGGCATCAGGAGCCCTGACAGAGTCCCGTTTTGAGGTGCTGCAGCCCAGCTTTGGCCTCACGCTGTCCATTGCCAGGGGCAGTTGGGACCAACAGCTGCAGGTTTCAGTTGGAGACGGCGCCCTCATCCCACAGCCCAGCCCAGGACACGCTCTCCCTCCTGCTTGGTGGATTTAACCAGTGGATTTAGCACTCTCCAAACTTCTGGAGTTGTAAAGCCCTGAAGCCAACAAAACCATGCCATGTTTCTGGGGCAAAATTCCAAAGTTCTGCTTGGGAACAGGGATGTGACCCTTTTTTCTGCTCAGGCATCACATCCCACCAGCAAGGCATGAAGTGGTGCAGTCTCCTTGGAGCTCTCCATATTGTGCAGTGCCCCTTGCCCTTTCATTCCAGGGTACAGGACTATTATTAGACCTCTCCTGCCGGGGCCGGATCCATAACAACAGCAAAACATACTCAGCAGCCCTGCTGGGCTTTTAAAATATTTACAGTGTAGGATGGTTTACTAAAGAGGGGGGCCTGGTAGAGCACAGAGACGGAAGCACCGGGATTTCTGTGCTCCCTGTGGGTTTGCTGTGAGGTTTCCCGCTGGGAGAGTCACATCCAGTGAGGAGAAAAAAATATCCCGTAGGGCTGAGGCCAGCACTTGAGGTCAGGGGGTTTCCACCAACAGTCTGACAACCTCCAGCTGGAATTTCAGCAAATTTTCCACTGGGTCTTGTCTGGGAACATGCGTGAGGGGCTGTACATCAAAGAAGAAGGGCTCTTTAACAGTGTTGTTTGGGTATTTTTAGACCTGTGATTGTGCCATAAAGGCCTCATTATGTCTCATGACCCCCATGCACTAAAGCTCAGATCCATGGCCAGAAACTGAGCTGAAGATGCAGCTGAGGATGAAGATGCTCCTGTTGGGAGCCCAGCCTGGCTGCAACAAGCTGTGTACGGTTGGTGACAGGGTCCGCACCAAAGGCAGAGCTCCCCCTCTCTTCTTGGCTCTGTGTTCTTCACAACGTGGTGGTGGTGGGTCTGACTGGCCAGAATTGATGTGCTCTGAACTGCTGAGCTCTGAGCTTCCTGGCTTGGTGAGAAAACAGCAGGACCACAGCAGCAGCCTGATCTCCTACCAAGGCACGTGTGTCCATCTCATGTGCTGAGCAGCTTCTTTCCAGGTGAGAATAGCATGGAAAAGCCTCACCAGACTCCAGTGATGAAGAGATATCAAGTTGGGTATGGCACATTGGCATTTATGCAAGGTTTTAACTGTGGGATTCCTTGTAATAACTCTGGACCCTCTGGCTCTTACACTGAATAGGATACATTCAGCCAGGACAGACATCACGGCTGCTCCAGCCACTGCAGTGGTTTTGCAGGAACAGAGCTTCCAGCATTCTCTAGGACTTGCTGGAAAATTTAATTCCTTTAGGAGGAGAGTAGATACAGCTGAGGTTCAGTGTCCACAAATAGATCCCTTCATTTGGCCTGGTTTTACAGTATAAAGATCATTTAATGCCTGTAGAACTAATAACTAATTGCTTAGCCCCATGTTTAAGATAAGACTTAGACTGACTCCTCTATGACTTCACGAACCTTGTATGCAGCTCTGCCAAGCTCCTCAAACTCCTTCCCCTCCCTCCTGGCCTTCAGCACATCCTCATGGACCCCCCACTGCAGAGTCCTCACTGTTGCAAGGCCCCTCCTGCTGTCCCACATCCTCACAGCCACTGCCTGGCTTCCCACTGATGTAAGAAATGGCCCAGCCGGATTTCAAAATCCCAGCCAACCCTCGGTGTCGGGGTAGGGCGAGTCCTTGTGTGCTCTGCTCTGATCCCCAGGGGAGAGGGGGAGCTTGAGGGAGGCAGGAGGGCATTGCTCAGCCCCATTGGCATCCTGTTAGCGTCAGGATGTGTGGGTGATGGTGGGAGGGAGCTCCCTGTCCGTCTGTCCATCCATCCATCCTTCCATCTGCCAGAAGGGTGCCCAGTGCTCAGCTCTGGCCACGCAGTGCTGCCAGCCTGCATCCCCATGCCTGAAGCAGGCAGCACCCCTCTGTCAGTCCCCACAAGGCACAGGTGCTGAGAAGCTGCTCCAAAAATCCTCCAGCACGGGAAGAATCACAGTTCGATGGAGCCGCTCTGCTCCTCCCTCCCCCCACTACTGAGCCTCGATGTAGCTTAAGCCTCTTCTGCAGCTTCTCACTAAGTTGATTAACGGAAATAATTGGTCTCTTTGTGCATCTGGAGACAGTTGCCGTGACAGCAGCTGTATTTTTGTTTTGTTCCCAGGTCGAGCTTGTTTTTCACATCTCTCGGCTTCAAGGTGCTAATGAATCAGGGTACTCTGCTTTGTCCCCACCTCCAAAAGACACATGTCCCTCTGAGGGATGGGTGACAGCATGGATAAGCCATGCTCAGCCCCAGCAGGCCCTAGGACATGGCAGGCTGGCACCTTTCTCCCTGCCCATTTTTCACCCCCTCAAGCCCGGCTCACACTGGATGGACACAGCACTGTGGCTTTTGCATGGCAGAGAGAAGAGAGCCAAATTGCTTGTGTTCACCCAGAGCAGCCATGAGCACTCACAGGACCCTCTGTCCCCTTTCAGAGCTGTAAGGACTCTGGGGTTATGAGTCCCTTCTCCATTACTTTTATTTTCTCACAACTTCTTACTTATTTCTCTTTATGTGTCAACATATTTTTACATGAACAACTGTGTGGAGGATCTGCTAGTGCCTGAACTTGCAAAGCAGACACACCACAGACCAGTGACCCTTCAGCTACAGAAATCCCACAGCTGCTGGGGCAGGCATGGCCCATGTATTCTCCCTGCTTGTGATATGCAGTCACCCTACCACACCTGGGCCACAGGGTGAATTCCTGTGCAATGGGGATTCCCTTCAGGCTTGGGTTCCTTGCCTTCCTCCAGATTGTTCATGAAGAAAAGTCCCAATGGATTCCACCTCAAAGGCTGGAAACCCCCCAGTAGCCCCACAGCTTTTCTGATCACACCAAGGCACTGACCTCTGAGTGAACATCACCTCTAAAACCTGAATTCCTGGCTCAGGGATGCTCGACCTCAGCACAAGCTCCCCAATACGTTGGAGGCTTCCCTGGGTAAGGAGAAGTCAAACAAGTGCTGAGGAGATGCAGCTGGGGCTATTTTCTAGCACGGCTGCCCTTGTCACATATAAGAGGAAGGTGAAGCTACAGCAGCCCTTGATGGTATAGCTCTCTTTCTGGGTTAAGGGAGACCTCTCTACAAGGACAGAGGTAAACAAGGATGAGTCTTTATTCTTATGCCTAGAAGGAAACAGAGCTACTTAGTCCAGATCTTCTTTGTCATCTGAGGAGCTGAGCCCTGCTGCTCTGGGAAAGCAGCGCTTGCGTGGCTGGGAAGGGGAGCTGAGCTTGAAAGAGGAGTTGTGAGGGCTGTAACTGGGCAGGTTTGGCTGCTGCTGTTGAGGAGGCTTTGCTTGGGGAGGCTCTGCTCAGCACAGGGTGCAGGAAGCTGAGAGCCACCTGCCTTGGCTCTGCCTCACTGAGGCTTGCACAATCCCATAGGAATTTGCATCCAGCATCCAAAGAGTCCTCCTGACTCAGAGCTGTGTAAGGGGCTGAGCGAAAGGCTGTGATGCCTCCTGAGGTGCAAGATCCCTGGCAGCTCCCAGTGGTGCCTAAAAATAATCAGGGCACCTCTTAAGAGTGTCAGCACAGAACGAAGCTGGTTAGCAAAACCAGGCTTAGCTCTGCTCCCTGGAGCTGGCTGCCCTGTCTGTCTGCTCCACTGCACAGAAAGGCACCACTGGGACCCCCACCCTGGGCCAGGGGCAGTGCTTGCTGAGAAAGGGGTTTGGGGAAAATCTGTCTTTGGTGGCTGGGATGGTGCTATTGGTGTTAGCCCTACAACAGAAAAGGAAGGTGTTGGGGTTCAGAACAGGCTGCCAGCGAGGGGTGGCTGAGGCTCCAGGTGGCTCCACGGCTTCTGTTACCCAATGGAATCAGGAGCCCCTTTGGCTGTGCTACCCTGCTGGGACCCCCACCTGGGCAGGGAGAGCTCTGCAGGCCTGCACACCTCCTTGGCTGAAGATTTCTGTGACAGATGTATTTCATTTCCTTATAGCTGTGTTAGGGGACAGCAGCTCCTGATCCTTCCTGCAGGCAGGGTAAGTCTCTCTGCCTAAGTCCCTGGGGATGTGACATCTAAACCTGAGCTGAAGAGGAGACATGACTGTAATGCTACCCTGGGGATGCTCAGTGATCACTGCCAGCTCTAGTCTTAGGAAAGGGAAAGCTCCTAATAAAATCAATTGCCAAGTATTTTATTGCCTGTTGAAGTGCAGCTGGGGCATAGAAGGACACGGGGTGTCTCCAACATGCGTAGGGACCATGCTGGACCTGAGATGAACTGGTCTGAGTGACCTGCAAGAGGAGGGATGTCTGTGTGCACCAAAGAGTCCTGAGATCCTGTACTGCAGACCTCACACAAAACAGCCCTGGCAGCTCTGTGCAAGGGAAAGCAGTGATCTGAGGACAGAGGGGATGTTCTGAGTGCAGGAGCCACAGGAGCAGAACCACAGAGAGGACTTGCCATTTATGCAGGAGCCACGGAAGGTTAAGCTTTGGGGGTTCCCTGGACGTTGCTGGGCTGACTCTACACGCAGAACAGAACTCGCTTACATCGTTGTGTACAGGCAACCAACATTCCCGTGCAAAGCATGTGGGCAGCCTTTAGCAGGATTTGCACAGCACATCCCCATCGCTGGCAGGGAGAGGCTGTGGAGCACAACTGGCACTGGGGGCTGCCTTGGAGTCAGAGCTGGAACATGGCTTGGTACAAGGACATGGCTGTGAGGTGTGGATAATACAGCAGGAAAGTCATTATGGCAGAATTGTTGGCATTTTTTTCCTCTTAGCGGCTTTCTAGCATCTAGTAATCCAGAATACAGAGGGAGGTCAAGTGACTCAATGCTACAGGAAGGAAAAAACCCATTTCTGTTTGTAATATTTCCCTGTGAATAAAAGCTTTATCAGCCATAGTGTAAGTCCCTACCTGATTTAGAGGACTTTCCTTCTGGACATGACTTCAAACACGCTTCATGCACAGCAGGACAACAGCTTCTGGGAAAGAAGAAGGAAAAAAAGTAAGAAAACATTATCTGTGCTTGTTTTGGGAAGCATAAGGCTCAGCTGCTCTTCCCACTCTCTGTGACCAGGATAGCAGAGGGCTGGCAGGGCTCTGCCCAGCAGACTCAGATGGAGCCTGGCTTGGTGGAGACACCACCAGCACAAGGGCTGTGGAATGGTGTGTTCATGTGGCACCTCCTCAGGAGGGTTTGTGCTAATAGACTTGGACTGTTGTGTTAAAGTACATGGAAAGGCCAGCTGGGCTGCACAGAGAAGTCCTCTTTGGTTTTGCTTCTTTCTTTGCCCTCTCACAGGTGCTGGGAGAACTGAGGCAACTCATGTCCTGACCTGCACTGCAGGGACCAGCAGCTGCCTCCAGTGTATAAATGAATTTTGGTTTGCAGCTCTGCTGCCCTTTAAAGAAGTGAAACTCCCATATCAGCTTCTCTGAGGTGAAAGGGGAACTTTAATCTAGTTCTGTTTGCCTTGCTGGGTCTGTGTCCAGCTCTTTGGGTCTGTGCTGTTTGTGCACAGCTGAGCCTCCTCCTGCTGTCCCCAAGCCCTGCTCAAAGACATTTCCTCTGTGGCCTCAACATCTGTGGGTGCTTTGCAATCCCCTGACCTGCAGAGCCCAGCCAACAGGACACTTGCTTATTTTAGCAGCTGTTTCAGCTTTCTGACTATTTTGGAACATCATGGACTGTGTTTTTCCCTTTGTCCCAGGGATAAATGTTAGCAGAACAGAAATCAAGAGATGAGCCACTTAACCATATAAGCAGCAGCTCATCCAGCAATTCATCTGTCTGGTCCATCTGGGTTAAGTATGACTGTGACTGGAACCATTTCCTATCATTTTCCAAACTGGGACAGATCTACAGCCTTTCTCTTTATTTTTTTGACCCACTTTCAAAACTTTGTAGTTGAAGCTGACTACTTGCTGGCTCTGGCCCTGCTTCAAGGACAGGGCACTTGCTGCTTTTATGTGTCAGTTTGCCCATCTGTTAAATGGAGCTATTAATACTCCCTCCCCCTGTTAGATGCTTCAAATATTTTAAAACACTTTCAGCTCTGCAGATGACAGGCTTGCAGAAGTGGAAAATGCTAATTATGATCATGACAGGAGCTAAACAAAGACACAGGGATTTAACAATAAACTTTTGTTAGTCTTAACCCCATTTATAGCAAAGTGCTTACTGGAAACACTGGACCGGAAAAGAAACAGTATTCCCACAACTCTGGGAATATGCATTGCCCTTTTTGGGCACCAAGCAGCCAAACAAAAGCAGGAAGGAAGAAACCCAGCTTTGGGAATCCACAAGTCTTTATTTTCCTCCTTTGCCTTCCTGCCCTGGCTTGCATGTTACACTGCCCAAACAGCTAAACCTCCAGCACTTCAGCAGTGTTGCAAAACATCTCAAAACACGTGGGCCTCTGCCAAGAGAGGCTTAAAGTAAACTGGAGCAATGATGCTCTGAAGTAGAAGTTATCACTGAGCAGCCTTGTTTGTGATGGGACATGAGGGGAAAACCCCATTTTCTCTCTCAAAAAAGAGCTGATTTTGGAGACAAAAACTCTTTAGCAGCTGGTATTGGCTTTCTAACCCTGCAGGCCTGGCTCTGGCTAGGTGTTTCTCCCCACAGCCCTTGCTTGGGCATCTGGAGTCTGCAGATTTGAAGCTGCCCCTCTTGTTCCATCCATAAAGGCTCATCCTCTTCTGGCTCACCTGGTCCTGCTGCTCCCAGGGTGACGGGCAGAGCTCCAGAGGCCCCTCAGCACAAAGGCCAGGCTGTTTGGAACTTTAATGGTGGTACATGGATTGGTCCACCTCAGGATGGGCTACACTGACTTTGTTTTGTTGTCTAGTTCTGTAACCCATCAAGGTTCATTGGCTAGATAAACATCCACACCCCATCAGGAATGAATTACAAGGGCACCAGCATAAAATTATAGAATCAATTAGACTGAAAAAGACCTTTAAGGTCATCAAGTCCACCACTAAGCCATGTCCCCAAGTGCCACATCCAGGCATTTTTTTAATATTTCCTGGGATAGTGACTCCAGCAGTTCCCTGGGCAGCCTGTTTCAGTGTTTGATAACCCTTTTGGTGAAGAAATTTTTCCTAATATTCAACCTAAACCTTCCCTGTTGCAACTTAAGATCATTTTCTCTTGTCCCATCTGATGTTTGAGGTTCAGATTCCCTCCATGGTGACCAGCTGTTACCCAAAAGGAGCAAACACATAAAATAACCTTAGTCCTCTCAGCATTGCTTCAAGATGAATGTATGTTCCAGAAAAACACACCCCAGAATGTTTTTTTGGCAGAATTCAAGACTATTCTACACAACAGCTGTTACGGTGCTGCTTTGATCCAGAGAGGAAATCCTTCTTGGTTTCAAGCAAGATGATGGCAGCAGGGAGAAGGTTGTTCTTGCATCTCTTGGCTGCTGGGTAAACAACAGGCTGCATGCATGGCTGATCAGGACAGCAGCCTGGTCCTCCCAGAGCAGCCAGACTGCCTCATTCAGTGCCCTGTCTCCAGCAGCAGCTGGCAACCTCGGCTTCAGAGGTACAAGAAAACCTCTAATTGTACTGGAATGCTTTTCGTAAGTCACTAATGACTCTGAACCAGGAGGTGTTACAATCCTTACAATGCAATATCCTCTTAATCATACCCAGAATTGTTTTGTTACCAAGATAATTACCTGATATCCATTAAAATGCCTTCAGAGCTCTTTGTTCCACGGATATCTCATGGCAGTGAGCACCACAGATTAATTACACTTTGTGGAAGCAGTAACTCCAGTAAAGTTGGTGACGCTCTGGTGGGGATATGTTTGGCTTATTACATCACTGCAAATATCAACAGAAATGGCATTTCGGCGCCCGACAGGGAGTTCCCCAGGCAGTGGCTTGTGACTGGCACTGTGCCTGCATGGAAGAGCTGTGCAAAGAGCACCTGGCCTCTCTGGGCTCTCCTGGGAAGGGAAGTGCTGGGGAACTTGCTGTGGAAACCAGAAATGAGTGGTGTAAAGTACATACTCCCTTAGGCTCGAAGCGAGTGAGAGTTTTGAAGTGGGGCCCAGGCAGTTCATAGTCCAACTGCTGCTCTTCCTGCTTTGTGCTGCAGGTGCCAGCCGAGGCCTGGAGCCATCTCAGCCTCTCTAACTGCCATCATGAGGAGCCTGGGACAAGGCCCATGGAACACCTGAACCTTCTCTTCTCCCTGGCTGGTGCTGGCAACCCTGGGGAGCGGCTTCCCTTATGACTTGTCCTTTTCTAGTCATGAGCAAGACAGCTAGAAGCAGTGGGCTTTCTTCCCCTCTCATCCTCTCTAAAATGGGTGTTGTGATGGAAAATTTATTTTTTGGATCAGTCTGTATAAACAGCTTTGATGACACAGAGGAAACCCCTAAGAGTGTGGAGAAACAACTGGAATGTGAAAACGGGAGAGATCAGAACAGGGTAACACAGGCAAATAAAAAGCCAGGTTGAAGCTTCTGCTGTTCCTTATGGATGTGTAGATTCGTCCCCCATTCTGCCACAGACCTGTGTGAGCCCAGGGAAATCATCTGCTTTGTGTGAGCCCCATGTAAAATAGGAATGATGCTGGTGCTTGGGTGCCCAGACAGGCTGGAGGCATTAATGCACAGCAGTGTGCCGCAGAAACTGGTTCTGAAATGTGGAAGATCAGGAAATGTTAGCAGCTTGGAAAACGTTTTCCATAGTTATTTTGGGTGGCAAGGTTGTGTCCCTGTGGGTATTCCTCTGAGAGGGATCAAAAGAACATTGATTTTTCTTTGGAATAAGAGGAAAAAGCAAAACTCCCCATCCTAGCTCATCACGTGCCTGTACACCCCTCAGGATCAGCCACTGGCTACAGTAGTGCCAGGTGGTCAGAACATGCACAGCTGTGAACATTCCTGGGTTTCATCTCCTCATGTCCAAGCTGCCTGTGTACTGTAGTTAATGGTCTCCAGTTCTCTGAGGCATCTGAGTCTACACTCTGTGGAAAGTGTCCCCCAAAACGACAGCATAGGCTGCTCACACCCATGTGAAACTCTGCCTGAAGGACTCAGTGCTCTGTTCTGTGCCTGAGGGCAGATGAAGCTCTATTGGTATTTCCATGTTTATAAATGGCCATTTAACCTACATCTGCACTATAAACAAATACAGCCATTGAGGATCTCTTCATGCATCCCGCTTTCCTAAACACCACCCCTCACAAGAGCTGAAAGGTGGCAATTTCTCTGTTGGGTGGCCACACATTAGCATGGTGGCTCTTTCCAGGCAAGAGTCTCTGAAGCCAAGCATTGCCCCACAGTAACCAAGCCAGGCACGCCGAGCAAACAGCCCAGAGCTCGAGGGGCTGTCACCATCTGAGAGTCTCAGCCACCCAGTCAAGCCGTACCCACTCCGCAAATCCCCCTTCACCCTCACACTGCAGCAGCATCCCCGCTGCAGCTGCCTCGTGCTCGCTGACCCCAGCCTGTCCTCCTCCTAGTTTGAGTCACCAGCACAGCCACCCAGGGCATTGCCTCTGGGTTCACAGCTATACTTGGCTCTTGATCTGCAGAACCATTTACCCCTTCCAAGCAAAGGGAATTTCCCAAAGACGCCTTTGGGGCCAAGGCATTGCATGCATGTGAAAGCTCCCCACCACGGCTCGCTACCAGCTGCTTAGGGGAATCCAGAGAGAGGAAAGACACACAGCTTCGAGGTGGAGGAATTTGCAAAGCCTCCTGAGAATACCACCACACAGCAGTTCTTTTTTTATCACGAGTCTTTGCCTTTTCAAACATTTGCTTGGAAAGCCGGATGCCAGCAAGTCTCTGAGCCTGCTTCTGCTGCCACGCTCTGAAAGCTCTGCTCGTGCCCGCAGTTCCGAGGGGAGTCCCGGGCAGCCCTACGGCTCCTGACATCCCAAGGGATGGATTCCCACCACGGCCCCGCACTGACGGACTGCCGGGTGCCTGTCCCATTCCCGTGCGAGCACAGAGCAACCCCCATGCTGTAAGGGATTCCCTCCGGCAAATCGCTCAGAATAAACGGACACATGTTGGAAATGAGGCCAGAAATCCCCACGGGGGTCACTGATCCGCGGTCGTCTGTGATTTCTATCCTCTGAGTCTGCTCTCCCTGCTACCCCTTTGCGGCGAGCGCTGAACCGCGTTATTTCCCAAGCGAAACAGCAGCCACGTCCCTGCCATCAGCCTGCGAGCGGCTGCTCTCTCCCAGCAGCAGAAAAACCGGGATGCAGCTCTGCCGTTTCAGCCCCCGGTTTGCCGGCAGCAAAACCCTCGCTGTTCGCAGTCGGTTGGGTAAAAGTTCACCATCTCTCCGAACAAACCCCTGCCTCGTGGCACGGCTGTGGGCAGGAGAAGAGCCCCTGGCTGCACTCCCAGGCAGGCGTCCTTGTCACCCCCCACCCCAGCCCCTCGCCAGGCTCTTGCCCCCACTACAGCGAGCACAGCCCTACTTACAGCCCTGGCTCCCGCCGCTTCTCAGCTCCCAAGTCCTGTGGTCCCGCCGCTGAGGAAGGAGTCGAAGCTGGATTACACCCTCCTGGCGTCTCTGCCCGCTGTGGCGAGCAGCCAGGCTGCCCGGGAGAGCCGCGGCCACTTTCAGACTTGCAGTTTCCTTCTACTGGGAGCTGCTAAATGAAGTTGCACTTGTGGGGCCCAAGGGGCGTGTTCTCCTCCCCTCGAGTCAGTCCCTGCCTGCTGTAATCCAATGCTCTGCCCGATGATGTCAAGCAGCTCCCGCTTGGCTCCTACCTTACAGTCGGCAGGAGGGATCCGTTTCCTTTTCACAGGGATCTTTGTTTAGCTTCGGTTTGTAACCCCATCCCCCGGCAGCTGCATGTGCCCGAGCATCCTCCCTTCGGTGCTCAGCGCTGGGGCTTCTGCTGCCGGGCGCTCCCTCCTGCCTGCAGCTCCCCCAGGATTCTCTGGCATATTGCTCGGATTCACACCTCACCTGCATCCCACCGTTTATCCTCTCCACCACTGCCTGGCCAAAGACACCACCACCCCCCTGAGCAGCCTGAGCTATCCTGCCAGGTGTAGCACTGGGAAAGTGCCTCCCAAGAAAAACCCAGCTTTGTGTTGTATTGGAGTGCTTCTTGCTCCACTGACTCCCATGGAGTAAACCCCAGGAGTACTGCAGCTCATCTGCCCCTGTATGCCAGCTGTATTTGGGGGTGAAGTGCAGAGCTAGCTGGTGACAGCACCTGGATTTAAGGGGGAAGGTGCTAAGGCAGTATCACATATAAAACACATGCCTTTGTGGCCACCCTGCTGTGTGAAGCACGCCCTGGGAACTCTCAGTGAGCTTGAGGTCACTAGAGAAGAAGAGAAAATTTTGGATGTTCTTGGTACCACACGGTACCACATGGACCGAGGAATGTCCCTCTGGCTGGCATCCCCTCCTGGTGTCCCTTCAGCCTTGCAGATCCCACCGTGTGGCTGAAACCAATCAATCAAGGTGGTTGCAGTCATCCCCTGGGCCCGTGCTCCTGCCTGGCCCCACCAGTGTGGAGGGAAGGTGTGTGAGCACACAGGAATGTACATAGTGCTGCCTGCTCCTGCCTGAACGCTCAGACTGGAACAGGGCTCATTAGTGGTAATTGCTTTGTTGAGAGAGTGAAAGGTTTGCTCCATCCCTGCTGTAAGAACACTCAGGTCCTCAACTCAACTGGGGAGCACAAAGGGTGTTTGCCAAGAAACGGATCCAATCCCCACTCGAGCTAGGTGAGTTTTTGTTTCAGGTTGCATGCAAAGTGAGTGGTGTGAGCCAGGAGCACTTTCCCAACCCACTGTCTTGCTGAGCACCAGACAGGCACTTCTCTGCATTGCTGCAGCTCTCCCATGACAGATGGGACCCAGAGCCACTCAGTGCCAGGTGAAGAGCACCAGCCTCTCCTCCCACCTTGGCACCACCTTGCACACTTGGAACTTTTCCACCTCTGCTGCCATCACCACCTCCAGACATAATCTGTGTGTGCCCAAAAACATGAAGATTGCTGTGAAAGATACCCACAGGATCACAGGAAGAGATAAAAACACCAACAACAGCAGCAAGCAGCACAGGAAACACCCTGATGACAATACTGAGGCATAGATGAAGGGGAGTGGACCTCAACAGAGCAAAACATATCCATGCTCAGTGCATCCCTAAGCCAACCTCGTGCAGCCTTCTGATTCAATTCAGTTTTAGTTCAAAAGCAGCCCCAGGAAGCCCATTTGATTTCCTGAGATGCATTACCTGGCAGAACTCATCTCTCTCCAGCCGTTTTGAGTCACACGTTGCTGCTGCTCACCCAAAAGTAGCAGTAAGGGATTCATCACAATGTCCTGCCTGTCTTCATGAGATGCCAGGGAGGGAGGATGGCTCTGCTGTGCCGAGGGACAGCACAGCCTCAGGAGACTGCAGTTTTCCCTTTACTCCAGCTTATATTTGAAAAGGATCCAGAAGGTTACAGCTTCACACTAACACTTGGACTGCAGGGTTTGGAGGCCAAGTCTGGTAAGGATGCAAGTGCTACACCAGTTACCCAGGCATTTCCTTGGCAGAGTGTGACCAGTACCATTACAGAACAAAGAACAGTGGCAACAGCCAAGTACTTTAGAAAGCCAGGAGCTCAGAATATGTACTTCTAAAATAAGACATGTCTTGTCTTGCTCAAAGCTCCCAGTCCTGTGTGTGGTCCTGGAAACAAACCCCCCAAAGGACTCACCACAAAGTCCATCCTTTTCTGCACACACTTGTGAGCCCTTACAGTGACTTTCTCATCAAACATCATCCTCTAAAGGGACTTGTCAGACATTTTCCATCAAAACTCTTTTTAAGTAAAAAAATGCAGTTTTTCTACAGACTGTATTTTTTTTTTTTTTCCAAGGGTGGCAACCCCAAGATGCCAAAAAGTTTGCCTGAAATCTTCACGTATTAGGAAAAAAATGCATGGCTTTCAATGTATTCAGTCTTCCTGTTCTTAAGCAAAAGCTGACATTTTACGGTAATACACCCTAACTTCTAGCTGAAGCTCATGCTCACCATCTCTTGTCCTGTTGCTTTGTCCACCGTAAGACATTCATCCGGAGGTGATGGGCAGCTGTTAGAGCTGCCTGGCGTGGCTCGCCCTCTGTGACGGATGGTGTCACAGCCTTGAGCTGACTGACTCAGCTGCAGCCACAGTCAGCCTTTAGTGGCTCCTACTTTACTCACACGTTTGTCTTTGATGAGGTTGTTGCTGCCTGTTGTATCCATCTGCCTCATCCTCTGCTGTCCTGTATAGTCTAGGATCGATGGTGATGCCATTACCACTCTGGACAGCTGGAGGTTTGGCTCTGCTGCTTTTGACCTTGCAGCTGGTCTGCAGTGAACTGTGAATTTTTTAGTTTTGTGCCACAGAGCGGGATGCAGAGAGCAATGCCACAGGGGAAAGGATGGTCTTGTGATGGCTGGCAGCCCATGCTGTGGGTGCCACCTTCACTACTCTGGTGCCACACGGTATGGGAGAGCACGACTCAGAGAAGAGCAAGAAGCTTCCCTGCAGGTTGACTGTCAACCTTTAGCTGGAGGAGGGACAAAACTGAACCAATCTTAGAGGGCAAATGTCAATATGAGGTGAGAGTATCCCCAAGGGTGCTAATGTAAAGGAGCCCAGCCCTGGAGCAGCACCACCGTGCTGGACTGCACGCTGCCTGCTCCGGCAAGGAACACCACCAGCGCAAAGGACCCTCCAGGAAGCTCTGGAGCCCAAGGAGACAAGCTGTCACTTCAGAAGGGTCTGACCTGCCTCTGACCCGAATGTTTTTGCAGCCTAAGCCTCGCTTCCCTGAGAAGCCCGTGCTGCCAGGGTTAGAGCAGCACTGTGGCAGCCACTGGTGCAGCATGCGGCCTCCTCACGTAAGAGCAGCTTCCCGCTGCATTTCCCAGGCACTGAGGTCTCCGTGTCACTTGATGTCATCAGGATTGCAAGGAAATGTGGAATGGCACAAGATACGCATGGAAAAAATGGGACAACCTGTTTTTTTTCTAGACTTCCTCCCATAAAATAAATACTTCAAATAAACTATTTTTCATCCAAAAAAACCCCCACAGAACATATTTCAATGATGTGCTGGGCTCCCCAAGGAAAGAGTGGATGTCTCAAGCCATCAAATAACAACTTCACTTGGAGATTCATGAGAAGAAGAGAAACGGACAAGTAAATGCAGCTTTGGTGACAAGCCACTCTTTTTGCTGTCAAGGGAAGGACACAGTTTGCTGTTGATTAGGGAAGAGAGAGTGGGTGTTGGGATTTCTGAATGAATTACCTGGTGTTCAGACCCATTTTGTTTTTATAAAAGTTGCTCATCCAGAAAGGTTCAACAAGTGAAACACAAAAAAGCTTGTAATGAGGCTAAACTCATTAGTGACCCCCCTCCAGGGTAACCCCTATTAATGGGCAGGGTTGAGGAGTTGAGCAGGGCTGTGGGGAGCCCCTCTGGGTACTGGGACTGTGGGGACACGGTTGTGGCTGCTGACATGGTGGCTCTGTGTGGGGCTGGCATTCCAGCAGGGCAGAGCACACTCAAAAAACTGTTTACTTTGAGCTGAAGTTATTTTTAGCTGCACTAATCTGTGCAGAGATGATAAAGCTTTTCATTGCAAAGTGAGTGGCTGTGCTTTGCTTCTGGGCAATTTCACTCCACGAGCTCATCCCTTCCCCCTTCCCGGCCACTTCTTTCCACTGAGCTTATCTTCTCTGCCTCTGTGCCAAACACCTCCAAAAGGTTTGTCCCAACTAGACAGGTGGGAGTCTCAGCCCAAACTTCTTTTTTTTTTTTTCATTTTTCCCTAGGGAATGTATTAAGTTCAGAAAATAAATGAATTTTGTGTTTAATAATCCCCAAAGCCTAGTTCCAAGGCTTTGCTGGAAGCCTATCATGAACGTGCACCCTCTCATCTTTCATTTCTGCAAAATCCCTTCTGTCCAAAGGCTCTTGCAAAAGAAGTCACTTGACAATTACCTCTTTGCAGCTGCAACAAATACAAGCAGATCTCAAACTCGGACCTCATGGCAAGCCAGAGTCCCCAGGCAGTGACAGCACTGCCCTACACCTCATTTTTCCCGAGGGGTCCCACAGCACATTCCAAAGTCCCTCACACACTCTCTGTAAGAAGCACTTTACCTGCTGCTGACAGGAGCAAGCGCGGCAGCTGGTTCACAGCACAAAGGCTACAAAATGCGCATCAATCCTGCTTGGTCAGGGGTTTGTTTGTCTAAAGGACTCCAGAAGCTTCTCCAGTGTAAACCCACAAAGGTCACACATCCAGCACATGCTTCATCAGAAAATCATCCCTTGTGGTAAAAGCTTTCTTGTCTAGGGCACAGCGTGAATAACGTCTCTGTCGGCTCAGGGTGTGTTCAGAGTGGGAAAGAACATGCAAGTATTAATTAAAGACGTTCATTCTGCTTGCTGGGAGGGGTCAGATATACAGAAAAAGCTAAAAATGATTGTCAGGATGAGAAGGTGCAGCAGGAGAGGTATTGCTTAAGCTGATCAAGACTCACTGTGCAGGTGTTGCTGGCAGGGAAGCAAGAGATGTGCTGAGGTGCACAAACAGGTACTTCTTCCCTTTGTCCCTCTGATTCTGCCAGACTGTGGCTGGAAGAAATCAAGGAGCAGGCTGGGTTGGCAGCTGTGTCTCTCCCTTTTGAAGAGCAAAGGGGTTTGCTGATAAATGAGAAACAAATAGTCATCTCTGTCAGTGTTTAATACATGCCAGAGCCACCCAGCCAACAGCTGATTGTTCACCGGTGGCTGGCAACCAGACAAGGATTCCTGTTGCTGATGTGCAGCAGACAAGTAAATATTTTGATTCTAACTTGTGTTCTCAGCTAAATTGGCTTTTATATGACTTTATTCCATGAAGTCTGAAAAGAGGACTCCTGCTCTGGAACACTGAGGGATCAAAATCATGTTATTAATCCTCTGTGTGAGTCAAAGGACTGCAATCTTCAGGCTTCACCATATACTCATTCTCTACCTATGGTTGGGAAAAAATTCAGCCTAACCTCCTGTTATGTTTCCTTGCTTTCCACGTTGGTTAATTAAGGGAGTACGTGTAACCAGATGCCTTCTTGTGAAGCAGTTGACCACTGCAACAGCCAGGATGAGCCCAGCAAGGCTGCTCCTGTGTCCTGTACTGTCCCATGCCCTTAGACATGGTGCCATTTATCTATTCTAGCTCTTCCCGAGGCCACAGACACTGAGATCAGGGAGGTGCAGCATCACTGTGACTTTGTCTGTGAGCAGCAGGAGTTCAGGCTGCTCCATGGGAAGAGCTCTGTGTTCTGGTCAGAGAACAAAATATTCTGCTTGTGCCAAGAGTGTACATAAAAAAAAACCCAACAGGGTTTGCCTGGTGACCTGGGAGCATTTCCCTCAGGCCCTGCTCACAGCCCTCTGCTCCCAGCACCATACTGGCAACATGCCCTGGGTTTCACGTGTTGCACAGGTGTGCAGTGGCTGACACAGGAAGGTGTAAGATGTGGTGACAGGGCTGCCCTGCATATTGGGTAGCCCAGAGAAAGGCTCTGCCACCCCCAGGGTGGACACAGTGGCTGAGAGAGCCCTGTTCTTCCTTACCAGCTGTGGGCAGGGGAGAGTGCTGGCTCCTGGGAGGAATGCAGGGCGCTGTGGGGCATGGGATTTGCCAGGAGGCAGAGCCATCAGTTCTCAGTGGGTTACACCAGTGTCTCAAACGCTCCCTCCCTACTGAAGCAGTAGGTCCTAAGGCACAGCCCCAGTCTCAGAAATCTTACTCCTTTAAACAGCCAAGACAGACAAAGTTAAAGAGGTACTTGTACTATCATCTCCTTTTGGCAGGCTGCTGGTGGAAGGACAGAAGGCTAAATGACTGCTACAGAGACAGATTTTCACCCAGCCCAGAACTTCAACCTTGTCTGCTCTGCTCCTGACAGCTCCTCCATGGCCATCACAGATGGATGGTCCAATGCTTTCGTGGGTCTCTCCTCACCTAATCATGGCCGATCTCACTCCCTGCTGCTTTGAGAAGTATTTTATCTACTGCTCTTTATGTCATGACTATTCCCTTATGGTTATTCCAGGATTTCCAGTTTTCAAAACTTACTCCCTTCGTTCGCTATATTTGTTTCAGATTCTTACTGTCTCCCAAAGTTGGGCTGGGTTTTCTTGGACAGGTGTAATATTTTCACTTTTATGCAGAATCATGTCTTTTTGGAGACAGAGTTAAATGTTTTCATACAGACCCCTGTTGCCACTCACTTTTGTGGATTAAATAATTTCTTTTTATAACATCTCTTGAGAAATTTTTTCATCTTTGTAAAACTTGGCCTGATAAAGTATCAATTGTCTTTGCATCAGATTCTAGCAATGACGCTTAAGTCGACATCAGCTTTCTTGAGCTATATGTTAAAACCTTAGCTCCACACAGTCACGAGTTAGATGTCTCACATGAAGGTCTTACAGAACACCCTTTAATAAAAGCCACCATCCAGGCTGCCTTGGGCCACAAACTGTCAGTCATATTTGATCTAAAAGTCTGTGTTTGGGGCTGGTTCCTTTTCCTCGGAGTGAGAAGTAAATGCCAGTCACCACCCAAAGTACCCTTTGCCCAAATTGCTGTGGCGCCCAGTGGCTCCTCACTGCACACAGTGGTGGTGGCACTGATGTGACCTGCCAGGTATGCAGCAAGCCATCAGTGTGACAGTTGTGCTGTTATTGCTGTATGGACAGATACATTTCCCTGTTTGAACCTACTTTGATGTGATGCCCATCCTGCACAGGTGTGTTCCAGGGAGCAAGGTCCACAACACACTGGACACCTGCCCGCGTCCCACGCTGGCCGTAGGTCCCAGGGACTGAGCTGCTGACAAAGGGGACGTGGTACCAAACAGGCATTTGCCTCAGCTCTCCATCTCTATGGCAACAAGCAGGAGATCCTGCAGGTCAGACAAGAGGTGTGTACTCCGCTGCAGCACTACCTGTTTTCCTGCAGGAATGAGGGCTCAAACTGAGCAACCAGGAGGGAAAATCCACTTTATTGTGGCTAAGAGGCCCTTTTAGTTATTATTTATCCAAGTCTCCAGGCATTGTAATTTATCATTAATAATATAATTAAATCTCAGCTGTCTTGAAGGATGAGTTGAACAAGAAAGTAGCCAGCTGGGTACCTGGAAACATTCTTTTATGCCTCTTCATTGCAGGGGAAGTTCATCCCCATCTCTCCAAGAGCTCCACCAAACACACCACTTATGTCCTGAAGACAAAAAGTCACCAGCTTTTCAGTATCTAAACCAATTTGGGCATTAAGTCTGCTAGCTGTTGTGTTGTTATTGGTTAACAAGAAATTGTGTGAAACTGAGAACTAGAATTAATAAAATAACAGACCCGCTTTTCCCATCTTCATTTGCACAAGAGAAAAAAACAGACTCTTGAATCTATCGGTTTATTAGATAAAATTAAGATGCAAAATTAGAGAAACCTGATAGATTTGATATTGAAATGTTGGATGTTTGAGGGAGAAGTGTGTGATCCTACGTGCAAAATAATTACTATTTTAGAGGAAACTACTACATGATAGGGTTTGTTACCCCAAGAAACAATACGGAGGGGTTGGTGTATTCTGAATTTCATCCCAGTTCGCTGCATGCTGACTTCCTCGTGTAAACAGGTCATTTTTGGCAAGGCTTGTGGAATATTTACCACTATTTGTTCCACGGGACTTCAAACTGGGACACCACCACAGTCCAAACAACTGAGCTGTGCCTGCTGGCTAGGGATCCAGCCCAGCCAGAGCCAGGAGCTGGCACTGTTAGTGAAGGTATCCAAACAAGCCACATTTGGGAAGCAGTTGGGAGTCATCTTTAATCATTCAGCACTTTCAGTTGAGTTCGTTTAGTTCCAAGCTGGGTAATTACAGCCTCATTATTTTTCTATTTACAATGAAGACAAGCCTGCAAGCCAGGCAGAATAATTTCTTCTGCTACCGTTGCCATGATAGCACATCTACACCATAAGCAATTTGTCATGGTATCAGTTTTATTAATGGTAAATAATGACTCTTCAGTTAAGCAACATCTTCACATCAGCTGGTGCCTAACCATAAAACACTAAGTAAAATTTCAAGCCCTACAGACAGGTAATTGAGTTGAGATTCCCAGTGCCCAGCATGTTCCTTGCTGACCAGCATGTGTCAGGTTTTCCACATTATTTTTTTCACTGAAATTAATACCCGGCTACAATCAGGCTTTAATTTTAAAGCCACTAAAGCTCATCTAAAAATAAGACATCAAAGTTCCCGTGACAGTAAGTAGAGGCCAGGACTAAGGGAACAGTGGTAGATCAGGTATCAGAGAGTAATTCATCCTGTTTGTCCACCTTCACTGGCTGGAGGGAGAGCTCAGTCCTTGCAGGGACTATTTCTCAGCCCAGAACCCACTGTTAGTGTGGCATACACTGAAGTGCACAGGGGCATCGCTTCAATGGATCTTGCTTCAAATAGTTTGAAGACTGTAATGATACAAAATACATGTTTGAAAACAGCTTTGAAAAAAAAATATCCACAAGAACTGTACTGTGGCACTGGGTTCTGCAAAAGCCCCAGAAAACAAGGTAGGAAATATAGTTATACCAGCACACCTTTTAACTGAAAATTTTAAGTCGTCCGTAGAGTCTGAAGAAACTTCTGCCATTATCTCAAAAAGCCAACAAATTCTGAACGGCACTATTATATTTAATAGGGGGAAAGGACTCTGTTTCTGCCACCAAAACACCTGTGTACGTCACGCTGAGCACAGTGACCTGCTTTTGTTTCCTATGGACACGCTCAGGGCTGCAGGAACATGACACACTTAACGTGCACTTTAAAATGACTGCGTGCATCTGCAGCTCAGTTTTCTCAAGTGCGTTCTGCAGCAGGAAGCTGGTTGTAAGATCCCCTGATAAACCAACACTCAGCCCTCAGTTCTTCCCCTTCCTTCCCTTCCAAGATTAAGACTGTGGCTGTTTCTGCCCCCAGTGCACGTGGATTCTGTGAATGCTGAGCCTTGTCAGCTCTTGCCCTGCGCTGCCTTCTGCAAATTGCTTGATTTACACCCTCTTGGGCAACAACTCTATTGAGCCCAGAGATGTGACTAGCATGGCATTGTACTGTTAGACTTCCCCAGGGCACTTTTTCTTCTAAATCATCTAGGACAGGAAAAACAGTTAGATAAAGAAGAATGTAATGACTCATTCCCCAATGCCATGGAGGTTCAGAACAACCAGAAAAGAGTTAACAGCACAGCCAACCCCCCAGCAGTATTTCAGAGTTTCTAAATACAGAGTTCCTTTCTGAGCTGGATGCCCATTTTTGTTATCTTAAAAGTATTTGTGGAACTCTTGGCCAACTTTAAACAAACAAACAGGGAGAAATATTTGTGAAGATAACATGGCCGAGAGTGTTTCTAAGTTGAAGTTGAGTCTTTCTAAGTTGAAGGTTTTAGTTTTTAGACTATTTCTTTAAAGCTTGTGAATAGAAGAAAAAAATTGCTCTGGAGATGTTAAATCACAAAACCATCCCAGCTAAGGCTTTGGAATAACAATCATTCAACTTAGCAAATATCAAACGTGGGAAGGGATTTATCTGACGCATCTTTATGATCATGTGAACTCCTCTCTCAAGGAGAAACAGTCTCTGCTGGAGACACAAGAGGAAGGAACTGTTTTGCCTTCTTTAAAAAAATATAACAACATAAGCAACTGTAACATGCTCAAAGCTTCCTGGCACAAATGCAAAAATGCAACATCTGAAATGTCAGCTGGTATGCTGGGAGGATTTACATGATTTAAAAGATTTATGAGAAAGAACTATTTCACTGCCTTCAGAGCATCTTGGAAAGTAGCAGTGGGGGGGACAACGGAAAAGAAGGGGAAAAAAATCTTCAGCTAAAAGAAATTATCATGGCCAGTGTGATTCTGTATTGCTCTTTTCAGTGCAAGGAAAAAAAATGGGTCAGGCACTCACTGGATTTTAAGCTGCATTTAAAGATGAATGAACAGAGTCTGCCATGACTCTGGGATGTGCTCATTTTCTCACATTACATATTGACTCACATAATCCTGTGGCTCACCTAAAGCCACACATCTCGTCACTGCTCAAGGCAGGATTAAATCAAGAAATTCCTGACTTTTCCTCCCACTGTTGTTTCACTAGAAGCTGTTCTGCTGCAGCCACTGCTGATACACAAAGACTGGCCAGCTGGATTTCAGCACAGGCTCTCAGGGGAGAGATGGGGTCACAGAGACAGGGGAAATAAACCTTGCCTTAATAAAAATATAATACATCAAGCAAGGAAAAGGCATTAAACCATTTGAAACTATAAACTCTGCAACATTTATAAGTGTGCTTGGGCAATGCTCAGGTGGAAGATTGGCTTGCTTTGTGGCTACCCACTCTTGAAGTGGCTGCTTAAAAGCATGGTCCTCGATGTTCTGCACAGCCTGAGGTGCTCCAGCACCAAACTTGAGCCCAGCTCAGCTCTGCGGGGCTGATGCTGTGCCAGGATGGGGGAAAGTTCCAGCTCCAGCAATGCCTCTGGCTCCAAGACTCCTCCTGGGACAGTTACAAGCAGCTCACATCAGTACAGGGCTAGGGCTGATCCAACGGTGCCAGCCCCGTCTGGGTCAGATCCTGCGCCCCTGAGGGCCCTGTCTGAGCACCCAGTGCTGTTTGCAGGGGTACCACATTCACCTATCATTAAACTGTTCACTTCCTCCTCCTTTTTACCAGCCATCTGTTGCCAGTGCCTTCCATGGTTCATTCACAGATGTCACTGCAGATCTTTTGTGCAAAATATTCCCTCCAATCTATCTCTGTTTATGTTTTGTTGTTGGGCGGTTTGCTGGTTTTTTGGATTTTGTTTTTTTTGTTTTTTTAATATATAAGCTTTTATTTAATTTTATTTAAATACTTGTCAATACATTTAAGTTTCACTGATGCTTCCATAAATAATGAAAGAACTCAGTAATACCATTCCAGGGTATTAGATTAAGGTGAACATTTTTCTCCATCTGTTTCACCAATAACCTAAACTAATGCAGTTTCCAGACCAGAGCGCATGATCTTAAGCGAACTGAAGAGAGTAAAAAGGTCTCTGGTGACACATAAAGACTTAGAGGAGATTGAACAAAGGTGTCCTATAAAATAAATTTCTGGCCAAACAAAACTGGAAAGACACAGAGATTACAATTCCTCTATCATAACAGCAGTGACTCATCCAGTTGCATAGTCACTTGGGGTGAAAAAGAAAACAGTTACTCAATCTCTCAGGGATTTAGACACAGAAGAATATATTATGCAAGTTTTAGCTGCGTTACTAATGGCCTTGAAGCACACAACTCTACTATGACTCTCACTCAGCTCAGCAGATCACAAATAAGATGACTCACGTATCCATGATATGATAGGAAAATAGAGAGCCTAAGAAGTGCAGAGGCAGGTGCTAATACAGTCACAGAGCACGCAGTCAAGGGGAGAAGAGATGTATAAAATCATGAGCAAAGGACTGCAGAGAAATCAGCTTGTGTATTTGGAGACTCGAGGGCATGGCCTAGGTTGATTTTCCCTGGTCTCAGATCAGGGGGTTGTGAGTGTGAAGCCAGGCTGTGTGTGCAGATGAGCCAGGCCAGTGGCACCACTCACCTGCGTGTCCCCAGGGAAAGGCAGCAGAGAGCTGCCCTTGGTCTCTGCCTGGCAGTGGTGAGCGAGCCCCTGTACGGCAGCACACGGTGAGATCACACACCAGTGAAAGTCATCCACAAACTTAACAATATTTATACTTGGCAGGACTTCCTACCCTGCTGGTACATCATGATTTGGTAGAAGCTGTTAACTCTGATTGTTTAAAGACTAATTAAACCCACTGGTGGTGCCAGCCATAGCAGTATTTTGCCCATTATCTCATGACTAACCTCCTCGTGGATGAGGGCTTTGACAGCTGTTCTCAAAGCACTGGTTAAAATCTGAATGGTTGAGCAGAGCTCAACTCAAATTCTGGACTAAACAGCTGGAAAAGCAATTGTCCCAAGAAAACTGCAATGCTTTATGCTCTGGAGATCAAATCAAAGCACAGATGTAAATATAGCTTAAAGCTAAACACTTTACAGAAGCCAAATAATTAGGAGGATTTTATTAGAAAGCTGATGCTGATATATCTAAATTTGGAACTTTATGCAGGCCAGAGCACAGTTAGATGTTTAGACCTGTACATGAGTCAAGGCAATGCTACTGTAGAAACACAGACAATGTATGATTATGATTTTTTAATTTTTACAGACAGCTTGGCACAGCCATTCCAATTTGCTGTTCCCATCACCTGACTGAAAGATTCTGGATGGTCAAAGGATTATTCAATTATAATGTGTCTGTGAGATCTGGTACCTGCAAAAACACAGTGCATGCAGAGCAGGAACCCTCAAATACTCCGGGGAACATCAGGAAAAATTCTGCGTTTTTGTTATCACAGAAAGGAGACCCTTGAGAGTAACAAGAATAGCACTAACGCACAAGCTTGAGTGACATTTTTTTATGAGCTCAGTTGCACAAAGGAACTGCAGAGAACTGCTTTCAAATGACTAAATCTGACACATTTCCTTTAAGTATTACCTAATTCGAAGGGGTTTATTCTAGGCATTTCAACTTACATATGTATGGGATGTAATGTATAGATACAGAAGGGATGCACCATTTCATTCTGCTGTCAGAGCTGATTACCAAACCAGAGCAGGGTATTTTTGTACAAACCAGGATAACCTCCTGCCATATCCTGTGTCATTCCCAGAGCTGACATCCCTAGGCTGACTTCATCCTTATCTCCTGTTAAACATGTAGGGGTTTAGGTGATGTGATGCAGAATCAGAGAGGGTTTATGATGGCAAGTAAAACAAGCACTTGGAAATCTCTTGTTACGTGGACAGTGGAAGGAAAAAGCTTTTTATCTGCATCCCTTGTCTCTGCCCAGCATAACCCAGTGGAGGATCCCACAGTACTTTGCAAAACTATTTGTCTCATAAATGTCCTGAGAAGAAAACACTTGCAGATTCAAGATTTAGATGAGTTTCATCACTATATTAGTAATATACAATATTCCAATATATTTGAATTATTTGCCCAGGATTACTGGGAAGGGAACACAGGATTTGTGATTGTGCTTTTATTCTGCACATATTCATTGGAACAAACAGTGAAGGAGCAGGGATGTAGCAAAAGCTTTCTTAGACATCCAGCTGGTGCAACCAGAAGGGTAATAAAAATACATTAGCAATAAAGGCTCATATATTATCTGAAGCAAGCACAGTTCCTATGATTTATGGAGTGACCTTTTTCTGAAAGAAGCCTGTGTGTCCTCATGAATAAGGCTGATTGCAAGAGAGATTATACTGTTAACATAGTGTTCATATATTCTGAGTGTTAAAACTGCTGTGGAAAATACGTGGCTGGTTTACTGGATGCTCTTTGTCATTTCTTGGCAATTTTAGAGGGCAGTAAAGCTGTCATTCTGATTGTTAGTGCCTTTCTGTGATGGAAGGTTTTTTGAACAGGGACTGTGTGAAGGGTCTGACAGAGTGTAAAGTGATGTGCAATAGCTGGAACTGCTACAGCCAGAAAATATCCTGTAACACCAGCTGGTCAGTTCTGACCCTGCCCTGTGATATTTTGCAAGACTAATGCCAATTAAAGACAATGCAAACTGCTTTCCTAAACCTCTGTGCAAACTTTGGTCAAATCCTCATGGTGTTATATCATGACAGCCAACTCTCATCCACTTCATTTGCTCCCAGACTTTTGTGAGGAGGAGTGAAGTCACACAGCTGTCCCTCTCCAACTCCTCCAGGCTGCAACCTGTGCTGGGAATCCAGACCCAGGGAGGCCCCTGTACTCTGGGCAGCTGAAAAACAAGGTCTTTTCACCTGGCTCCTCTACCTTCCTCTTCTTCCATGTTAACGGAGCCTATCTGTAGTTTTTGTAGCCATGCACCTCCAGGTATGAACTGAGCCTGGTGTGAACTGATGCAGAAGTGTTTCCTTGAGAAACTCCACCTCTGAAAAGCTCCTGAGCTTTCCCACTTCCACCTAGAGGTCCGTTTAACCATACAGGCCAAAATTCATGGACACCCTTCAGTGCTCAGCAAATCATAGAGGAAAAGAGGGGCCGCAAAGTGGTAGTAGGAAAAGGTTCTTCATCCAAAGGCTGAAGGATAGGCTGGAGCAGGCTCCCCAGGACAGTGGTCACGGCCAGAACTCAAGGAGTGTTTGGACAACGCTCTCAGGAACATGGTGGGATTTCTTGGGGCTGTCCTGTGCATGGCTATGAGTTGGACTCGATGGTCTCTTCCAGTCTGGAACACTCTGTGATGTGAGTTCTGGAGCACAAGCACCTGTGTCTGTTATCACGATCGGTCAAGAGTGGGAATGAGTTACAGATCCTGCCCCGGTGAAACAGCTTCGCGAGGCTGAGCAGGTGCGTGGCCCCGGCAGGGCAGGTGACAGCCGTGTCGCCAGCGCCCGGGCCACGGCCACTGCTCGCACCACGACCCACACAGGCTCTACATGAAGCGGCAGGAGGATTCCCGCTCGCTTCCTGCGGCATCCCGGTTGTCGCGGTGCCGCCGGTTAGGGCAGCGGTGACGCGGCTGTAACTCGCACGGCCGTGACGCCTGTCACCGCACCGGGTCACGCCCCGCGGGGCCCGAGGGCTCAGCGTTACCCGGGGCACGGGCCACGCCAGGGCGCCCTGCGGGCTGCCGGTGCCCAGAGGCGGGGAAACGCGGTGTGCTCTGTCACAGTGCCGCACGGGGCGGGGGCGGCTCGGTGCTGTCCCGGTGCCCTCCCGCTGCCGCCCGGTGCCGCCCCGGTGCCACCCCGGTGCCATCCCGGTGCCCTCCCGGTGCCATCCCGCTGCCGCCCCGGTGCCATCCCGCTGCCGCCCCGGTGCCGCCCCGGTGCCATCCCGCTACCGCCCCGGTGCCCTCCCGGTGCCCGCGTTGCACAGCAACGGCTGCGCGCGCCAAGGCACCGCCGAGCGCCCCCCGCAGGTGCGGCCCGGCTGCCGGGCTGCCAATCGGCCTCACTCATTGGCTGTCATGCTCTAGGAACCGCCCACCCGCTGACCCTTCAACCAATCAGCGTTCCCCCCTCCCCTCGGCGAAGGCGGAAGAAGTGCTGATAAACAACATCGCCCCGCCCTGCGCCGACCTTCCCGCTCCTCCCCTTGGCGCGCGGCCGCATCGCGCCTTCTCATTGGCGGGCGGCCGCCTCCGAGCGTGCCGGTAGCCAATGAGCGGCGGCGGCGGCGGCTCCCGACAGCGCCCGCCTGGCGCCGCCCCGTAAGGCCGCGGGGTGTGGGCGGAAGCAGGGAGCGGGCGGCGGGGCGGCGGCGGCGGCGCCATGGGGGCCGTGCTGGGGGTCTGTTCGCTGGCCAGCTGGGTGAGTGCGGGGCTCCCCTCCCACCCCAAACTTGCCTCTTCACACCCTGAACGTTCCCTTCCATCCTGAGGAGCGGGTCCGGCCCGGAACGGTGCCTCTGTTGGCGGCGCGGGTCGAGCCGGGTGCGAGTCAGCACTCTGAGTCCCCGCGGGCGCAGTCGCGGTCCCGCCGGGGCGGCTCCAGCCTCGGGGAGCAGAGCGGTGCCCGGCTGGAGCCATCGGTGTCCTTCCCGGGGGCCGCCTGGCCGGGGCAGGTCGCTGGCGGGCGGGGCCCGCCCTGGCTAGGCCCCAGGGGCAGCCCAGGCCGATAAACGCGGTTATCTCCGGGTGTTGTCAGTCAGAAACGCCGATTAGCGGCTTTATCTGTGCGGTCCAGAGTGGAGTGTCTCTAAAAGGAATTCGGGTTTTCCTCTCGGTGTCGCCTAACGCGCCGGTGTCAGCTGCGATGGGAATGCCCTTACTATTCCTGTCTCTGCCCTTCAGATTCCCTGTCTGTGCAGCGGTGCCTCGTGTTTACTGTGCCGATGTTGCCCCAACAGCAAGAATTCGACAGTGACACGTCTTATCTATGCTTTCCTCCTCCTCCTCAGTACCGTGCTTGCCTGCATTATGCTGGCACCAGGCATGGAAGAGCAGCTGAAAAAGGTATGGAGGGGAAAAACCTCTTTCTGACTGTTTTAAGTGCCATTGTTTGTACCAGTGACTATTGATTTTCTTTACTTGAAATGGATTTTGTGTGAGACACAAACACCCAAGTGTCCTTGTTCCCGAGTTAAGAGGCTGCATGTACTGAATGGTTTCTGGCTGAAACAGCAAATTCAGTGAATGGTCCTTTTTTAGTACATGCCTGGTCTCTGAAGTCTGACCAGACATGGAGATGGTCAGTCGTTATCAGAGCCTGCTGCTGTGGTATCTTAATCTTCCTGGGTGAGAAGTGTTGACATGGGGAAAGACAGTTGATAATAAGGTCTGAGCACAAAGTCTTTTGTTCTCTGATCTCCCAGAAGATTGTTGACTGAAAGCCTTGGCTGTTACAGACTTAAAGAATGTAATTGCAAAAGCAAATGTAAACTCACAATGAAATGTGTCTTTACCCAGATACCTGGATTTTGTGATGAGGGGCTTCACACTCAGATCCCCCACTTGGATGGGTTTGTCAGCTGTGATGTGTTTGTGGGGTACAGAGCTGTCTATCGTGTCAGCTTTGCCATGGCCATGTTCTTCTTCCTCCTCTCCCTGCTCATGATAGAAGTGAAAACCAGTAATGACCCGAGAGCCTCGATACACAATGGGTATGTGTGAGCCAGCTGGCTGCCTTTCCAGCTTGTTTCCTCCTTCCAGTTTCTCTGCTGAACACAGTGGAAATTCCTTTATGCATACATGGACAGCCTCAGGTTTCTTTTGGACCCAGTACTGAGTAGTGCTTTAGTCTCCTAGAAAGCTTCCTATTTAAGAAGATGTAAGGTGTTCAGTGTCCTGGTTGAGGGCGTCACTCTGAGGTGGGGTAACCAAAAGGGCAGTGCTCTTTGTTTCCAGAGAGATGTCAGATTGCAGCTAGTTTATATCTCCAACCTTGCGCTGCCTCTGGCACTCAACTGGTTCATTCTCAAGGCCAGTCTGACTCAGCCAGCAGAAACTGGTTCCTGATTTCCAATTCCCTGATTGAACTGAATTAGTTCTGGGCTAGATGACTGAATCATCATAGAGTCATTTTAATTGGAAAGGGACCTTTGGAGAGCATAGAATCATAAAATTATAGAATGGTTTGGGTTGGAAGAGACCTTAAAGATCATCCACTTCCAACCCCCTGCCATGGGGAGGGACACCTTCCGCTAGACCAAGTTGCTCAGAGCCCCATCCAGCCTGGCCTTGAATGCTTCCAGGGATGGGAAGTCCTCAATCTCCCCAGTCAACAGGATCATATGATCCAAAGCCTTGGTTGGAGCAGGACCAAGCTGCTTACAGGCCATGTAGCACATGGCTACTGTGTGTGAACTGACTGTGTGAAGAGTAGGACCAATAGTTATGATTTCTATCTTCTTTTAAAGGTTCTGGTTCTTCAAAATAGCTGCCATTGTGGCTATCATGGTTGGAGCATTTTATATCCCCGAAGGGCCTTTCACAAGAGGTACAGTTAATATTTGTCATGGAATTCTGACTTGAATAGGCTCAAACCTTTTCATAGATTTATTATGGAAATAGTAAAAAAAATAGTAAATTTTCATAGGCAATAGTGAAAGTTCTCTTGTAGAAGATGCAGTTTCTGCCCATCTTCTTTGGAGTGCCTTGGTTCATCCAGTATTTTGATGACCAGCTGAAATTATGGCAATAAGAAATCCCTTTTCAACCACATACGTTTTGGTTATTAATAATTTTCTACTTCATGGGACAGTCACTAAAGAGCTGAGTCTTCTAACACTAGACTGGGGCAACTCATGACACTGACCAGTGCTAAATACTTCCCTAG
Organism: Corvus kubaryi; assembly: GCF_017639235.1. Classification (NCBI taxonomy): domain Eukaryota; kingdom Metazoa; phylum Chordata; class Aves; order Passeriformes; family Corvidae; genus Corvus; species Corvus kubaryi. The sequence goes on along the minus strand of NW_024580668.1, from coordinate 8,890,035 downwards.
AGTCTCTGAAAAATCTGTGTGGGAAACTTCTACTGTCTGGCCACATCACAGGAACTTGAAAGTGTTGCTGACCCTCAGAGAAATGTGGCGTGATGGCACTTATGTACACAAAGATGCCACGTTAGATGTTGCCTTCATTCTGAAAACGTGTTGGGCTAAACGTTCCCATGCTCAGCTTGACCAGCATTGGCTGCATCCCTAAATAGCTGGGACTCCTTCCATGCTTTTGCAGGATTGAGGCCAAAGTGATTAACAGCATCTGCATTTCTAAATATGGTTTCAGTTTTTTTCATTATTTGTGTGCAGTATAATTAGGAGCTTTCTTGTTTTTAAACTGAGGTAGCATGCACATGGGGAAAGCTAACCTTTTTTTTTTCTTGCTCCCTTTTCTAGCTTGGTTTTGGATTGGTGTTTCTGGAGCCTTCTGTTTCATTCTTATCCAATTGGTTCTACTTGTGGATTTTGCTCACTCTTGGAATGAGAGCTGGGTGGAGAGAATGGAAGAGGGGAATTCTAAATGCTGGTATGCAGGTAGGAATCTTAACCTGTAAAGGGTTTGTTTGTACTGGCCAGTACCCTGCAGAATATCATTTACTGGTTTGCAGACATACCTAGAATTAAACTCCACAGTGTCCCTGAGTCACTGCTCTAAACACCTGACATTTATAGCAATGTTTCCTTTTTCTTGTTCAATAAAATGCAAAATACTGTAGGCTTGTGAGTAGCACATTTGACAGTCCTAATGAACCACACTTGGCCTGGTTTGCAGGGCGTGTGCAGAGCTCGGAGCCTGGTTCTCTTCAAATCTGAGCTTTGCTCTGCACGTCCCCTCTGTGTCCCCAGGAGCTCAGCTGTGTCCATGACAGTGGCTGCAGTACCACACCGAGCGTGCCTTGGTGCCTGCTCCCCAGCTGGTCATTAATTACAAAGTGCTAATTGTTGTGGTTCTTAGCTCATAACTAAGAATGCTGCAGCAGCGTTTTGTAGCTTACAAAGAGCAGAGTGGAAACAAAAACGGGTGACCTCGAGCACAGGAATTCAGGGCAGATAAATGTCCATGAGAAGTGTGCAAAAAGCACTCTCTCATTATGACACTGTGGCCTGATACCAGTTAAACTAATTAAACTGCTGCTGGAAGGCAAGTCCTGTTCCCCTGATGGCAGCACTGGCCTTCCTCTGAGCTATGCTGCTTAGTGAGCACAAGCAGAAATTTAGCCATACATTAAAAAAATGCATTCTGCTAGTCTAGTTTTGTGACCCAGACTGCCAGGTGAGGGATTGTCTTTCAGTGTAAGCCACTTTAGATGTACTATTAAAACTATACGTGTAATGTAAAAAATTTTTTTCCTCCAGCTCTGTTGTCCTGTACAAGCTTGTTCTATGCCTTGTCCCTGGTTTTTGTTGTTCTCTTCTACGTTTTCTACACGAAGCCTGATGACTGCACTGAGAACAAGTTATTCATCAGCGTTAACATGATCTTGTGCATTGCTGTCTCCATTGTTTCTATCCTTCCAAAAGTTCAGGTATGACTTTGCTCTGCTCTTTTCTTCTGACATACAAAGCAGGGAAGTGAGAAGGATGTAATACCAGTTCAGTCAGACATAAAAACTTTAAAACTTGGCTATCATAGCTGTGCTAGTTAGGAACTTAAAACCAAAAAATCTTGGTCTGAAACTATTGTGCTGCATAGTGACACATTTTCTGAAGAGAGGCTTTTTTCATCTAACATGGTTTTGGACTTTGTTTCCATGTGGAGGACTGCTGGCATGCTTTTAGTGGTGAAGGCCCTGGGTTGAACAGAGAAATCTGTTAGGGAGTAGAAAATAGCTGGAGATTTATTTGCTTAATACTGTGGCTTTGAAATTAGGGGCAAGCTTGTTTAATGTAAGAGGAAAGTTGCATGTTACTCGATTCTGAACTGGTATTGCTCAAATCCCATGCTAGATTCACATCTACAAAATTGTTTGAAAAGGTTGAGATTAACTCAGTAAGAGCCTGTAACTGAGTCTTGGGCACCAAAAAAATGTATTTGGTTTGCTTATTTTTTCTGTGTTTGAGTTGCTTTTTGCATAAATGATATCACTCTAAGGAGTTTCTTCCAATTTTTTGAACATAGAACAAAGCCCAATGCATTTCTAAAGCAATGGTTTTCATGCTAGTAGTTGTTGCATCTGTGGCAGTGGGGTAAAACTATCCAACCCTAGGTAAAACTTGCCCTTTTGACCTTGGCTTGCTCTTCTCCTTTGGAACAGGAACATCAGCCTCGCTCGGGCCTCCTTCAGTCCTCTGTCATCACGCTCTACACCATGTACCTCACTTGGGCAGCCATGTCCAATGAGCCTGGTAAGCAACACGTGTCTTGAGTCACATATTTTGGTGTGCAAGCAGAAGCTGCTAATGGTTATTAGAGACCACCCTGTGGGAATTGCTGATCTATCCAGATCAAATCCAGTGAGGCTGAAAAGCTGACTTGACTGAAACCATCAAGCTGCCTCTTTACAGAACTAAACTGGAGTGTTTGTAAGGGGGGAAAAAAGAAAGTGTCAGGGCTTTCTGATGTTATTTATTTATTATACCTGTGTCTAGCTCACAGGCAGGAAAAATATTGCAGGCAATTTCTGCCTCTGGAGAATCGAAGAGATCAGCAGTTAAAGGGAATGAAAAATTGTGAGCTTACCTGTCATCTTTTCTTAGCTAAATGCTGGCAAAGCTCATCTCTCTAATCTCCCTTGAAATCCCTTTCAGAAAGAAACTGTAACCCAAGTTTGCTGAACATCATCACCCAGATAGCTGCACCCACAGCTGTTCCAGCCAATGCCACCGTCCCACCTGCCACTCCTGCTCCGCCCAAGTCCCTGCAGTGGTGGGATGCCCAGAGTGTTGTTGGACTGGTTATCTTTGTCCTTTGCCTCTTGTATTCCAGGTAGGAGCTGCACTGCTATCCAGTGATAAAGAATTGGGATTTCTCTGCCTCTTTTCTTTGATTTTGGGTCTAGTGCAAAATGTACCTGCATTTATTTGCATCCAGCTGCTGTCTCAGGCCCGAGGCCAAATGTGGCTCTGCTTCGTGGATGAGGATAAGCTTTATAAACCCAATCCAGATAACAGAACAACATGTGTTACGAGGTGATCAGAGGGATGGAGCACCTCTCCTGTGAGGAAAGGCTGAGACAACTGGGTTTGTTTAGCCTGGAGAAAAGAAGGCTTTGGGGTGACCTACTTGGTGGCCTTCCAGTGTCTGAAGGGAGCCTGCAAGGAACGTGGAGAGAGACTTTTACAAGGGCACGGATTAAAGCTGAAAGAGTAGGTTTAGATTAGATATTATGAAAAATTTCTTTACTGTGAGGGTGGTGAGGCACTGCAATGGCTGTCCAGAGCAGTTGTGGATGCTCCGTCCCTGGAAGTGTTCAAGGGCAGGCTGGATGGAGCTCTGAGCAGCTTCGTCTAGTGGAATGTGTCTCTGCCCACAGCAGGTGGGTTGGAACGAGATAATCTTTAGTGTCCTTTCCAAACCACACTTTTCTATGATCTGGGACTAGGAACGCTGTTTAATTAGGTTAACAGAAGCTCGGATGAAAACAGTTTGAGGAATTTCCTTATGTTTCCAAACAGATTTTAAAAAATTTATTTGCTAGTCCCAGACATTCATTGTGATCCATGACTTGCTTATTAGCAAACATAGCTGACTGTAAAAGGAGTTTTTGACCGTGTCTCTCTTTGGGTTACATTGCAGCATCCGCTCTTCAAGTAACAGCCAGGTGAACAAGCTGACACTGTCTGGCAGTGACACTGCCATTCTGGAGGAGACCGTGGGGATAGGCAGCGGGGCTGCCGACGAGGGAGAAGTGCGCCGTGTCACGGACAATGAGAAGGACGGGGTTCAGTACAGCTACACCTTCTTCCTCTTCATGCTCTTCCTTGCTTCTCTTTACATCATGATGACACTCACAAACTGGTACAGGTAAGAGCCAGATGGGAAGTGATGGGTTCTATGTGCCAGTGTTTCTATGTGGATAGGAGACTCCTGCCCTGTGGGCTACTCCTGTCAGGCTGGTGAAGGTGCTGTCCCTATGCCAGTTGCATTAGAGTTGTGTCTTCTCGGTTTAGTGTTACTGAATTAACATGTAAGAAGGCCGTGCAGCACAATCAGCAGCTGTGGTTCCAGGGCACTACTTCAGAGCAGAAAGTGTGGCTGCCATTCTTCAGCTGGATGAGTAGCAGGAGGGATACATGTGGAATTGGTTTCAGGTGGCCTCCTGAAGAGTTTGTTAAGAGGCCAACCTGCTGTCCCAGGCTCTTCATCCTGGGAAAAATGTGCAGGGACAGCCATACATGCTGCGTATCAGAGATGTGATTTCCTACATCTCTTGGAAATGCTTGGACATGCCCTCTGCTGCGTCAGCTTAAAAGCCACTGCTCCCAGGACATTATATAAATTAGCAAATACACTTAGAGATCAGCAGCCACCAGGAGTCTATTGCACAGCTCATGCAAATCCTTCCTTCAACAGCAGCACATCAGCATGGGCAAGCAGGCTTGAAAACTGTGTCCCAAGAACAACAGCCTGTGAAGGAGCCACAGGAAACTGCTGGTTTAGTTGTTTATGTTCTCAGAAAGGGTCTTGCATTGGAGTGTCCCAAAGGATTGCCCTCACTTCAGATTCATATGAGAGGTACCAAGGAACAGTGGGAGGTGCTTTCTGTGTTTACTAATGGACTTCCTTACTTTTTAGCCCTGATGCAGATTTCAAAACCATGACAAGTAAGTGGCCGGCCGTGTGGGTGAAGATAGCCTCCAGCTGGGTTTGTCTGCTTCTCTATCTTTGGACCTTAGTGGCTCCTCTTGTCCTTACTAATAGAGACTTCAGTTAAGTTCCTGCACCTGTCTGAGCTTACAAAAGTGGGCAACTCTTTGCTGAAAGCCAAAATGTTCATTTACTGCTTTAGTTACTGTTTCTTATGTTGGTATTAAAATGCAGTTGGATAGAAAGTTACATATTGTATAATGCTTGATGCAGCATCAGAATTATCAGTTATCTTTCTATTTTAATCTTTACCAGGGTTATTATTGCATTTTTAAAATTCACTACAGCTGTGCTGTCAAAGCACAAAAGAAATTATCTGTTCTGTCCAATAGCCACAACCTTCTATTGAATAGAAGTTAACATTTAGTTAAATATGAAGTAATATATTTTAAAGAACAATTATAATCAGCATAATGCACTACTATGCTAATGCTTCAGTTTCTGGAAGTGTAAGCCATGCTGCTTGATTTCTACATTCCACTGCAAAAGTTTATTTACAGGAAAAGTTTATTTAAATTACTTTATGTTGTGGCAAAAAAAAGCACCCTTATTCCTCACCAGAAAGATCTCTGAAGTTGAAAAACTAGTTAACTCTTAATTCTTTTTTAAGACAAACTTGCCTTTTTTAAGAGGCAATTTCTATGGTAACTTCTTTTTTAGGATGTTTGCCAAATAGAGTGGTAAGTGTATGAATAGCTTAATCAACTTTATGATTATGTTGGAAAAATTGAGCTTATTGACTGGTTGATTTCACTTGTCCAATGTGCTTAATGAAAGTAACATACATGGAATTATTATTACTATTATTATTGGCTCTAAGGCATTTGCACTGTAAAGTCATTTGAATAAAGCAGACTAACTACTGAAACTGGCCCAGCTCTGTTGAAGTGTTAAGAAACAGCAGTTATTTCAGCTGCTGCAGTGTCCAGCTGGATGTGACTGGGTGTTTTCTCCATGCAGTAAATACCAAGTGACATATTTCTTTTGAAACAAACAGTATCTGACTGTCAAAGCCTGTTCCTTGAAGTTGCTCAACTTCGGTTCTCCAGGAGAAAGCAACACCTTTTGCTAAGGCAGTGCTGTGGTGATTATGTGTAGTAGCAACTGTGTGTAAATGTGGAACTTGTGTGTTGTTTTTGAGGTGAACAGTAAAATATCCCAACATGACACGAGACAAACGTATTGAAAATATCAAATGAGCAGCTGTTACAATGTGTTTAATCACCCAGTCATGCATCATAAAATTACACATTTTTGATGACTTCATTTTATAAAATGCAATATAAAAATAAATTTTTCAAAATAAGATGTACACTTAACCACCCAACACCTCTAGGCCCACATATAACAGAAGGCAAAATTAATATTTGAATAACACGATGAGTAACTCATGCCAAAATGAGATTTAACAAAAACAACAGTTCAGCCAGTTCCTGAAAATACCTCAGGGCTTGTAACACCCATTTGCAAGAGTATAAATTCAAGTACTTTTATGTACAGTTTGCAGCTACCTTTTGTGCCCCCTAATGCCAATTCAGTTCAAGTATCGTTCCTTATGATGTGTTGGATTTGGCAGGGATGGCTCATGTACTGGGAAAAGCATATAACCTTGGAAAACAAAGTTATTTCAAGTGGGAAGAAGAAACAAAAGTGGTTGTTGTGCTGTAAAAAAACCCAAACAGCCCGCAAGCAAAAAACCAACCCCATCATGTAAGCTTTTCCTAGCTATTCTCTTAACTTGCAGATAAGGAGGTGCTCTACTTGACACAAATGTTTATTTTCCAAATGCTCACATGAGAAATTCTGGGAACAAACTGATTTCTTTGCTACTAAGTACTAAAGCTCAAAGAACATTCTCAGCTCTGTAGCCAGGACACACATAAGCCAGAGCTGTGCTTTCTGTAAGACCTGCCAAGCACTGGTTAGAGACACAGCTCAGCAAAGCTGCAACTCCTGGCTGAGTTCTAAAGCCAAAAGGAACAGCAAATTACGAATAAGAGATTCCTGGTAAAGCCTGGCTTAATTTAGCATCCTGACATCCACTGCCAGCTTTAAGAAAAAGAGGTTCTGGAGGCACAAGACTGGCACTTTTCAGCACTGGCAACTGTGGTGGTTTAACCCCAGCCAGCACTGTGACTGCTCGCTCACACAGTGCCACACCGACTCCAGTGAAGAAAATTCTACCCCAGCCAAACCCAGCACAATGATATAGCCTCATTTATTATGTTTAAATCATATTCTTTATTCTTAGTGAGCAGAGGAAAGAAGAGGGTGAGGTGGATCTAGTCTGCCTACTATTTAAGGCATGCAAGAGAATATAAAAGCCTGAAAAAAGGGAGTTTTGTAGAGGTTCCTCAGCCATCTGCTGAACACCACTAGATTTAGTTGTCTTTGAAGGACACTAAATTGAATTTTGAACATCCAACCTCCCTCTCTAGTACTTACATAAGGGGATGAAAGTAGCTGTTCCTACAGTTAATATACCCCCACTTGCAACCCTGCAGCACAATTAAGGAAAGACTATCAGGCCTTCATCTTTAGGTAAAATGTCCATTCTATCTTTTTTAGTTGTACATTGTGACTGGAATTAAGAGGCACTAAAACAACAGAAGCACCACTCTCTCTGTTCTAGCAGTTCTGCAGTGTGGGCAGCCACTTATCTGTCCAAGTCCTGGTGCTGTGTGCTACTGGCTTCTAGGTGGCAAAAAACTGAATTAATTTCTGCAAAACACAGAGCATATTCTGGCCACAAAGGAGGAGCTGCCTAGCAGTACTCTTACCTTATTTTTAGTGGAGGAAAATGGTAGCTTGTTTTTTCCCTGCACTAAAGGTAATAGCTATCAAAGAGGAGTTACAATTGACTTCTAAAGGTAAGAAAAATGAGATGCTTTCACTGAGGAAAATTAATCTCTTCCCACCTTTAATCTACAACTGTCCACATGATGAGTTTTCTGCTCCTACAGATTCTGAACTGCCACCCAGAAAAGAAAAAAGCTGCATGGTTTTACCCTCTTTCAGAACCCAGTCTCTTTTTATAATGTCAGGATGACAGGTATGGCATTTGCCACCCCTTAGTTCCAGGATGAGGTCTGCTGCCAGGTCAGGAAGTTGTTAGAGTGGTAGAGGAGTCTCCTTTTGGCAGTGCAGTCATGCTGCAAGGGGACTGGGAGGAAGAAAGACATTCAAAACAGAGTTTGGCACTTTGAAAAATGAATGTCTGAGATCCTCAAGATAATTTAGTTTTATATTTACAGAAACGTAACTGGTGCCTATAATCACAGTTGGCACTAAATCAAGATTTCATCCAGAGAAAGTGCTCTAGTGATAAGTTCCCAATTAGAAGGGATGTTCTTTTCCACCAAATAGTGAATTATTTCATCTTGAAGTAACAGACTGTGCTTTCCTCGTCCTAGTGACGTTTCCCATCTCCACACCATTATAGTGCAGAAAAACGTGTGCAAAGAGTGTGCTGAGAGTTAAGTTCTAATTCAAGACCATTAAACGAAATTAACTTGGGGAGTGGGAACAGCTTATTTAGACACAGGTATCTTACCCTGGTTTGACATCAATGTTAGTTCTGTCTCTAGACAAAGACCTAGAAGCACAGGGATACAAATTATGGGTAAATATCACAGAGATGATTCAAGTCTTAACTTCATACAGGAACATGACAACCAAAGACAAAAGAGGTCAACAAAGTTAAAAACCAAGTTGTAACATTTCACAAAAGCGCTGACAAGCACGGTGAACAAAATGCTACAATATCAGGAAATTTAAGAATGTGCTTTTTAAAAGCCTGTCTGCATTTGGTTTCACAGACATAGAACTCAAATTCAGCCCGAAGTAACAAGCTAAAGCAGCACCTTGCTGTCTTACATGAAGTATTGCCTTCTATACATCACATGCCAACTGCTACAAAACCTCCTCACAAATCCTGGGTATGAGGTACTTACTCAATTCCTTATCTCAATCAGAAAAGAACTGTCAATGTGGGAAGGTAGCTAACACAGCTTGCTTTTATTTGGTCCTAAACCTCATTATCTGAAGCTGTTGTCCAATCAAAAGCTTTAGTAAATGATCTGAAAAACTTCCTGTTTTCTGAAAATGAAGATTGCATCTGCTGTATAAACCTTGGTATAGATATTATGGTAGTTAATCCATCAGTCACAGTTCTTCCAACTGTGAGGAAGTTTTAAGAGATGATCTCCAAACAGGTATTCACGAGTAAATTTTGTTCTGTATTAATTTGAGACAAATGTTCACTGAGATATTTCAGAAACACCAACTCACAATCTGAACCATGTGACAGAGGACAGGCCAAGTTAGACTTTCATGGTTTTAAGCAATCTTCACTAAAGAATTATATTTTGCAGGGTTCAAAAGCCATTTTCTTGTCTTGGATTACTGGCATTTGCAGAAGGGGAAGGGACCAGATGATCACAAAGCTCATAAATCATCCTCACTTTTCACCTGTGTGGGGCGGGGACAAGAAACTGTCAAGCTTACCTATCTGCAATAATTTTTTCCCTTTATCATTAGAAAGAAGAAGCCAGTTTGCATCATTCACACAGAGGTTGATGAGCCTCAAGTCTTCTACATAACTTGTGCTCTTTGCTTTTACCCTCCCTGAACTCTGCCCTGCCCCCATTGTGCCCTCTCCAGCTTCCTTTGGTTCTACAGTGTAAAGTGCCTCAGCAGTCTGTCCCTAAACTGCAGGTTTAGGAGTAAGGCAGAGTTCACAACATCACCTATCAGAGCAGATCTTAACTGTGCTGGAAAACCTCCCTCCAGTGGTTTGTTAGTAACAGTAATAGAGCTGAGGTTTCATCCCTCGCAGGGAATCATCACACTGCTTTTCATCAGCATCCCCACTCACTAGCAGGTCGTGGGGAGAGCTGTCACACTGGAGCACCAGCTCTGAGAAATCATGCAGGAAGTCCTCTTCAGAGGCCAGCAGCAGCTCATTCCAGGCAGAGATGTCCAGCTTGCCTGCAGTACCACCGTACTCTTCAGGAAGGATCACTGGAGGAATGTTTTGGTGAAGGGAATTCAGATCACAGCCATGAAGAAAAAACTGAAGAAGAAAGCAAAAGAGCTTTAAAAGTGCACATCAAACACTTCACAGCAAATTGCTGGAACAGTCAGCCTACAAGCTTATTTTGAGCTAAAGAACAAATTTTAGGAGTGATGTGTTTATGGGCAAGTGGCAGCACAGAGCAGTCGGCAGGTGCAGTCAGACACACCAGTGAGAGAAGCCCTGAGACAATCCACACCTAGTGCAGACTAAATCCCAGCAAGAGAGACTTGACATGTGCCTGGGCTGAGGTTCCAAATTCAGTTCATCCCCAAGATCACTCATGGGGTTGAAAGTACTTATCCTTGTGGGAAAAAAAAAAATCATCCTTGGCAACCATAGTCCTGTGGAGAGGATACTTGTGCCACACAGGACCCTCGCATAAGGGAAAAGAGCAAGGAAGGGGCAACACAGTTTTCCTTTGACAGCACCTCATAAACAAAGTGCTACTGGGCCCAAATGTCCTGGATAATGTCCTGGATACAGAGCACATGTACTAAAATTCCATATTAATATTATGACAATATTGAATTCCTCAAAGTTTCTGTCTCACAGAGAATTTTCCCAATACGTATATTTTTAAAATTTAAAGCAGAAAGTAAAATGGCACCAACATTTTTCTAGCTGTCAAGTATTATAATTTCTTTTTCTTTTTTACTTAATAGTGGCCAAACAAGGAACTTACAAACATTAATATTAAAATCACACAAATCCTTACCCTGTTTGCGATCTTTTCCTTCAGAAAAGGCTTGATGATTGCAAAAATACCTTTGAATATACGAGGCTCATTTATTATGTTAACAGCCTTTATTCGAATGGGGAATCCATCCTGAAGGGTAAAGAAGATTTTTATAATGCAGTTTAAAAAACATCTTTCTCTTTTTAAAATTTCCTGAGACTGATTGCCAGCACACAACTTTAATCTGAGGTACCAACATAAACCAGTACAATAACAGAAATTCAACTTGTTATAGAGAGCAGTCCTAGGATGACATCTGTGAGCATAAAAACAAGGTCAAGGGACAAGAAAACCCTCCATCAAAAAATACACTGCTGTCAGTAGATCCTAATTTCTAATATTGATATTTATCTGCCTTGACAAATACACATAGATAATTTGGGTATTCCCAGCTCTGATGAGGATGCAGTAATAAAGTGATGTCTGCAGTTCCTGAGGAGTCCATCACACTCAGTGCCAGAGCAGGCTGCTTCTAACAGTGTGTCCAGCAACTAGATTTGGTGCCCAACATATTCTAAAAAGTGTTTTTATGCAAAGAAGGAACCTAATATTGCTAGGACACACAGTTTCCCATAAAGGACAGTTTAAAACAGCAGCTAATTATGGGATTTCTGCTGCAGAAATTTATTTGCAGAAATATTTTTCAAGGGCAAAAGCTCATGATCAACAATTAAGGACTCAGTGAAGTTTCTTTCCCTCTAACCAGCTCTACATATACAAATCAGCCAGTGCTTGGAGTGAAAAGCACACAACAGGCACAGCTGGAGTATTTTTCTCCATAGGAACGTCAGTGAATTAGCTCATCTTTACAGGAGCTGCAGCTCAGCAAGGTTGATGCAACACATTTCTATTCCACCATACCTTTATGTCCTTCCCCAAGTCCAGCTATTGTTTTGTGAATATCTTCCAGTAGGAACAGCAGGACTCTCATGGCATTATTTGTACAAATTAAATATGGGCTTACAGTTAAATGACACATTTAGATCATAATGTAAAGGAGTGAGTTCTTATAAAGGCATTCCTTAACTCACCAGTCTCATTTCCATACACTCCCCTGATTCACCCTATCTTCCCTGATCCCCCCATGGATACAAAAAAGGACATAACCAGCTCAGGCCAGAACAAAAGTAATGATGGAATGAACCCATTCAAGAGAAGTTTTCTCATCTCATTCCTCCAGACTGTACCAACATCAAGTGAAATCATCAAACCTTCCTGCCATTTTGGCCAGGCTACTCCTCAGTCCTTTCCCCTTCCTGTTTTGTCCAGCTTCACTGTGTTTACACCCTTGCTCTAACTTGCTCTCCACCACTTTCCTTCCACACATCCAGGCAGAGATGCTTTTCATTACTGTCTCTTTTGCTGCCCCTGTGCTAAAGAAGCCTCTGCTTTCAGGGCATGGATGGAAATCCTTCCTCAAATCACACCCATTCAAAAGTCCTCTTAAAATTTTTGCAGCAGCACTTGAGCTAGAACCTGCACTTGCCCCATGGTTAGCTCCATCTCAGCTGACAGGAACCATTTAAATACCAGGCCATTTCCTGACTGTCTCCTCTCTAACTGTAATTCTCTGCTGTCTTTCTTCCTTCCCACTACCTAGCAGAACTGCTTTTGTCTGTTCCAACTCGAAGTTTGCATTTCTAACGCAAATTAAGTTTTACGGATGCGAAAGTCAAAAAAAGGGGCAAGTGAGGTAAGCTGGCTTTAAGGGTGTGAGAAACTGGTTGGGCAGAGACATGGTTAACTCTGCTAGTGAAAGCCAAGATGATGAAGTTTGTGGTGACATAGTCAAGAACTCTACACACAGAAGCAATCATTTACAATGCACAAGTGTATTTTCCCACCAGTTCAGGTCTTACCTGAAGAATTCCAATCACTTTTTTGGCTACAAAAGGACCAAAATGAGACGCCTTAGATAAGCTGACTCCTTTGTAGTCTGCCAGGATTACAATTCCATTCACCTGGGTCTCTTCGGACTGAATGAGTTTTTCTAAGGTTAAGTATATGGCACGAATGTTCTCAGTAATCGGATAATTACTGGGTGTCCATCTGTCTGAGGTTACAAGACAGGGATGGTAAGTCGGAGAGTGAAGATAAGCTAACAATACACATTCCAAAAAAACTGATTTTCTGTTTTCCTGGACTCAAAAGTTAGTCTTTATAGCCACAGTTCTAGTTCAGAGCAGCCTTTCTTAAGCAAGAGGAAAATGGCAACTCGTGTTCACTTCAGGGAGCAAAGGCAATGGTTTTAAGAACCCAATGTTCTCCAGCCAGCACAGCTCATTAAAAGCAGTTTCAGCTCAGAAAGAAGGCAGGTAAATGGAAAAGAGGAGAATGAATGAAAACAAATTTACAGCAAGCCTGGCAGCACCAAAAGCACATGAAAGACTGATTATTTACACAGGAGTCAGAGCTATAGGCTCCTCTCTCCGCTTACTGTAAAAACAAATTATGAGTTTCTAAGGGTAGGCCAGCAGCCTTGTTTCAATTTGAGTTACTGCGTATTAATTTTTCTTGAATTGCCTAACATTTCATCGACCTCACTGCATTTTCATTTTGCCATGACTGCACTTATTGCTGACAGAGGAAAAGGAACTGTAATAATGCTGGCTAAGGACCAGCGTGTCCCTTCCCAAGATAGCTTTTCAAATTTGAGAGAGCCCACACACTGTGCAAGTCACCACTGTTCACAGGAGAGCAGGGAGCAGGCTTTTGGCCCAGACACACCTCGAGGACGGGGAACAGAGACACTCAGGACTGAGTACCTGGGCGGATGCAGACAACGTGGCGTCCCTGCGGGTCCCGGTGAGGCAGCACAGTGACAAAGCCTGACTCCAGGACAGGCTTTATTGCAGATGGCTTCAGGTTACTGAACACCTCTGGCCAGGTCCTCCTGCAGGTGTGGTAGTTCACCAGGAGCTGAAGCGCTCGATCGTAATCAAACTTCCTGGCTCGGAGGAACCTTAGCAAAAAAGCATCGTCCAGGCACGTACCCAGGGAAGGATAGTCCTTGCACACCATATCTCGGAGTGCCTGCACATCACGGAGCCTCCATTCAGGCTTCTCCTGAAGCTCCTCCCGGGCTTTGGTAACGAGATCAGGAGACAGGGTACAAACGTACTTTGGCCGGTCTGGCAGGAGCTCATTGTCCGATGGAGACCCCGCTGACGGACTTGTCCTGGTGCAGTCACTGTCTCCTGACATAATGCAGAGGAATCTGTCAAAAAACAAGTGTTGCACGTGACAAACAAACCCACAGGCTTGCAACCACATTGATTATTTGCTATTTATTATGTTCTGTATCCCTCTGTCTCCTAACTAAAGATGTTGCCTTTCCAAGAACCAGCGCTACAGTCACACACCATTCATTTTAATTTGCTACCAGGATTAGAAAGTGCAAGTTACTCTAATCTCTTTATCCTACCTACCAGGTAGAAAGCTGCCTTGGATGAAGCCTAACCAAATAAACTTAAAGTACAGAATTACACAGCTTCATTGCAAAACACAGAATTTAATTTGCCTTAACGGTTATTTCCTATGTCCAGTTGGAAACTAAAGTAAAGCCAACATCCCAGTTTGGCAGGATTCTCACATGTGGTCGAGTTACACCCTCTTCTGAGAGGCTCCCTCATCTAAGCCCAGACAGCCAGGAGCTTTCCTTAACTTCTCTAGCAAACACATGCACTTCCCAGCACCTCTACCCAGGTGAATGTTTTGAGCAATTCAGGAGCAGCATTCAGGAATACACGAAATGCCTGCAGTGCACAGACTGGATGAGCAGGTAAGAAAATTGCAGACTCTTCTGCCAGCACTGCATGGGTATTGAAGCTGGCTTAATCTAGCGTTAACTTTTCAGTGTGAGGCCAATATGTCTGACCCGGGAGCTGAAATTCCAAATGCAGTCACAAGTGGATAGAGATGAGTGAAAAATTAGAAAATGCCATGATTCCTGTAGCTGGACCTGGCAGGGGAACATGGCTTTATTTTGCTGAGCTGTTCGCATTCAGAATCACTCACAGCACACCACACCGCTCCTGGCTGTCACGCAGGAACCGCCCGCCACAGGGACACACTTGTCACCGACACCCGCCTTCCTCCTGCACCGACAGACCTCTCTCTCAACGCCGCGCTCGCACCTCACCTTCCCCAGGCTGCTCGGGATGGGCCCCGCGACCGCTCACGGGGACGCGTTTCACGCGGTTACAGCCTGGGCTGGGCAGCACCCAGCCCTCGAGCGCCCGAGGAGCGTGCGGTGCGGTGCGGCCAGACCCCGCATAGCCCCAGACCCCGCATAGCCCCAGCCCCCTCAGCCCCAGCCCCCTCAGCCCCGGGCCGCAGCCCGCCCGTACCAGAGCTCCCGCGGAGCAGCCGCGTCCCGGCCCCGCCGCCCCGGAACGGCCCCGGCCGGCGGAAGTGACGGGCCCGCCGCGCCTGCGCCATGGCCCCGGGGCGGCACCGGGGCGGGGCGCGGGCCTCGGGAGAGCCGCGGGCCCCGGCGGGCCCAGGGCCGGTGCGGTTCGGCCTTGGGCCCGAAGGCAGGGGGTTCCTGACCCTCTGTCATCCGCCCCGTGCAGCGACAGGGAGCCACAGGGCCGCTTCTTGGAGGGACAGTTGTCCTTCTGTTACCCCTCATGCTCTGTGACAACGGCAGGCCACTGCATCCTGCCGTGAGCCACGAAGGCAGAGTTTTGTATACGTACATATACACATACACATCTGTACACACATCTATACATATAAATATGTACACGCATATATATACACACGTCTATAAACATATCTAGAGACAAATAATACATATATTTTATAAAATACGTACATTTTATAAAATACATTTTATATTTTGCATTTATAAAATGAATTTTATATGTACAGAATGTATTATACGTGAAATATATATTTTATTATGGATGTATTATATCTGTGTATATATATATCTGTGTATATATGGATATATATACATATGTATGTACACATGTATATATGTGTGTTATGTGCGTATATAATATATAATATTGCTATGTAATACATGTAACTATATAGCATACAGCATATGTACTTACCTATATATAATCAATAGATTATATACTATTTATATATAATATATAATCACATATTATATAAAAATGCATTTTATATATATATATAAAATGTATTAAAACCTACACATCATATATATTTTATATATACATGCATCCCAGGGCCTCTTCCAGTCAAAGCAGAGCCTTTGTCCCCCCGTTGTGGCCAAGCCGGTACCTGAGAGACAGCAGCGACCCGAAGAGAGGAGAAAGGCAGCCGAGAACGGGGCCACAGCACCATCTGCGGGCCCGGGAGCCTCTCCCTGCCAGCCAGAGCCGATGTGGGATCGCTGACCAGAGTTCATGTGGGATCGCTGACCAGAGCTAGGGCAGCCTCACAGCAGGATCCAGGCAAGCACAGCTGGATGGAAGCGGGGCCAGAGAAACGTCCCGGCTGTGTCCTGGATTTAAACGACAACAGAAGGACTAAATGTTAGTAAAGGGAGATTTTTGGGGTAGTTTGGCTTTGGTTTGGTTTTTGACAGGACAGAAAACCGTCTTATCCCACAGGAGGTCAGGTGGTGATGCCTGACCTCTCTGCGTGAAATTTGTAATAAAACAGATGGTCGCTCCCAGGTTTGCTGCATTAGAAAGGGGTTCACCAGGGAGTGCTGGGGAGGGGGAAATGGCACGCTTCACCCCACAGATCAAGGGACGCAGCGTTAGATTGCAAACGCCTCAGCATCCTGCAAGAAGAGACCGTCCCTAGAGCGCGGTCGTTTCTGCTCTTCTCTCTCGGCTGTAACCCGTGTTTTCAGCCAGGAGAGGGAGTCAAAGCGGGACAAAGAGTGGGAATCCGAGGACCGTGCAGTGGGAATCCCAGGAACCTGCAGTGGGAATCCCAGGAACCTGCAGTGGGAATCAAGGCCCTTCTGCAGCATACAAGATTGAACTCTGATTTATTTCTCTGCCAAGGGTTCATCCTTCCAAAGTAGGCAATTTTTCAGTGACACTGTGCCTGGCAAGAGATATGCCAATATGGAAACAAATGGAGCGTGTCACTGGTATTCACCTGCAGAGAGGTGTTCCAGGGAAGGGGAACACTTTCATTCAAGCTTGTGCTCATGATCAAGCCCAGACCTGGGTGCAACCTGGCAAACTGGTGCCTCAAGCTGGATCTGAGTGAATTGGATGTGTTTGTGATGTTGCTCCATGCCCTTTCCAGTAGATTTGTGGCATAAATGAGGTTGGAAGGGACCTCAGGAGGACAAGAGATTTTGCATTGCTCCCATTTCCATTCATACAGCTCCCAGACACAGAAACCTGCAGCACAAGTGTGACAGAAGCAGCCAGGTGGGACCTGGGGTCCCAGGGCAGAATTAAGAGCCTGAATCTGGCAGCTACAGACATAGCTTGGGGAGAGGACAAGGGGTGTGCTGTGGAGATGGATCTATGGCCTCACAGCTGAAGGGATGAGTTTCCTGAATCACCTGATCCAGCTAATTGCTGACCTGAGAAAAGGCTTCAAAACACCAAACAGCTGGGAAATACTGGAGCTGCAAGCAGGAATTTATGCTAAAGGTTGCAAAATCTACTTGGAATTTGCACCTCTCAAACAAGGGAGGAAAATTTAGCAGGGAGGTGACAGTTCCAGTCCTGACTGGTTAATGGCTGCTGCAGCAGGGTGTTAGGAGTGAGCAGGGATGTTTGAAAGGAGTGACATGTGAATGACGCTCTGTTTTGGGGAAAAAGAAGGGTGGGAAATGAGGGAGAACCAGTAACAATCAATTGAGAGATATGAAAAATGAGGTTAAAATAAGAGTAAGAACCTTAGGCAGGTGAGAGAGAATGATGAAGGAAAGCAGAAGTGAGGATACTGCATAATGAGGAAGAGCTGGAAGTGAAATATAATCTGGGGATGGCTTCCAAATGAAGTGACTACCTTACCTCAGTTTTTCTTATGTGGGGAATGTTGAACTCATGGAGAGCGGTGGGTGGTGAATGGAAGTGAGGAGGTTCAAGCATCAAGCCAAGTTGTTGGGGGAGTTTGAAAATACTGGCACAAGAAATCACAGGAACTGTGACAAGAGCTTCTGTAATTTACTCTTCCTGGTGTTGGCATCCTGTGACTAGAAACCAGTAAAGGCAGAACCTGTCTATAAGGAAGTAAAAGCTAAAAACTGAAAACAAGCATCCAGGAACTGACAGTCCCAGGAGACGTGATAGCTGTAGCCTGAATTTAAATTCTCCTTCCTAGGAAGGAAAGTTTTGTCCTTGTCCACTGCATCAGAAGGGAGAAGGACATGCAGCACCACATGCCCACAACCCTCCCCAGCTGAGAGGAGATGAACCCCACCAACCCTGGCACTCCATCAGGTCCAAGCCTACAGTCTTTGCAGGAATTTTCATCAGGAGTTATGTTGTGACCTTGGGAACCACAAGTGGAGCCCCATGGGGAATCCAGCCCTTCTCATGTTCATCTCTCCTATCACATGTGATTCATACCTTTCTCAGCTCCGCTCCTGGGTGCTCCCATGCTCTGCCGTTGTGTTATAAATGAGTGGCTGTTGGTGTTGGTTGATATTTAATGAAGTCCATGTAATACTCTTCACTTATTTACTTATCCGATCCCAGTCTTAATACCCAGCCTGGGAAAGTTATCTTGGCTTCTTTAAGCTTTTCCACCATTAGCAATAAACGTTTTACAGTCTTGGCAAGCTGAGGCTGAAAAGCGAGAGCATGACTTCAAACAGCACTGCTCACAGAGAAAGCTTTAAACTGATATTAAATCACTAAACTGTGCAAACATAACAGTCCTGTAATAAAGATAATCTGTGAGCAGTTCAGTCCAGGAGGGGCTCTGGTCCTTGGGTTGCAGGTGGAAACTTTGGGCCCCACAAACCACACAACACTTTTGGGCAACTCAGCATCAGAGCAGAGAGCCACTCATGCTGCAGTGCTGGACAAGGTCTGCCTGAGTGTGGAGGCTTCTATCTCCAGCCTGAGCTGCTTCTCCTGCACCAATCCAGCAGAATGGAAAGGGCTGTAAGGGAGCAGCAGTCCCTACTAATCCCCCCAGGCAGGGCCATACCAGGCTCCAGACATGGTGCCTGGCTGTGATACAATCCAATAGCTGTTCCTCTGTGCTCAAAGGATGAAGTGACTAGGAAAATATGCCCCAAATTACCATAAATATTCCACTCAAAGCCTGGAAGTGTGCATCCTCCAGGACAGGCTTCCATGCCTGCTGTCACCCTGCGTGTGGTGGTGTGAGGAGAGGATCTCACAGAGGGGAGCCTCAGCTGGGAGCAGCACACACCGCGCTGCAGGAGACCATCCCAGCTCTGCTCATGCCCTCCCCACGCACAAATGGCAGGCCAGACCCACATGCACAACTATGGAAACAGGCACTAATGTGCAAATGCACACAAATCTGTGGCATCTGCTGCCAAGGCAGCTGTACACAGGCAGGCACCCACCACCCAGGTACCTAAAGCTGTGCTAAGGTGCTGTTAGACCCTCAGAAAGCCCAGTGTGTGGTGAGACACACACACAGCCTTACCCAGCCCAGGCTTTGAGGGAAGACTTCCCTCTCCTTGGCTTTACCAGCTTTAAGACCAGCAGTGTTTTTGCAAAAGCTTGGCGAGGAATGCGCTTGGCAGGACCTCTGAATGTTTTAAATATTACAGGATTTCTGTAGTTTAATTTCATAGAATCACAGAATAACTTAGGTTGGAAGGAACCTTTAAAGGTCACCTAGTCCAACACCCAGTTTACTCTGAACTGAGCTTTCCCTTTCACTGTGTTTCACGAGGCTCTTGCACACTGGAAGGAGAGCAGCTGTCTCCGAGGCAGGATGGGTCCCTGGCAGGGTTAACCCTTGCAAGAGGCTGTGATGGTGCTGCCCAGGGACCTTGGCACTGCTCCTTGCAGCCCCTCCATGGCACAGGCTGCAGCTGTTAGAACAGTAGAAACACTCAGGTTTGCTCCTGCAAGAAACCAGTTTGTAAATGGTGGAGGATACTTTCCAGGGGCAGAATGAGGGAAGCACTGCTGGGTTGGACTGGGTGCTCCTGCTCTTGGGGCTCTCAGCCTGGGGTTCATCACAAGCCCATCAGTGGGAAGGAGTGAAGCAGGGCTGGGTTTTGGAGTAACCCCTGGGTGATATCTTTGCATGTCCTTGGGGTGAAGGAATGCAGCTGCCTGGTGGACTGGGAGGGGAGGAGCTGCATGCAAGAAATAGTAGGATTTCAATGGAAAATTAAGAGCCTGGAATGCTGAGCTGTCTCCACTGCCTCCTCCATGGGTGTGCAGCACAGCAGGTCTCCTGTGTACTCTCCCAGGTGAGAAAATGCCACTGTAATCCCACCCATTAAAATATTGCTAAGAGAGAAGCAAGGATCCCAATGGTTATCCTTTATCTGTGCTGGAAGTGCTGTAGTTCAGAGTCAGGCATTCTGGGTCTGGCACTAAGGTTTCTCTTTGCTGCATCTGCCTCAAGCTTTTTCTCAGTTGCTTGTCTGGGCAAATCTGCTGTGAGTGGATTCTAGGATATGCATGAACCAGTGTGCTCCATGTCAGTGGTTAACAGTAAGTAACCTGTCAGCAGGATTAATTAATAAATGTTTTTAAGGCACAGTGACATTTTGGAGAGTCCTGGGAAGGAACAGAGTATTATGAGTTACCTTATTGTAATGACTTTCCCGGTCAGTGAGGGGGAACATGTCATGTTCCAGCCAGTGCTGACACCTGGGTTGGCAGCAGCAGAGAGGAATTCCTGTCTGACCTGGGATGTTTTCTGTGGTGGGTGTCTATTCAGGCATTCCTTCAGGCAGCTCTTGTGCAGATCAGTTTCTAGGAGGAGCTGAGGAATCACAACAGCTCCCCCAGATCCCTCATCTGGTGTGGGGTCCCCCAGGCTGGCAAGGGGTCCCTGGTCTTTGTGAATCCATGGGGTCACAAGGGACTACAGGTTCCAGCCAGGCAGAACCACCAGACGTGAGGGGCTGGAGTGGAGCCTGGCAGCAGAGCCCGGGGCTTTGTGTAACCCATGACTGATCTCCAGGTTAGGGGTGCCCTCAGGCCTCTGGAGGATGTTGGTCATGATCAGGCAAGACTGGCATCACTCCAGATCCAAAGCCAGAGTAAGCCTAGGAAATAAAGTTCCCAAACCACCTTCTTTCCCAGACCCAGGTTAGACTCAGAGCTCTTCTTTCCCGGGCTTGAACTGGGAGCACTCTGTTGGTCCCAGCAGCCTCCTCTCTCTCACAGGACCCTGAACTGCAGGTCGTGACTGCAGTGTTGTTTGTGCCAAGCTCTGCTGCTCACTCTCACATAACGAAGCTGACAATATATTGCCATTTTTACTGGCCTGGCTGGCAATTTTTCAGGTGCTAGGTGTGTTTATGATTGTCAGGGTCACACCTCAATCGGAATGGGGAGAGGGATTTTAAACATACCCACACCTTACCATTCCTCCTCCAGCCTCTCTGAGTGGAATGGGCTTGTGCAGTGTGTGGCCCAAGTTCCCCAACAGGTTGGTGATATTTGCATTAAGCCCTGAGGGAACTGGCCAGCCTGGCACATGGAATTGCCTGGCTCAGCAGTGCCACGTTGCTGAGCTGTCCCTGCTGCCTCTTGGTGTTCATGACTATCTGTGCCTGTGTGTGCACTTGTAAGTTTAATAGCAGCAATAGTTGCTTTTGTCAGAGATGATATGCAGGCCATAAAACTTGTTTGCCATTTCCCCCCCCCCCCCATACCACTGAGATATGAAAGCTGTGGAAAAGGCTCCAAAGCCTGCTGGCTCTTTCAGATGGAAGTTATATAAGGAATATGAAAAGAATGCATTTCACAGTGGCCAAAGGACCTAAAAATACCACTTTCACAGATCTTTGGACATCATGAAAAGATTCCTCAGCCGGAGATAGTGCTCTCAAGGAAATCATCCCTAGGCTGAGCTGCAGGCACAGAAAGCTCTTGTGTTCAAAAACAGTGTAAGGAAGTTGTGTGTCAAAGACCAATACTCAGGAGCAGCCATCTCCTGTGACATGGGACATTGCTTGTGGCTCCAGGGAACCCAGCAGGATAAAACACAGCCCACGAGTGGCAAGACCAGTGTTTCAGGATGATTCCAGGCTGGAGTGACAAAAGAGGTGAGAGCTGGGATCGAGGATGCCAATTAAGGACAAGGTTGCTTCTGGGACAGTTCATGGGGCTTTTTTTTCCAAGTGAGCTGAATCCAGCAATAAGAAATCTCCTGTAGGAACTGCACTGATTTAAGATTAACCAGGTAAAGGGCAACCTTGATAGAGAAGTTCATGGGAAGGAGTCCAGGAGAATTTATTGCTTCAAAGATTTGATATTACATATGTGGAGTTTTTAGGGCACATACCCAGGTAAAACCAACCATGGATCACAGCAGAGGAGTCCCAGGGGGTTTTTATTCCACATTAAAAAGAATGAATGAACTCCTTTTCTTTTTCTTGACTGGACTAACCTCTCAGTCCTGTGTGTGCTGGGATAACATGTCCTGTGACTGCCTTGGGTTCCCTTGTTCAAGCATTCACAGTGGTGCTGGGGCTCTGCATCATCACAGGTGCACAGGTAGTGAGGGCATGTTATTTGAGATCTGTCCTATTCTCCCACATCCTTGACTCAGAGTACAGACAGGCTCTAAATGCTGTCTCCACGCGGTCCACAAACGCAGTCTGGGTCTCATCCCTGCTGACAGTTTTCACCAGCATGACACTCACTGGGAAGCCACTGGATGTGCCAATGGGATGGGAAATCAGGCTGCTTCTCATCCCTTGTACCTGGAACAAGACTGCCCACCTCAATTCTCATCAGAGGTGAGAGATGGGGGAACATGAGGGCCAGCTGCTGCAGATCAGAGCTGAAAATGCTGGATGTTGTTCCTTCCCAGAGACCTAATCTTTACAGCCATCTACACCTCTCTCCCCTCTTCCTGTTCCCTTCCTGGGCATGCTACAGCTGAGCACAGGCTCCCATGGTCAGAAAAGCAGGTCATTAAGAGCTTTCTCTAATTGCCAGTGTATTTCTTCACCTTTACAACCAGTGATAAATTGACTTTCACTTGATCATCTTACTGTGCCCCATAGGCTCAGTCTGGCTCTCACCTGCTGCCAGCAGTAGGGTGGCTGTGTTTGAACCAAAGCACAATCACCCACCCCAAAGTGCTCAGAAATTACCTTTGAAATACAAGAGGGATATAAAAATGAACATGTTTGAAATGTGAATAACATATTTTAGTATCCTTTGCTTGGCTTTCAGAATGTGGTTACTTCAAGCCTTTAAGCTCCCTGGAATCATGGAAGCAAATATTTATTCTTCATGTTTGTTTTTCTTTTAATGAAAATTGGGATTGTCATTCAGTCTTATGATTCCAGCACACGTGGCTTCAGGACAGACACCAGCTAGCACTGGGCTTGCCAGGAAATAGTAACAGCTGACAACAGCATCAAACACTTGTTTGGGCTTTTTTTCTCTATACACATATGCTTTGTGCTCAGAGCAACAGGGAGGTTAGCCCCTCGACTTGAAATAAATCCTCCCAGAAGAAAGAAATCCATCTGTCTGGGAAAAGTTAGAAAATATTTTTGCATTTATTTTTCTTTTTTTTTCTTTTTTTTTTTAATGAATACAAACTCCTGTGAAGAAATATTCTTCTGTTTCCATTGGAAGGCAGAAACCAGCAAAAATTAATGTACAATATCGAGGAATACTTGGTGCAAATGGACCAAAAAGGATTCCCCACAAGGTATGTCTACGTACAGGAAAAAAGGTTGCTGCAGTTGGAAAAGACAGCCTGGTTATTACAGGGTTGGGGTTTTTTTTCATTTAATCTCCCAATTATAAATAATCAATGTGATTTACAAAATAATTTACAGAAAATGATTGGATTCATCATTGCAATAAATTACTTGGTACGATGCCACCAGCATTGAGACCATACAATACCTCTGACACCGCCAGCACGAGGTGTTTCATTTTTGCATTGGAAATCAAGGGACAGACCTGCAGCTCCTCTGGCTGAGCTGGCTCAGATTTGTCCCCACCAGAGACCTCTTGGCAGCCGTGGTTCCACCACCCTCATCCTCCCAAGAGGCCAGAAATGACTCAGGCCTGCAGTGGTGCAGGGCTCTGGGTGCTCCAGCCCTGCTGGCACCTGGAGAAGCAGGGGCTGGGTGCAGGAGGGCTCCTTTCCTGATTCCAGCTGTAAACCAAAGGTCAGATCTGCAGGGTTTTGGCACAGGCAGGCACAGAGAAACAGGGACAGGAGGGAGCAGAGCAGGGCGGGCAGACCCAAGGCTGGGGCAGACCCAAGGGGCTTGGGTGAGACAGGGTTATTGCTTGACCTCTGTCGCTTTTCTCTGCAGGACTCCAAGAACTGAATTTTTGAAGTTGGTGCTCTCAAACACTCTGAGGTCTGAATGAGTCATAACGAATTCTTATCATGTTAGGAAGACCTATAAATCTGTTATCAGCCACTCACTCTAAGCTGAAGGAGTGGCACTGCACTGGAGAAGTAGATTGTATGGCATATCCTAGCATTAAAGCTGGGTCTGAACTGAGATCCTGGGTCCCAATGCTCTCAGCAGTTGGGAAGCCCAAGAACTTGGTCCAATCTGTGAGGCTCAGGCTCTTCTCACCCTCATAGGTTTCTCCCCTTCCTACATCTTTCGCCCACTTCCTCCCAAATAGGCATCCAGTGGTCTTCTTCTGACTGCTGAGTAGCGGTAGTTGGGCCAGTGATATTCTGGGCAGTGTTGCCAGCCTGTAAAGGGGGTCACCCCATCCCATTAGTGGAAATCTCTGGAATCCCATGGTCCTTCAAATTCCCAGGAGGCAGTGAGTGGTGCAAGGGAAGAGCTTGGCAGTGGTTGCCTCTCTGAGCATTGTGGTGAGAGGGCAGGCATGGCACAGAAATAACAAAACCCTTCAAAAGGCAGTGGAGTATCTTGGCGGGCCAAACTTTGCCCCAGCATCAGCTGAAAAGATTTGTTAGACCTGGCTGGGGGGCTTAGTGCGCTGGAGGGTGACACCACACAAAGACCTGGGACTAGCCAAGGCTGAGGAGCAGTTCTGCCAGTGCTGCCTGGGCAAACCCCATGTGCTTCACCTGCTGTGATGCTCCTGGGGGAGCTTCCACCTCCACCAAGTCTGCCTGGACTGGGGACTGTCAGGGGGGCTGGCACGGCCGTGGGAGGGAAGCCCTCCACTCGCAATGCACAGGGAATTGCTTGTTCATGGGGTCTGGTGTGTGCTGAACCAGCACTGAGGTGACAGTGGGGCAACAGCCCATCCCCAGCCAGTCACTGTGACCTCCCCACAGAGGGAGGCAGGAATCTGGCTCTCCTTACAAGGACTGAGGGTTTCAGCAAGGCTTCAGCCTTAGTTCTGGGACTCGGGGCTGCCTGTGGCACGTGCTGTCTGTAGCTGCAGGCAGACAGCTTCTGGTGGTGGACAGTCCAATAAGCAAGTCCGTGTGTTCATGCCCAGGGACCTCTGGGTGGCTTCTCTTTTCACAGTGGCAGAGTCAGTTCAGGCTTTTCTCCCACATGGTCTTCCAAAGGTGGTGTGTGGGCTGCTAGATGACCTCCTGTTTGGTGATGGCAGGCTGTGGGATGGAGGTGGGCTGCTTTGCCACGGTGGCAATGGCTCCAGGGAGCAGCTTGTACTGCTCTGGTCCTGAGCTCGCGGGTGGAGAAGGCTGTGGAGTTTCTGGAGTAGCTGAAGAGGGAGAAACCAAATTAGAAGAGGGCCTCACAAACCTGACAGCACTGAGATCTGTCCTCAGTCGTGCAGGGTGCAGGTGTCAGCACAGCAGAGGCTCTTAAGGGCTCGTGTGTTTGCTGTAGGGCAGCCCAGACACTCAGGCATGGTTTGATGCCCCAGGAGAACCACAATAACCAATATCAAGTGAGGAGAGCTGCTGACATTTTGGCCTGGACTGACCACATTTTTGGTCAGCCAAGGTCATCTCAGCACAAGGTCCCCAGTGGTGGCCCCATGTGGTGGGCCAGATTCTCCTGTGTTTTTGCAGAGGACAAACTGAGGTGTGTCTGAACCACTCAAGGGAAGGGAGCCTTTCCACTGATTTCACTAAGCTCTGGATGGGATCATTCATCCCTTAAGGGCTATGTAAAAGTTACTGTCTGCCAAGGACTATCTTGTTGAATCAGTTAGTCTGGCCTAATCTAATCTAACCCACCTCTCTGTTTGTCTTTCCCTCCTTTCTGCATAGGAATTTCTCACATGCTCATTACCAGAAACTTTGTCTTGCTTGCAAATTTCTGTGCAAGGTAGAAACTACCTCCACATGCACCCTGAAAAGCTCCTGGTTTCTCCTGGGAGCTCTGTCTCTCTGGATATACTCACACATCTGCCCGTTGTGCATCTGAGGAGGCATTGTGTTGGCCACAATGACGTTTGTTCCCAGGTTCTCCTGGATCAGATGAGGGTGCAGGGGGTGGTGGGCGTGCGGTGTTTCACTCGATGAGCCTAAGAACATGGATAAGACATTAATTGCCACAATGGCAGGAGACAATTTGGATGGGCAGACCCACCCAAGTGTCCAAGGCTTTGTGCATGACCAGCTTGTACAGAGGTGACTAGAGCACACCCTTCCCTTTTTTCTCCATGGATGCCTTGAACTAACTAACCCCTGCCTGCTGCCTGCATGTCTTCTTATGCAGGGTTATATACTCCTGAGTCCCACCTCCATGTAAAGAATAGCACAGTGGGAACTTTTTCATTTTGTTTTGTCCCATTGGATGATCCCACTAGAAAATCTGGCACATTCTTTCAACCTGAGCTTTAAGACCTTTTTGTTTTGATGAGTCCCTTCTGACAGAGGAGGATTGGTGAAATGGCTGCCTGGTAGGAGTCTGGGGAGTGCACAGAAAAGCTTATCCATGTGCAGAGGGCTGGGGATGCCTCTGTAAATAGAGGCATAGCTAAATGCATCTGTTTAGGTGAGGAGAGATAGAGGACCCTTGGTTACCCCTGTCAAGGACAGGGGAGATGATTTTGTGTGAGTTAAGGGCTGACCTGCAGACTGGCTGTCTCTAACTTTTCCAGATAGGGAGCAATGACTAAGGAGGTTCTCCAGGGGACAATAAACGGGGAACACTGAGAGGCCTCTTGTCAGACCCTCAAGTACTCACCTCCCAGCAGCATCTCCTGCAGCAGGTTGTCAATCTTAGCCATGCCAAAGAGCTTAACGAACTGGATCTGCTCTATCATCTGCCAGGTGATGCTCTGCAGCACGGGCAGCAGCAGCAGCAGCTCCCCGAAGCGGCCCCGCGAGTCGTACTGGCGGTCGTTGATGTAATCCTCCAGGCTCACCTGCACCTGGTACCGCATCCGCTTGATCTTGGACGGGTCGCTCAGTCCCTTGGCATCTGCAACAACCCACACAGCAAACTCGCCAGGCTGCTCCCCTGGGGGCTGCCTGTCAGTGACAGCATGAAGTCTGGGCACAGCCTGAGGTGAGCTGCCTCTGATTCCCCATCGGCTGCTGTGATGGACAATTTTTCTCTTCTTAGACTGACTTCTCCCCTCCCTCTAAGAACAGTTTGGTTCAGAGAGGAGACCAGGCAGCATTTCTACCACTCAGAACCGGTGTTAGCCAGCATAACCCAGACTAGTCCCCTCTGAATGGTAACCCCTCACCAAGCTGGGGCATACCTGGGTCAAAGAAGATGATGGCTTTCAAGCAGGCATATTCATTGTCATCTATCTGCAGCTCCTGGAAGGGGAGGACCAGCTCGTCCAGGATGCGGATGGCCACACGGTTCACCTCCACCAGCTCAGGGCAGTTCCGTGGGATGATGTGATCATTTCCTTCGGAGAAGCGGCACAGAGACCATCACCTTGTCATTGCTCAAGACTTATCCAGGGTGACAAGGAGTTCAAAATGCAGGTAACTAATGCTGAGATAATTTTGGGGGTGGAGGAATTAAGAAGTTCCTCCTTCTGCCCCTACCCTGTCTCAGAACACCAGAAATTCTGATCTGTATTTTCAGAGCAGCTTCTCATTACACAGGAGCCACTCAAGTGAGGAAAAGCTGACCAAGCAGTGAGAACTTTTTCCTCAATCCCGCCACAGCCTGCTTACACAAACCTCGGGGTGCACCATGAATGTTCACAGTCCCCAAGTTTGCCACACGTTGTGGCCTTGATGTCAATGTCAGCCAGGCCTAGCTGCACTCAAAGGCTGTGCTGGGCTTGCTAAAGTACAGAACAGCTCAAGCCACCATCCTGCAAAAAGGATGTCCACAAACACTGAACCACCCTCTCCTTCACCCCAGCAGGGAAGCGTCACAGAAGCAGATGGGCTGGGAGCAGAAGTGCAGTTTTTACCTAGCAGCAAGACATCCTTGAACACCATGGACCTCTTGGCAGCTCCCAGTAACAGATGCTCCCCTGCATGTGCACGTAGCAGTGCTACCTGCAAGGGCAGGGAAAAGTTATTTGGGTGACGCAGAGACTGAGACAAGGCTCTGATTTCATGTAAGCAAGAGGGAAAGCTCAGCATTCCTGTACTGCACTCAAGGATGGGGAGTGAGGGCCCCTCTTCAGTTACAGGCAGAGAAAGAGATCAAAAAATGGGCTAAACCAGTTATAAATCCAGCAGAACCAACAGATAGTAGACAGCACCTGAAATATCCCATATTGAGGACACATGTCATGAGCAAGACCATCCTAGACTGTCCCAGGACCTCGCACCAGTGTGGGACATGTTCACAGTGGGCTGTTTGCAGACAGCTCCTACCAAGCGCAGAACCAGGGACCACACTCCATCCTGGGAAGTGGGGAGAAGTACAATCCCCTGCTGTTGGACAGCTGCTGTCCCTCTGGGCTGTGCCCAGCTCCCACTGAAATCACACTCAATGGGGACCCATGTCCAGCTGGCTGGTGGGGTCACCCCCTGGCCATTCGTCCCCTCCACAGCCACAGGAATTGGGGACAGGGAAGCCAAAGGGATGTTTTTCTCCCCTGCTGTTAATGATTGAAGTGTTTCATCTTACACCCTCCAGTGGCTCCTGAGAATGTTCTGAATCTTTTGCCCTCCTTCAGTTAAAAATTTCAGAGATTTAGGCAGAAAGAGAAGTTAACGATTGGACATCCTGACACAGAGGCTTCTTAATGTCCAGCCAGGAGCTTCTGCTGGAGAAAACAATCATTAAACATTAATAGAGAAATGCTGAAAAGTATGTCCTGATGGGAATGGTCCCCTTTTCCGGTGTGTTATCCTCAGCATCTGACAAAGCCAAGAGAAGTCTTACCCTACTAGAAATGCCAGGAGAATGTATCACTCACAGAAGAGAGCTCTGGTTAGGAAAGATGCTGATGTCTAGGAGAGGGATGTGGGGGGTTTTTTGCAGATGGTAAAAAAGGTTATGCAAAATCAACAGAGTGGAGATCCTTGCAAAAAGACTGTGCACACATGATACTGGGGAATCTTTATCTAGATGCCAAAATCTAGCCTCTCTCTATCGCTGTCCAAACATGGGTGGATATGTTAGCTGAGCTGCTTAGAATGACCAGAGATGCACAAAACTGATCTTTCCTACCTGATGAAACTTCGACAAGGAGAAAACTGCAAGTCCCAGGGGGGAGTGAAGCTCTCACTTAGAAATTTCCTGCCTAATTCAAATTCAAGAAGGTTCAGTTTGTAACTACGTTTTTTGTGTCCATAAAATTTGCTTGTTTGAGCAGGGTTAAAGTCAATTATTTCAACAAGGCAAAACCATCTCATTTGATATTGGTTCTTGCAGTGATGAACCTGAGATACATCATTTCACATCATTTGTGA
The DNA here is from genome assembly GCF_017639235.1 of Corvus kubaryi. Classification (NCBI taxonomy): domain Eukaryota; kingdom Metazoa; phylum Chordata; class Aves; order Passeriformes; family Corvidae; genus Corvus; species Corvus kubaryi. Next base: position 8,860,557 of record NW_024580668.1, on the reverse strand, counting down.
GCTAGGATAAATAGACAGCTGTAACACAATGAAGATGAACTTGAACTTTGAGATGAAATGGCTTTGCCCCACCAAACACGGTAATTTTGACATTTTAGTGCAGAAGGAGAATGAGGGGTTGGGTATGATCTTTTCTACAAAAGATGTATTTCATGCCTGTGGAGCAGCCTCTCCCTTGTGGGAAGGCAGGGTTGAGACTGTGTCATCTTTAGGTTTTGTTTTCTCCTTTGAGGAATTTTGCAGCCCCACAGCTGTAAAATGAGCTCATGTGGAAGTTGCTGTAGTTTGCAGAGTTATTGGCCAGGTTTAGGGCCTCTGTTCCAAATGGCACAAGGATGTGATGGGTTGTGCAGAGCTGCCCCAGGGCTGTGCTGGGCTGCAGCCTGTTTACTGTGTAAATGGCATTTGCCATTGGAGTCCATTTTGGTTTCACTAATTTATGAATTGTATTTTCCTTAGCAATTTAACAGATTTCTTATAATTTAAAATGATTTTGCACTTGCACACAATAGAAAAGAAGGAAACATGCTCCCATTTTAAGAGCACTGAATTCCCCAGAGCTCTGGGTGCTACTGGGTGGTTACTAAAGAGCTCACATTTAGGATTTAGGGGGTTTTGATCAGCTGGATTCTCTCAATTGGACATCCTTTTTCTTCATTATATAAAAATTACCCCTAGGCCAATAGGGCTGGAGACTGGTCCTAGCTGAAGAGAACACATGCTGGATTTGTGACTGTACCCTGGGCAGATTGGAAATACCTTCCTACCTGTGACAGGACCTGTGCTGGCCCTGCCAGAAGTGCTACCACAGCCACACGTGCTGGTCAAGGCTGGGCACATATCATGTCCTTCAACACCTGCTGCAGACCTCTGAAATTTAGACTTACACAGGAGGCATTTCCTGCCTGAGATCCTGCAGTGCAGTTCTACAGAGGACACCAAACCCACTGTGCTTATCTTCGTTAGGGAACCCGCAAATGTCATGTTAGTAATTTCTGTTAAATGCAAATATATGCTTGCTTTTTAATCCTGGATAAAGATTTTCTACTGCCTTGGGAGCAAACTAGTGTTTAGCTTCAAAATTCCACGCTGGGAGCATGGATACAAACATATTCCCAGGTGGGAAGCAGCAAGAGACAGGCAGATTTTAAGTTTTGGGCAGACCTTAGGCCAGAAATCTGTCATGCTAATTCTGATTACCCCAAGCATTTGTATAGCACTTCAGGCTTTCAAAGTGCTGCGCAAACTATAATTAATAAATGACTGGGTGACCCCAAAATGCTCATCTGATATGGGACCTAATTCGAGCTCAGTGTTATCTGGCTGTGCTCATCGGCTGATTAGCAGCACATGCAAGTGGCCCGTGCTGGCATTGTATGGATGCCTGGCCTGTGCTGCCATTGTATGGATGCTGTTCCCAATCAGCTGCAGCAGTCAGGATAACAGAGTGCACAATGAGCATTTTCTTTGAAGGTCTCAGCTGGCTCTGGCTCCCCACTGCCTTTGCCAGGGCAGAGCGAGGTGGGGTGGATGGGGGGACTTGCCTGGTCATCCAGGGGCAGCTCACAGAAGGGGGGGATGTACTTGGCCCACTCCACCAGCACCAGCAGCTGCTGCTTCATGGACTCACACACGTCGGAAATATTGGCAATCTTTTTCCCTCGGATGTCTCCGTTGATCACAGGAACCGGGGATGATATCTGGAAGGGGAGAAGAGACCCTTCAGCGGGCAGTGCCACACAGGAAACACAGACAGGAAAATCCCCAGCCCATGGGTTGTGTTGATGAAGACTCCAGAATCGACAATTACTTTTTTCTGTTGCACAAACCCAGCTACCAGAATAGGTGACCCAGCAAGACTCATTTAAACTGAGATCAGCTGGGGATCTGTGAACATGAAATGCTGCAGAGCAGAGGCTGTGGATCATCTTGGTAAACTGTAATTCCCTGAATAGACTGGAAAGCACAGAAGAAACATTCCTAAAGCCAGGATCTTCCTCCCACTGAACAAATGTGCTCAGTCAAGATCCAGGAGGGAACAGAGGGGCTGGCATGGCAGTCAGCCTCACCAGTAGAAAGGACATGTCCACCTACTGCTGCTGCACAAGCTACTTGGTCCCACCAAAGTGCAGAGAACTGTTCCCCCTTCCACCCTTCTGCAGAGCCAGTGCTTGGCCAGAGCTGCCATGTCTGCTTTCCACAGGAGGCAAGCAGGCTCTGCCCCACTCCTGAGTCATCATGACCACACCAGGCCACAGCTTTCCAGGTCTGGCATTGCTTTCTGTGAGCACCAGGTCATTAGTATTTGACATCATCCACTTTGAATAGCTAAAGACAGACTTTAAAGATAACAGTCTCCCACCTCCCACTGGCTTTTAGGTCCTTTTGGCAAACCTGGGCAAGTGCAAACATGCCCACAATACAAGCCACAGTTGGACCACATAATGGCGAATTATTTGTGATTGCAACTGGGCCCATTTCATTTGCAAAGGACAAGCCTGACAAGTCTGCAAGTACTGTCACACAGTTGGACAGAACATCCCCCCCAAACCAGGCACCCAACCTCCTCCCTGGCTCTCATTCATAGCTGCTCACCCAGGTCATCTAAAAATTTGCCCTTAGTCACTACTTTATCCTCATGCTTCTGTAAGCAATTAACTCAACCCCATCACTGCCCTCTGCCTGCCCTCTGTGCTCTTGTACAGCATCAGCTCTTCCTGTCCTATTCCTGCCAGAATTTTCAGCTTGGACCCTGCCAGCCTCCCCAAGGAAATGGAATTCAAATGCCACCTGCATTTTTTTTTTTATTTTTTCAGGTTGCATTACCTGGAGGCTTTCCAGCTCACCAGCTATTATTGAATAAATAAGATTGTAAAAATCTCACCATGTATTACCCTAATCAGAGGGCCCGGAAGGCTTAGCAAATAAATAAAGACCTCTGAGTGAGTGACCCTAGATCTTGGAGAAAGCAGCTCCTCAGCAGTATCTTGTTCTAATTAGCCAGGCACATAAAAGTTACCAATTACCGTGCTGGAGCCTGCCTTGTTTAATGAGTCTCTCTGTGCTCTGTGGGAGAGCAGAAGCTCCCCTAGATTTGTCAATGGTTGTGGTTTTTATCAGCAGACCCTGCTTACATGTGATGGCACTGCAGGACTCTGAGCCCCGGAAATGTCCTTCTCTTGTACATTTGGTGACTCGAGACCCCATTATCTCACACCTCTGGGAGCGGCACCAATCTTATTTTTATAGGATATATAAATATATTAGGGCCTACATAGGACAAGTTGAGATGTGGGATGAGATTGGATATGCTTTTTGTGTACAAGATTGGCCCTTGGCCCTTCTGACATATCCCCTCCATGGGGAAGTGGACCTTACAGCCTGAGCCTAATGTGGAGCCCAGAGCACAGCACGTCCTGTCCTGGAGCATCTCCCAGGGCAGCCTTCAGGGTAGCGTGACCCTTGAAGCAGCCAACTCAACCCCCTGTTCATCTTCCCCAGGACACAGAGTGCTCTTCTCCCCAGCTCCCATGAAGAGTGGCAGCTCTTGCCTCCAGGACAACTCCATCCTCATCGCTTGTTCTCACAGACAAACCCTCCCTGCAGACTGTGCATGCCCATCCTGTCCTGTGTCCTCCCAGAGAGCACTGAGCTGTGTACACCATTTGCAGTATTCAGTTTCTTAAATCAGAGTCATCTTTTCAAGGTGAACGCTCTAGGAAATGAATCTTGGCAGTGTGCTAGTGGAAACAGGGAATTTCAAGCAAGCACTGGAAAAGATATCTGCATAAAACAAGCAGGAAACCAATTCCTCGTGAAACTGTGCAGGAATCCAAGGTTCCTAACAGCCCATAGGGAAGGGAGGCTGCTCATACAAGGCCAGCCCCTCGTGGGCTTAGGCAGCCGCAGCTGTTTGGATTGCAATGATTCTACCCTATTTTCTTCTGTCCAGCTCTCCAGCCTTCCTGTGTCCCGTTAAAGCAGAACAAATCACTGCATATTGTTACAACTGAGTTCTGGACTAAGGATATTTAAAGGAATAGTTTCAGGTAACAAATGATTTTTGAAAAATCAGCATTGAGTTGGCAGATAAGCCACTTAGAAAGAGATGATAATTTGAAGACTCAGCTATTAAATACTCAGCTGGCTCTACAAGCCAGGTAGTGCCTGATGCTTTTGTATTTGCTAAAGAAGAGGTACCTGCTGTGCCAGGGCTTCTGCGTGCAGGAGGGCATTGATGGAGGGCAAGCTGCTGTCCTCGTAACTTGATCGGCGGGTACTGATTCGGTCCCGTTCGTTTTGTACAGCTGCAAGAGAGGATTTTGGCTGAGCTGCAGGTCGTTCATGGCAATGCACACCGAAAACTAGCACAGACTTTTGGCGTTCCCCTTCCTTAGCTGCAGTTTCCCAGCTTCCCTGCCAGGCAGGGCGGAGGTGCAGCTGTGTCTGGTTTGTGGTGGGATGCCAGCGAGAGCTGACTACATCTGGTGGTTCTGATTTCTTATTTGCTTTATTAGACTTTATTAGATTCAGAACCCAAACACCTGTAGAGTTCAGTGTGGAAAATTTCCTGTCAAAGTATCTGAGCTTTTTGATTTCATGATATGGGGTCTGAAACGATGGCCATGTTGATGTATACAGCCCAAAGCTGATGTGTGAGATGGAGGAGTATCTGCAAGGTTTCCTTGCCCACATGACTCCTGTGAGCTCCATTCAGAAAGCTGTTGCACTGGGTTGGTGTAGTTGGAAAACTTCTGTCTAAGCTACAATAAGGAAGGAAGTGCAGAACTGCTCCTGCTTATCCATCCAGAGCAAAAGAGCTCTCTCAGACCTTATTGTAAAAGCATCCCAGGACAGGTTTGACCCCAGCATGCCTCCCTGTTTGGTCTAGTCTTGAGGGCCTGGGCTTTGAGGGGAGGATTTGCCTGCTCTGTCTGTCACGAGGCCTGGGCCGGCTGTAACTCACCCTGGCCACGCCACTCAAAGCCATCTGCTCAAATAAGCTATTGATCCATGGCAGGGGAAGCAGCACAGTCCCTGCCTTAGGCTGGTGGCTCTCTGGATTGATACGTTCTCGATGTATAAATCTGCCTGATAAAAAGCAATAATGAGGCTGGGCCAGGAGAAAAGCCCTGAAGTCAGCGGCTGTAAATAGGAGCTCTCAAGGTTATGCCGCTTGTTATCAGTAGCAGGCCCCCGAGTTCAGTCACGCCATGATGTTTTCCAAATGTTTGCTCAGTATTAGCTGGTCATGCACCTAATGTAACTTCTATTGAATATTAACAGACAACAGCATGGCTCTGGGCAGGGGATGAGTGGACGCTGCTTGGAGAGGAGGATTCCTATATTCTTCAGGAAAAGTCAAGAGAAGTTGCTTGAGATGCCTCATGCCCTTTTACAGGGAATAAATGTTCCTGCTCAGAGGTCTTCCTGCAGCCACCCAGGTACCACTGGTACTTACCTGCTGTCTTCAAGGACTCTTTTACTCCAGAGTTTCTCCTTGAGGCGGTGTGAACTGGGAGGAGCACAGGGTTTAATTTCCCTGCATGGAACAACATGGAACAAGCCTACCAGTTGTCCCTTTGCAGACATCACTGGGGTGAGCTCTGTGGGATGCTGGGCAGCTGCTCTGCTCCTGGCAGTTTGTCCCTCCACCAACAGGGTCACCAGCAGTGGATTTCCTACCACTCCTGAGAAGCAGGGCTAAACAAGGGGAGAATCCTGCCATGGGGACTTGTAAGGGCTGCAGAGACAGGGCGGTAGGGAAGCCGGGGGGTTGAGCATGGGCCATGCAGGGATATCTCTACTCTTTTCATACTGAGTTAAATAGCAAAAATGCTCCACTTTGCTGTGGATCCTTTCTGCTGTGGCTGAAACTAAACTAAACTCTCTGCAGAGGGTCAGCAAGAACCTATATATCTATTAGGAAGAAAAAGGTGTAAACTGTCAGTGGGACCTTTGCTGGACTCACCCATCCAGCTGTGGATTTTGTGGTCACTCTGGGACAACAGCACTTGGAGCAGTTTTACCAAAGTGTTTCCAAATTTCCAGGCCTTCTTTGGAGCTCCTCAGTGATGTGGAGAAGCATTCCCATACCCCCTCCAATGGACTGGCTATGTTGGAGCCCAGGTGATGTGTGTGTCAGTGTGGGCAAGAGTGAGCTGAAGAACCCTGGGTGTGATTTGTGTGTGCAAGCACGGGCAGTTCTGAGATACAGGTGTGGCCTCTCCCTAAATCCCCCTGTGGTGGGGGTCAGGATCTGTGCCCAGGAGAGCACTGTGGAGGGAAAACAGGGCTAAGGTGGCTGGGCAAGTGTGCACCTGGCTGGGACCAGCCTTGGGCTGCAAGGGCTTCCTCAAACATACGCAGCCAGCGTGAGTGACTGCTGCTGGGGGAAAGCCACACCGTCACCCACCTTCCTTCTTCATTCCTGCTCGGAAGCACTTCTTAAGCCTGCAATACCGGCACTGGTTTCTTTTGTCTTTGTCTACCACACACTGCCTGTTAAACCTGGGAAAAAAGAAAGGTGTGAGGAGCAGCAAGACTGAGCCTGAAGGCAGGACAAGACAGAGCCCTGAGCTCCAAGACATGCTCAAAGCAGGTTCCCAGAGGCTCACCCTGAGAAAGGAGCCCCAGTCTGTGATTTTTCCACTCTTGCTTTAGCCTGTGGTTTCTTTTTTGCACTGAACACCTCAGCCCTCCCCTCTACCTCTGGATGTTCAATAAGGACAGACTAGAGCTGAGTCACATGCAGGAGCCCAGGCTGCTGGTCTTACTCAGTAACCAATAGGGCTAGGATGTCTGTGGAGGACTAACAAGCCCCAGGAAGTTAGAAGTGTCATCTAGGAGGGTCAGAACCAACTTGGAAGCTGCTGTTGTAAATTAAATTCAGAATAAAGACATTCATCCTCCAATCTACTGGGATCTAAAGAAGAGGTAGAAGGTTGTAGTAGCCAAATTGTGAGGTTAAGAAGTCATTTTAAGTCCCCGCATCTCTCCAGGGCAGTGTCTGGGATTCTCACAGGTTGGCTCTGACCTCTGGAAAGCATCGCTGGGGTGCAAACTGCTCTGCTGCCACTTGCACTTCAGAGAGGACTTGGGAAGCAGCCAGCTCCTTCCCTCCAAGCTTGTGTCACCAAATCCTCTGCACATGGTGAGGAAAACACTGATCTCCCATGTGTGTGATTCATGAGCCTGGTGGCCACTTGCAGCATGAATTTCACTTGCAAATTTGCTCTAATTTACAGCAGGATGATCCAGCTTGCACGGTAAAGACAAAGGAGTACAGAGCTGGAAAAGGGCTCCCAGCCATGCTCGATTCTGTAGCTTTTGAAAAGGCTTCCTTCTGCTGTGCTTTTTAAATCCCCAAAGCTGTGGTTTTCCCAAATGGATGCCTGAAAGCAGCTTTTAAAATATTTCTGTAGTGCATATAAAAGCCTCAGCCTCCAAAAACTGGGCACCTTGGCTTTTCTGATGGAGTTGTGGTGAGGGGGCTCCCTGGGCAGCCAGCTTAAATAACCCTGGGGTGCAAATGATGATGTGCTTCACAGGCACTCATAAACCTCAGGCTTCCTTCCGTCACTCAGATTTTAGAGTCATGTTGCTCTTCATGCTCTCCAAGTGGCTGTCAGGCCATCAGGAGTAACTGACTCAAAAAGCCCATGGGATTTAGACACTGTGTACTGAGGATTCTTCATTTTCCTCTGTGACTCTCTACGTGTGGGCTGCTCAAAGCCAGCAGCAAGCAGGCCACAGGGGCTGATGGCACAGGAGAGCCATGGGCTACCACCAATGGCACGAGGTGCAGTGCATGAGCTTCAGGAGCAACACGAGTGCCTCATCCTCAGAAGAGTGCACATTATGCTGCCCCTCATGGTGCTCCTCAGATGTTCTTGCATCATGTAACAGGCAGTGACAGCATTTTAGCTGGATTCCAGGCACACTTCCATCTCATGATGGAGAAGGATTGTCCCCAGGGAGTGGGCAAGGTTTGTGCTGCACTCAGAGCACTGAGTAGTGAGGTGCTAAGTCCCTGAAACAGGGCTTCTCCCCTGCTGCTTGCTGGCCATGTCCATGGCTGGTCATACCCATTTGCAAGAACATGTGCTTGGCCCCTACAGTATGGGGCAAGACCTCTCAGGGTCTTTACCCAGTGATCAGTGGAGGGCAGTCCCAAAGTCAGAGTGGTCACTGACCCCTCCCAGGTGAGGGCTGAGGTCAGGAAGAGTGCAGGAGGATGCAGGGAGGATGGAAGGCCATGCTGCGGCACTTTGAGGGCTTTGCCATCGAGCTGTGAGGGGCTCTTCTGTCGGAGCCACAGGTGTCTGTGCCCTCTGTCCTTACCTGCAGGAGTACATGTGGTTCTTCCGGACGCTCCTCCTGAAGAAGCCTTTGCAGCCATCGCAGCTGGAAGCCCCATAGTGCTTCCCCGTGGCGCGGTCCCCACAAATGGCGCACAGCGTGCTCACCCCGATGCTGCTGGAAGAGTTGAGGTTGGCTGCTTCTGATGGAGACGTGTCTGGTTGGGGAAGGACACAGCAAGAAGGAGACAGTGAGACAGCCAGCCAACATTTCCTAACTCAGCTACCAGTGAGAGATTTTTGGAGAAACCAGGCAGCTGCAGCCTGGCTGTGTGGCCAGTCAGAGGGGTGTGTAAGGAGAAGTGGGTGCTCTGAGTGCTTAAGTAATTGCATTTTGAGTGCACTAAAACCTCCTGTATTGCATGGTGAGACCCCTCTTCCCAAAGGCCTGGCTGCAGCAATGCCTTCAGATAAAGTGGAAGCCCATTTGCAGGAGACACAGGGCAGAGCCAGAATTCCTCAGGGATTTGCAGACACTTTGGGCTGCAGTAGTGTGGCCAGAGAAAAAGCTGATGCAGAGTTAAAGCTGAGGTATTACAGCTCAGGGTGAGCAGCTGATTTGTTAGGGAGATGTTTGTGTTATAGCACTGAAAGAGCCCAGGACAGCCCTGAGCAGATGAGATGACCATTCCCTTCTGCAAGCATAGAGCTCCAGCCTGCACAGCCCTTCTTTGGGAGAACAAGACTTTAGGTAAATAACAACCTCAAATGACTTCAGCTGGAAAACTCATGTGGGCAAAGGCTACCCATACAAGGAAGGACTGATTAAAGAAAGAAAAGGTGGCACTCTAGCATGGAGGAGGCTGTAGGCTGGGTATCTTGCAGTGTCTGGTAGGATCACAGTGGACATTGATTTGTCTTGTGGTCCTTACAGACCCAGGGAGACTGGGACTTGCAGGGCTTTTTTTTGGAGGATGAGGAATTGCAGCAGCCTCTAGAGGAAAGGACATCTGAAAGGCTGAAAACCATACAAGGGCTACTCTAAACCCCTCCAGCAAGCCAAACAAACCTCAATGCTGAAGGGATCAGCCCTTAATTCAGTTGATCTAATTGTCCCCTCCCATGTACATTTTTCTGTATCAGCACATCCCCCTTCCTCAGTGGAAATGCCAGTCACAAATCATACCCAGGATCTACAAAGCCATAGAAACCTGCTGGGATTTTTAATGCTTGAGTCTATTGGCCTCTCATTTCTGGGTTTGGTAGGGACTCAGTTAAAGCTCACCCTGGAGGAGCCACTGCTCCCACGGCACCCAGCAGAAAGGCTGGTCCCAGCTGGGCTCCCCAACTGTGGGTGCTGGGGAGGCCAAGGCAAGTCTGGCAGGGGCAGAGCTGCATTTTTAGCTTCTATTTTGTAGAGAAATTAGTATTTCAGCAGGTGCTGCCCATCCTGCTCATGCCACCCCTCAGCAGGAGCAACTGGCACAGAACCAGCAGTGAGCGAGCACAGGAATTCTTGAGCCTTCCCTACCTCTGGCAGCATCTTTCATTTCCCTGCCTTTCTGTCTTTCCAGCTCCTCGTGTCCCTCCTGTATTTCTTTCTGAGTCAGTTTGCTTCCTCTCTGTGTCCTTGCCTGGCACACCCTGTCACGCAGCTACAGCAATACCAGTGCTAACCTCCTGTCTCCACTCCCAAAGCCCTGAGCTCTCCCAAGGCCATCCTGGCTGTCTCTTGTCCCTGTGAGCAGCTTGCCTCTGAAAACCTCCTTCCTCCATACATATCCTGAGGGCTCAGCTGGATGCAGGCCACTCCAGAAGGAAAGTCAAATTCCCAGTTTCAGCTAAACATAGGACTTAGATGCGAGAAGAAGAGCTGATCTGCCTGTAATCCCATTACTTGTGTCTCTGTGACAGCCCAGATAAATCCCTTTTTAGCAATCTATCATGCTGTAATCAGATGAACACAGAACAGGAAAAACTGGCACTCTTATCAAAGAAATTGCAACATCTCAGTCTAATAGTCAACAATAATGAAAATATTGCCTAATGGATAATTTTCCAATTAAGTTTATTTTGCCAAATATGTGCCAAAAATGTGGGCTCTCGCTGCTGCAATGAAGTGGTTGGGGTTAAGGTAAATGGAGGAAAGAAAAAAATCTGTCTTTGAGACCTCACAGGTGAGCCTTGTGTTGGGACAGGAGCTGCTCAAGAGGTCCCTGAGCCTGTCTGAACACACATTTTGCCTGTGAGAGGCAAACTTGGTCCCTGCTGAGCAGCTGCCCCGGGGCTGGAGCTGCAGAGCTGTTCAGGGCAGTGGCTGGGCTCTGATGTGGTCCTTGGCCAGAAAAAGAGGCCCAGGTTCTGCAGGTGGAGGTCGGCAGGAGGTGTGTCCTGCACACGCGCTGCTACAGTGCCGAAACAGCCCTGGAAGCAAGGCCTGTCCCTGGCCTGGAGCTGGGCCCAGGAGGAGAGGAGAGGAGCTGGTGCTGCCTGCCCCAGCTGACTCACCCACCCCTGGAGTACCACAGCACACTGGATCTTGTCACAGGAGATTATCCTGTCCCCCTGCCCCATGGAGCCCTGGGTCTGGGGGGGCAAATCACAGCCCCTGTGATGCTTGCTGGGTGGGAGAGGGGCATGGAGAGGGAGAAAGGTCTGGGCTTGTCCCAGAGTGTCCAGATGGGTATCAGCAGAGCCAAAGGGGGCAACTTTTGGCCCCAAGGCACCTGAATGGGTAGAACCAGCCCCCATGAGTGGAGAAGGGGCTGGGACCCAGCGTGGCAGGGGTTACTGCACAGCAGAGCCACTTTGGCACCACAGTGTTACATCCATGACAGAGCAAAGCCATAACCCAGGGAAGACCCACACAGGCTGTGATGGAAGAGTCCACACCACCAGCACAGCCCTTCTGGGACATCGGTGTCCAGCAGCCCCAGTGACACAACACATGGGAGGAAAGGGCTCGGAGGGCCACTTTCTGTGGCTCTGTTTAGTCATTAACCTCGTATTTAGAGAGACTTTAGGGGGGACTTGGAGAGGAATCTCTTGTTATCTCTGAGCATTTAATCACCAAGACTCTTTGGTCCCCAAATGGGTGGGCCAGCGTTGTGAATTCTGGAGGGTTAGGTGTGATCCTACCCTCCTGAAGGGATGGGAACATTTGTCTGTCCTCTCAAGGTCTCCTTGTCCTTCCTACTGGGGGCTGAGCCAGGAAAGGGGATGCCACCCCACATCCCAGCACTGCACCGGGGAAGGGCTGTGGCCTCCCAGCAGCTGCAGTGGCAGTGCCTAAATCACTTCTCATAGTGATTTTCACCCTTACCGGGTGCTAAATGCCTTTCTGCTCCAAGAAAACCTAACTCCAGCTCCTGCTGGAGCAGGACTGGCTCTTGACTCTGGAGACACAGGGTCAGTTTTCTGTCTGGCAAACCATCAACAGCACTTCACTCAGAAACTTTTGGCTGGGGTGTGGGAGACCCTCACCATGTTCAGCCCTAGCCCCGTTCCTTGGGCTGAATGTCTGGTGGGGACCTCTCATTCCACCCAGCTCCTGGTATGTGCCTGCTCCCAAGGGCTCTGGGCTGCAGGACACCATCCCACCTGTACCAGACACAGCTCTGCTCTCCCCCCTCTACTTTCGCCCGGGAGAAGCAGAAACCTTCCAGTGAACTGCTGGGAGCTCCCCATCTGACACTCCTGCCCTCCCTCGGAGCATTTTTGTGGCCACCCCAGGGACTTCTCTTCCTGCAGCCCCCAGCTCATCCCACCACAGCAGAGGGGAGAAGACAGAGGGGACTTACCATTGCCCATAGCCAGCACCTGCATGTTCTCAAACTCCAGGGTGGTGTACGCCGGGTCCAGCGCTGCGCTATAATCTGCCATCTCCATGTCTATGAGGGCTTTGGAAAGGCGCATTATCCTCGGCAAACACGGGCCAGATTGTACCGATTCCCTTGTCCCAGGCTATTGGCCCTCCTGCCTCCCTCTGCCTTCACTGCGTCCCCTACCTGTTGTCTTTTAATTCAGATATTTCTCTGAAAGGATTTGCTGAGCCTCAAGGCCTATACTCCCAGAGGGGTGGAGGCAGGAGGCAGGGGGGTTAATCTTTAATCATCTCACCCATTGCCGAATACTGCTAAGCTGTTTTTTTTTTTTTTTGGTGGAGCAGCAGTGATTCTTGTTGACTGTTTATTATTGAATCTCAAGGCGTTTCTGATCCTGGCTCCTGGGTGCAGGCAGCACCAGAAGAGCAGGCACTCACCAAGGGCTACTGACCTTGATGCTGAGCTGCTGGTGTTGCTCTTAATTATACCTGGACTGGAAAACTTGGAAAAAGCCCTACCAGGAGAACAAGGTTCTTCTTCACTTCTGTCATTGGCTTCCTCACCACTGGTTGCCTACACCCCTGTTCTTCCCTTCTCTTGCTCCCTCCATCCCTTCCACTCCTTCTCCTTTTCTCTCCCTCACGGTCAGAGAAGGTCAGCTCCCCCCTGGAAATTTACACGTTGCTATGTAAAGTAAAACGTATGACTCCTTTAACTTCCCTATAAACCAAGTTTTACAGGGGCTGGATGCCCTATAAACAGATCCCATTCTGCTGCCATGCCCGAACAGCGAGCGGGGCCGAGGGGTGGCACAGACACCCTGGGAATTGCCAGGGTGGCTCCTGTCCCAGAGCTGAAATCACTTTATGCCAGACACCCCCCAGCCCTGGCTTTTGGCTGATACGTCATAAAAGTTTCATGAGACATGTTACAACAGAGCAGCAGGAGTTTTCCTTCTGCGGGTGCACTGGCTGCTGTCAGCACCAACACTGGTTCTGTGCTTCGCCCAGACCTTGGGTCTGACCCTGCTGGTGCTGAGCAGTGGGGGCCAGAGATGCCTGTGCTCTCCTCCCCGGCTGCCCCATGGCACATCCCTCCTCCACTTCAGCCAGAAATGAGATTTTTCAGTGCAATTGTGAGATGATTGAGTGGGAATTTAAACGATCTCTGAACGGCACTGGCCGCATGGTACAAGAGAACCAGCAATTAATGATTTGGTATCAGTTCACTCTGCATTGAAAACAGCCCCATGGTTTCGCAACCAGCGGCAACTGAGTCCACACGCTGCTGATCTGGGCTCCCAGTGCCTTGTGTTTGTTCTTCCCAGGCACCCCAGTGCAGCCCCAGCACCACTGGCACCACAAGCTGCCCTGGCCCTGGTGGCATCACTGCCACAATGTGACACCAAAATCTCTGGCTGCACACCAGTACATGCCTTCGGGCAGTTATGCTAGTGATGATTTGCTATTCACGTTTTAGGAGCACACAGAATTGTTCAAGCAGCCCTCTGTCCCCCAAAACCATGACCTACATAGCACTTCTAAACAACTTTTCTACCCTGAGGCTACAGGTCTGCAGGAGTGAATCTGAGCACAGGGGAGAGCCCCTGCTTTCTGACCTGGCAATGGTGATAAATGACCCTTTGCTGCAGGAAAACAGTCATTCAGTCAGTGCTCCTGAGGGACAGGCCAGAGCTCACGTGCTGATGGCTCTTCCTTTAGGCAGATACACTCCTTGCCAAAAACTGGTTTTATGATGTGCAGACTGGGATGGAGATGCAAGAGTAGAGCATAGCCCCCTCCATAACCTCATCCCAGGGACCTCCGTCCCAGTCCCGGCCAGGCCACGGTGATCCCTTTGATTAGATAAATGCTACAGACACCAGGTCAAATATGTGCAGGATTTGCCACAGCGTCTAGTAAAATATCGTAAAAGCAGGGCCCGTTCTGCTCTGGTCAGCAAAACAAACCTTTTACTTCAATAGCCTGCTGAGCAGGGAGGCTGCAAAGGCCATTTGCTTCCCAGGCAGGAAGGATTAAAAGGGCCAGGAATAGAAATCAGAGAGGCAGCGTGTGCGGGAGAGCGGCAGATAAGGAGCGGGGAAGTTTGGAGAGCATTAGGTGGCTCATGAGGCCAGGGCTGTCAGTGGGACTTGGTGTTTTCCGCCCAGGGTTGTGTTGACTGTTGTTTTCTCACTGCCAGTGTCCTCTGTGGGTCACCAGTGCCCCCTCCCAAATCCCTCATGTTGGTGTGGAGGTCGAGGGCCAGACCAGCCAAGGACACCTTGCACTTCCTTTGCCCTGGAGATGGGCTCTGATGGAAACGAGTTGGCTGCTCCCTGGGCACAGGCTGTTGCTGGAGATGATGTCTCCCCTGGTATCTTCTGCCTGGGGAGTCCTTGTCTCCCCCTGCTATCCTTGCGTGGTGAGTTTTGGGACAACTTGCCAATGTAGCCATGGCTTTTACTGGCCAGCAGGACCCCACAGCCCTGTAGTGTTTTAGGTGGGAGATGTTTGAGTCAACAGCTGCTTGTGGGGCTGTTTCAAACACTTCTGGCTACAGAAGATGTTTTGTTATTTCTATTCCACAGAGAGACAACTCATAGCTGGAAAACCCCCACTGATAGAAGAGGGCTGTTCCCAGACCAGGTACTCTGAGGAAGTTCAGCTCCCAGATCCACTCCTCTCTCCTGTCCCCATTTTATGTACTCTCCACCCACCATTTCCTATGTCAGGACATGGCCGCAAAGGAGACCGATACAGCTCTGGGTCATGAGCTGTTCTGTGCCAAGTAATTATTTAATTTTTATCTGTTGAGCAGTAAATCCTTTCCCACACTGGCACATCATGATGCTATTTCTGCCCTATCTATATATCCCCGTCTGGCAAATGTATGCAAACCTAAAGGGGATTCCCTGAAAATAAGATCTGTGCTTCTCAATAGGTGAGGCTCAGGAACAGATTATTTAACACAGCATTTTTGGTAAGGATGTTGTCACCTACTGTGCTTGCTAGCTCTGCATGTCAAGCAGGGGAGCAGCTCCTTTAAAGGGGCTCCTCGCTGTTGATTCTTGAATAGGGTGTTGGAGGATCAGAGGATAATTGATGTTGGAAAGGACCTCGGAGTCTCTGCTGTAGGCTCCTGCTGGAAGCAGGGCCAGCTGTGAGAGCAGCATGGGTTGCTTGCAGCTTTATCTAGCTGGGTCTTGAACACCTCCAAGGATGGAGGGCAGCCCCTCTAGCCAGCTGGTGCTTGACTGTCCTTGTGGTTAGACACTGGCTGAACCTCTCTCCACTTTTTATGCCCCTTGATCTCCAGCCATGCACCCTGTGAGGAGCCTGGCTCTGTCTTTTTGATGCCCCTGTGTGTGTTAAGCCCCTGAAGTTCCTGCTGGCCCATCTCTCCTGCCTGATGCAGGACACAGCCCTGCCTGCCAGTGGATTGACCAAGCCCCCCAGTCTGGGGTCGCCTGCAGACTTTCTGAGCATGGACCACGACCAGGGGCCCTCTTGCTCTTTGTTTTTCTCTCTCACAGCTCTGCATCCTTAAGAAATTCCCAGCAGAAAAGCCAGTGCCCAGAGCCAGCAGGACCAGCCTCAGCTTTCATCACCAATGCCATCGCTGGCTCTGGCAGCCCTGACTCCACATCTCTCCTCCCGTGTCACTCGCAGCTCCAAGGCCACTGTCGAGCTGGAATATTTCACATGGCTCTTTTTTTCCACATGCACGTGAAGCAGAGATGGGCTCAGGACTGAAGCCTCTGCAGAGCAGCAAAGCCCTGAACATGATCAGGGCCCTGCTCATCCCATCACCATTTCACAAGCGAGCTGTGAGGAAGCAGGAAGCCCGGTTACAAGACAAAGAACAAAAGTCCCAGGGGAACGTCACCAGCATAGTCATCTCCACACATGCAAAGGTCCCTTCTGCCTTTTTTTTTTTTTCCCCTTTGAAATTTCAAATTCCAGTTTGTGGACAAAGTCCTGCCTATCTGAGAATATAGATCTCCGACCACTGACCAAACTCCACTTCAAGCAGCCCCGAGGACTGCTCTTCCCCTTGCCCATGGATGTGTCTGCTCAGTCCTTGGATCTCCCGGGATCATGCCAAAAATTTTGCACTGGAGCACAGCACTGGTACTTGCACAAAGCGGATTTTGCACTTAATGTCAGCAGCTTCCTTTCTGGGAAGAACCTCGGGAATAACCAGGTAGGAGCCTTATCACCTGCAATTCATTTGGCCAGCCATTGCAGATAGAAAATGAGAAGGAGAAACAAGGGCTTCTATTGTGCTTGTACCAGCAGTTTTGGCTCATCATTTAAATAAAGGAAGGGGAAAAAAAAAACTGCTTCAGAGGGGATGAAAAACAAGAGGGAACATGAGCTTGTGGAGGCAGAGCCACTCCGTATGGTTAACTGATAACTCCAATTTGCCTCTTCCCTCTCATCTTTTCTGATTCTTCTAATTAAGCTCAACTTATTCTCATGCTAATCATTTCTTGACCTGTTTATTCTGCATTAAAAAATTAACAGAGAGCAGTTTACTGCATGACTTGCTCACACAGAATTGCTACAGATTAGCAGGCATGCTTTAAGTCCCTACACAAGACTTTTGGGTCTGCACAGCTCGAGGATGAGCTTTTTTTCCTGTTTTTAAAGAACAGCTTTTTCTAAAGTCAATATAAACCCCCCTCCTTTCATGCCTTGAGTATATTTGCTCGGTGACTATTTCCAAATGGGAAAGATAAAGCCAAGGGCTTGTGTTTTGTCAGGCTTTTTGTAAACAGGGGTATTTAGGCCATACTGTCAAACCCTCCTGCCTTCTACCTCAGCGTGCTGTGACTGCAGAGCAGAGTTGTCAGTGCGTTAATAAGCAGCTCCAAGGAATTTCTTGGGGCTGGGGGGCTGCAGGTCAGTGCAGCTGCACAAGCCCCCAGCTCAGGGGGCAGAGCTTTGCCTCTGCTCTGGGCAGTCATATGACAGACACACAGATGGGGGTCTGCTCCCGTGTCCCTCTCCAGAACGTCCCCAGAAGCTGTGAGAAGCCTCCAGGAAAACAAATCATTCAGCAGAGGTTTGGCCCTTGCCAGTAGCACACAGCACATCCCTGCCCCAGAAAAACACTTTGTGGAGGTGAACCAGAGTGATCCACCAGCTCCATCCAGGCAGGTGGATCAGAAAGATCCAGCAACGAGAGGCAGGAGACCACAGCCATGTGCCTGACCTTGCCTGGGGAAGATGCAATCAATTTTATCATCCTGTTCAACAGCAATCACTCTTGGTGATTTACTTTCCCCAGGGCTGAAGCGCCTGTCGCTGGGGCAGATTTGCTGTTTGGAGCTGGGGGTGATGCCCAGGAGAGGCAATCCCTGAGCAGACCCCAGGTACACTGTCACTGATGAGCATGTGACATGTGGGGGTACCCCAGGCTCCCCAGCACAGCTCAGGGTGACAGAGGCAGCTTCATTGCAACCTTACGCTGTTTCTTACCAAAGTTGTCAAAAAGTAATCAAACCAAGCAATATTGTCCTGGTCCCCAGACCACAAAATCTCCCTATGGAGAATCAAGGCAGTTTTTGGGCATGGGGAAGAGTTACTTTAAAGAAGGTATAACACTCTGCCTGAACTCCTCTCCAAAAGCAACATGTGCATTTCAGCCAAAGCTGAGATGATGTTTGGCCTGGAGGAAATTATTTGGGCTAAAATAAGTAGCTGCTCTGCAAAAGTGGTAGGGAAAGAACTGCAGACATGGGGACAGACAAACCATTTCAGCATATACTGCTCTGGTGATAACACCGTGCTTGCCTTTCATCCCAGGACCAGAGAGGGGTTTATTATCCTGCCTAACAAGGGCTCTGAACTCTTGAGGAAGTAATTATTATTTCTCTTGGGATCTGTTATTGTGCAAGGACAGTAAATTTGAGCTGTTCCCAGAAGGGTGGCTGTTCTTGAAAATGCCAGGGCATTTGCTGATGTGTATTTGGCATCATTCTGCCTGTACTGCAGCCCCCAAAAGCAGCATCTGGCTCTGGGGCCTGCAGTTCGGCAGTTGTGACTCTGGAAATCTGTCTGCTCTGTTTTCATGTAAAATCATGCAATGAGCCTGAGACCAAGAGAGGAAGGGGGATAGATTCATCTTCTTCCATTAAACCACAGGCTGCAACTTGGCCCAAGCTACAGCTCCCACCACTGATCCCACTTGCCCCCTTAAAACCCTACACCATGAACACTGCACTCCATCCAAACCCCAACCCAGCAGAGACCCAGACACTTTCCTGATAAACGCTCTCCTGCCTACTTGGGAGGAAGTCCAGAAAAGCTCTGACTTTGCCATGTGCTGTTCCAAGTTCACTGACTACACTGGCAGAAGCTTGACTGAAATCCAGTGGTTTAAGCCCCATTTAAATGGGGGCACAGGAGCCTCAGGGAAGCAGCAGCACTGGAGAGAGGGTTTGCTGCCAGCAACAAACACTTATTGCTCTCCATGCCTCACCAGCTCACACATTTAGTGTGGCAGGGATCTCAGCAGCCCGCTCTGGACCTGGGGAGAACTTGTTTAGCAGGTGGATATGATTCCTTTGGGCCTGAAGTAATCCTGAAGCTTCCCAAGAAAAGGATCCATACTGAGCTCTCAGTCTGGCAGGCAAGGGAATCTCTCCCTTCGGCCCTGCCAGCTGTTTGCAGGGCTTTTATGTTTCATTGACTTTATACATTCGTTATACACACATGAAACAGCCCCTGAATCGTTCCAGCTGTGGAGCAATAGGTGAAGGAAAAGAACAGCCAAAATCAACAGTGGTTACACATCAAGTTTTACCTTTTTTTTTTTTTTTTTTTTTAAATATCTTTTGCAAAGGTGGGTGCATCAGCAAGCCATGCCTGGAAGTGACCTCCAGTGGCTGCTGCGGCTCTCAGGATCAGCCTTCCCTCCAAATTAAGGCAAAAGACTGCAATGCTGTTGGGGTGGAGGGAGAGCTGCAACAGGGCAGGGGTGTCAGGGGACAGTCTGAGCCCATGGCCCTGGAGGAGGGCAAGTCAAGGGCACCTCAAGGGCAAAAAGCATCTTCCTGGACCCAACAGCTCCAGCTGCCCTCCTCCTGCCCCAGGCTGGCTGGCAAAGTCAGGCCCAGCTGGGGAGCTGAACTTGAGGGAACATCTCAGGACAGGGCCATGTGTGCCTGACAGGAGGCAGCGCAAGGAAGGAGGGAGGCTGCTGCAGGTGGGAACACTGGCAGGTCTGAATTGGGAAAGGTAGGCTGGATGTGGGAAAAAAGAAAACACAAAGGGGTGGTGAGTTAAAATTTGAGAGATTCTGGTTTCTGTAGACAAAAGGAAACAAGTTAGTGCAAAATGCTTTTTGTCTGCAGGAGTGTGCAGAGTGCCTGAACAGCCTGTCTTGTCCCCAATGTCCTCAATTACCAGAGCACAGCAAGGGGTGAGTGAGAACCAGACAACACTCGGGAGCTCTATGTCCACAGCAGCTGCACGCCCACCACACACCCTCCTGTGTGACACAACCCTCCCCTCCACTGCCAGAGAAACGAAAAACACGGCAGAAAGCAAGGTATGGGAACATGGGAGCCTTCTATATGCAAGGTTTGTTGCATGGGGGACAGCAAGGGCAGGGGATCACATATCCCTACACTTCCAGAAACACATGGCTAGGACACTGCAGGCCCAACTGCCTGGCTCCCAGCTAACAAACATGGCAAACTGCTAATCAGCCCGGGAGTATTCAACCTAGATCTCCAACACTGGATAACACTGTTGTTTGTTCCTTTACATTCCTGCAAGTCCCAGTGCCATTGGCCTGTTGTATCATAAAGAAATTAAAATATATTATGACCATAAACTACATCATTTGAGGAAATGAACCACTTCTAGTAAACGTATCATGGGACGCTGAAGCCATGAACTTTCCTAAATCAATTGCCAGCTGATAAAGAGCGCAGGTATTGCTGGGAGCAGTCCCCAGCATGTGACTCCCCACTGGCATGGGGAGCTCGTCCTGTGGGATGGTGACTGGGGGTGCAAGCTACCCCAGGAGGCACGAACCCCACTGCCAGCACAAGCCCTGCTTGGGAGGAGTTGCTCAAGCAAGAGGAGCACCACAATTTTTGCTGAGTCCCGGAGTGGAATGGAGGCTGTTGGGGTGTTGGGGATGAGGCGCTGTGAGGCACAGGGGTCCAGGGCTCAGGAAGCACCAAATATGTCCAAGTGCCTCAGGGTGCTGGCAGTGAACCTGGACATGTTTGGTGCATCCTAAGCCCACCCAGCCTCCTGGCCTCCACACCGAACTCCCCGTGGGTGCTGGGGCCAAGGGGCTGAGCACAGAGCTGGCTGGAGGGGGCCACAGAGGGGAACCCTAAAAAGCTTTCTGGTAAGGACTCCATGCAACTAGTAAAGTTTGCACTGGAAGTGTTTTTCTCTTAGTTGCTTCTAAGCTTTCATTATGAGGGCTGGGAAGTCCCGCTGCAGATCTGGCTCAGGAGTAGAGGCTGTCCTGCAAGTGGCAGGATCTGTCCCCAGGCCTGCTGAGGCTGCAGCCCGGGGCAGTAATGCCAGGCACTGGGAACTGGGCTGAGAATGACTGAATCATTTCCCAAACAGCACAGGCAATCACCGGGGTGTCCTCGGGATGCCAGCCTGACTCTGCCACCTCTTCCCCCAGGAGTCACAGCACCCACCATGCCACCATGCTCTCTCTTGAGCCCCAGAACCAGCCTGGGGACATGAGCCATCACCACCCACAAACCTGGCATGTTCACCCTGCACAAAGCAAAACACAAACCAGAGACATGAGGGTCCCATCGGATGGGATGCCAGTAGGAATGAGCATATTTTGGCAGTTCCAAATCCACACTGGAGACCCTGTCAATGCCCGTCATTCACATGAACTCTGCAGCACTGGTTATGCAGCTGCTTCTCTCCCTGCTGCGAGTGCTGGGGGAGCAGGGGGGTACCTGGTGTTTCCTGGAACAGGTCGTATCTGCTGCCATTCATCTTCCCGGGGCACTCAGCTCTGTGGGCAGAGCTAGGGAAGTCTCTTCCCTGGATGGGGCTGTGCAGCCGGCGAGCCCCCCGCGGGCAGCGGGGCACGAGCCATGCCCAGGAGCTGGTTGTGGCTCAGAGGCAGGGACAGGCTAATCCCTTAATGCTGGTCACAATGAGATTTGATGGGGAGCAGGAGTTTGTGCTGCAGGTTTTAAAGGGTTCTGGCCACTACCCGGAGCAAAATTATAAGGTGGCTCTGGGTCTGTGCCCCGCTGCCAGTGCGTGCAGCAATGCCCACTGCTTTCTGGGCCACCTTTCTGAGGTCTCTCACCCTGGTCTCTGGCCTGCCACTGGGTTTCTTTAGGGCAGGGAGTACCTGATCAAACGTGCAGCTCTGGAGGTTGATCCAGAAAATGTGCCTGGGTGTGTCTAACAGCAGGAGCGGGGCTGGCTCCTCAGGGAGCGGCTGACTGCTTTTGCTTTAAAGTGTTTCTGTATAAATAGCCAGAACACCATATCCTTGAGCAACAACCTTGGTCTCCCCTCCCAATTAACATCACAACACGCAGGATGGCTCAGTCCAGAGCGGAGCACGGAGGCTGCTGAGCACCCAGTTTTCTCCTCTGGCCGAAGTGTGTCCTGGCATGTGTGGCCCTGTTTATAATGGAGGAGGAAAAATTGGGTGAGGGAACACAGTGGCACTTCACTGGGGTTTCACAGGCACTGAGTGACTGAATTGCTGGAAGGGAGACCTGGGCACCTCTGAATGCAGCCTTGTGCCAAGCCCACTTGTGCTCAAGCCGTGACCCAACTGGGGCCAGGTCTCATCGGCCTCTGTGTCCAGAAGACAGGGACAAACCCATCTGAAACACCCATTTTCCTGCATTTTCCCTCCTCCTTGGATAGCTTTCTTCCTTCCAGGCCCACGTCTGCTTTTGCTGTGCCAAGGAGAAGAGAGCTCAATCCTGCCCTCAAGACGTCAGACCCCAAGCATCATCTCAAAGGCACAAGTCTAATGGAGCAAAAGCATTCCTAAACCATTCCCGTCCTGTCTCCACAAGCCTCTGCTTCCACTCAGGGCTGCCTGAGGTGCATTTGAGTTAATTTGGAGTGTCCATAGTCAGAAACTCCAGAATGCTCCTGGTGAGTCAGGAATGGGGAGTGACCAGCAGCTCTGTCCCTCAGCTCTGTGCCCAGGGACGGGGCATGCTGGAAATGGGGGCTGATGCCCAACATTCCCATGTGGAGCAGGGAGCAGCATCGAGGGCAGGGCTGGGACTGAACTGTGTGTAACCCCATGACACCTCCCTGCACCCCTGTGTTCCCACACAGGTTTTAGTGGCTGTAACAGGGACACACACCCAAGTCAACAGACATTTCTCCCAGACGATGGCAGTCTCCAAGCACACACCCATGGATGAGCCACAGGCAACACCCGGCTCTGCTTCCAGCACCTCAGTCCCACCACCATTTAGTCCCAGACTCTAGGAGGGGGAGTAGCCAGGGCTGTGGATCTGAAGCCTGGCTGTTTGTCCCCTTGCCCCTCCTGCCTCCTTATTCCACTCTTCATTTCCTGTTGCTGCCTTTACCCTGACGACACAAGACCATGCATGAGCTGGTTCTCTCAGGTGTCCATCAGTGCTTTGTCCACTCTTCCCTGCTGGGCCACCTCCACCTGAGCACACCTGTCCCTGGCACAGGACCTGCTTAAGCTGCAGTGACTGCAGGTGAGAGGCCACTCAGCTGGATGGGGACCTGCAGCACTGGCAGAGCCTTCTTCCATGGAGCAGTTGTGACTTTACACCTTCTGCTGAGCCCCCTGGTGCTGCCCTGTCCATTAACCTGACACTATACCCAGCCTCACCTTGCCCGTGGCAAGATTTCCTTGGCTGGTGTTAGCACCAGTGAATCCTCTTCCCGTGCTGAGCTGCTGCTTTTCACCAGGGTGGTGGGGTGGATGCCGCCATCCCAGCTGCTGGGTGGGATACAGACATTGTCCAGCTGGCTGGGAGCCAGGGCAGGCTGGAATGCTGCAGAGGAGCAGCAGCAGCCTCTTATCATGGGGTATCAAGGCTTTGGGGACTGTGGGACAAAATGATCAGCATCCCTTGGGAGCAGAGGGGGAGAGATGTGGCTGAGTGGGGCAGGAGGAGCCAGGCTCTGCCTCCATGAAGGGCACTGGGCCATAAACCCGGCCTGGTGGCTGTTGTTTGTGTGTTGGCAAACACGTTGAGTGGGCTCGACTATTGATTCTGACCGTATAAACCGGTGTTGTGGCACTTGTTCAGGTTTGTGCAGGTTTTACAGCTCTTGTTCTGAGAAGTGCCCATGTATTTGGCTTTGCTCCTTCCTTCAGGTCTATCTGTTGACATTGGCTCTCCTAACCAGAGCGTTGGGCCACGCCAGGAAGCTGAGTGTGCGTCTCTCCTTGTGTTTCCCACTTTCCCAGGGGTTATCACCTATAAAATCTCGCACACACCCATGGCTGGGACAGGTTTCTGGTGCAGAGGCAGGTGAAAGGTGCCCGCTGGTCCCCACCACTGATTGGTGGGTTTGGGTTCCCTGTGCTCAGTGACAGGAGATGAGCCACCCACCCTGACAGATGGATGGACAAAGCTGCAGGGAAGGTGCTGCCCTGGGAAGTCTGGGGTGGGGTGAGCAAGGTCTGAGGTCTGTAGGGCTGTGATGAAAATCAGGCTGTCAAACCAACTTGGATGTCCAGAGAAGGAGAAGATGCTCCCAGAGCATCATCACAGAGGAGATGGGCTGTGCATGGTCACCTATAATGAAGGCACATACTGTCACCCATTCCCTGCCTCCAGTCCTCTTCCCAACAGGAGCTGCCAGCACCACTTGTGCCCTCAGGGACACCTTGGTGCTGGAGGCTCAGAGGGCTTGAGCTCACAGTGATGGTCCCCATCTGCCCCTCAGCACCAGAGCTCTGTTACTGAGGGGATGCAGCTGGAATCCCTCTGGTGCCTGCAGGATTTTGGGACAGAAGGTCTGGTCCAGCCTCACAGAGCCAGGATCTGTTTGCTCCTTGACTGCTGGTGCATTTCCACAGCCACTTGCTCTGCATGGAGCTGCTCCTCCCACACCTTTGGTGCAGCATCCTGAGCCTACCTTTACTTTTTGAGACATGTATTTCCTGAAGGGATTTGCTGAGTAATCTCTGTTGATGCTCAGGCTGAAGCTTGGACAGCAGCTGTTCCTGGGCATAACTGCTTCTGGGACCCAGCTTTGCTCAGAGGCCCTGGTGCCTCTGCCCAGGACAGGAGAGCAGAGCCCTCAGCCCCAGGTTCACCATACAACCGATACCTTGAAATTTTCCTTCCGTGAAAATTCTGCAACATTTGCCATTTCCACATACATTTCTGCCAGGAGCCTTGTTTGCTTGAATATTTGAGGAAAGCAAACAGAGAAGGAGCCCGAACACAAACAGTCATGGATGTTTTTTTGCAGTCTTTGCCCTGTTCTAACCCCAAGCCTGCCAGCAGAGATACTTGCAGGCATCCCCTGATGTACCCCTTGGCTCTGCCCTGTGTGCTGCCCTGTCCCCCACTGCTGGCCCTGGTCCTGCTACAAATACTGCTGTATGTAAAAGAAACTCACCCAGCCCTCACTGTCTGTGGGACCACCATCACTCACCACCCCTTTGCACTCATGCTAAGTAAACATTTTTTAATGCCATTTAAGAAATGTCAGCAGATGACTAACAGAGTATGACTTGCAGACCTACACCTGCCCTGCCAAGCTCAGAACATTTCTCAGACACTCCTCAAGCCTTCCTGAGCCTTTTGCACTCAACTTCCAGAGCTGGAGCTCGTTTCCTGCTGACAGCAGCCCTCTGGGCTCACTCCCCCTATAAAAATACCATTGTGTTTCAAGCAAAACCAAAGTTGAGGGTGTGCTGCTGGCCCCATAAATGGAATGAGGTGGGAGAAGTCACAGTCCTGTGGGTAAGTGCAGACACCCGGTGACACTGAGCAGCATCCCCAGCTCTTCCCCAAGGAAACCTTCACCAAGCACCAGCAAACAGCTCTCGGGTTCAGGCTAAGGTGCTAACACAGTGATTGTCCCTTCTGCATCCCAGCAAATACCTGTGCTTATTCCTGGCTGCACCAATACCCTGCTTGGGCACTGGGAAGTGCTGACCTTGCCAGCACCAGTGTTACAGCCACCCCAACAGCCAACAGGGATGGCCAGAGTGGGGACAAGGAAGGGGGCTGTGCCAGGTGTCCTAACACACATCAGTCCCTGATGGCTGCCAGGGCATGGACACAGAGAACAAGGAGTAAACAGGGGAATTAAAGAGCAGCTGAGGAGGAGAAGCTCAGTTCAGGTCATATCTAGAGGATACCTGTAAAAAATTCGATGCATTTGTCAGTGATAATTAAAAATACTCAGAAAATCGGCCTCCTCTTATGTTTCTCACTTGAGAGTAGTCCCTGCATCTGAGCAGAGCTCCTGAGCAGCAATGACGTCTCGCATTTTTCAGCTGTTTTCCAAAGCTGCTTTACTGATCAGGGCCAGCCCTGATCATGCGCTGCTCCCTGCTGTAACCACCGGCCCTGGGGATCCCCGGCTCTGAGAAGATCCAAAATATGAAGGAGTGGTGCTGCCTGCATTGGGATTGAGGCCAACTGCCCAAATGGTGGCCACGTCTGATCAGGAGTATAAAGGTGGATCAAGGGGCTCATGTATTCCTCACTGCCCAGGAGGAGATGGTCACCTTGCCCCCTCTCCATCCTCTACCTCCTCACACACCTCTTTCAGCTTCCTGCAGGGATTTAGCACCAGTGGAGCCTTTTCCAGCTCACAGCCTGTCCTCAGCAGGTGCTGGTGAGGATTTTGGATTCATCTCCAACTCCACCTCTCTCCAGAGCAGCAGCATCACTCCCTTCTCCTCCCTGGGACTCACACAGGGTGCTGGGGACAGGCCACCTTTGTCACTGCCTGTCAGGGCATCCTCCAAGTCCTTTACACAAGGCACAGGACTGATGAGAGGGAAATAAGTGCTCCCAAGGTATGGTTTAGGGGAAATGCTGGTGACAGTCTGGGGCAGGGATGGATGGGGAGGGTTGCAGTGGGGGGACGCCCCACTCTCTGCTCTTACTGATGCCACCACTGCCAAGAGAGGGCCAGACCTGCTCGCTGTCCCGAGGCTGAGTGCCAGTGTCAAGCTTCCCCATTAGAATATATCCCTGGCTTCAGATGGATGCTGAAATCCTGAAGCTCCTAAGACAGATGGGGAGAAGGGAAAATCAGAAAAATCTTTTCATCTAGCAGAAGAAACTGAAAATAACTCGGTGACCCCCTCCAAGGCTGAAGGCTCCTCTGCAGGACTCTGGTGTGCCTCTGTCAGCCATGCCAGCTCCATGGCCTGTCCTGCTGAGGGCTGGGAGCTGCTGGCTGTAAGGGCATCCCTGTGGGCATGGCTGGGGCTCAGAACCACCACTGCTGTGTGAGATACCCCATTGCTTTGCCAGGGAATAAACTTCCCAGTGGCCCTGGGTAGGGTTTGGCCACCACTTTGCCACCTGCAGGATGGTGCATCCCAGCTGCTGTGCCCACTCTGCTGCTCAGCCCCAACCCAGCCCCACAGAGCTGCCAGGGAAGCCTGCACTGCCCAGTCCCCCATCCCACCAGCCCTTCCTCTCCTCTATTTGGTTAACTTTTTCACCCGTTTTATTTATGAGGACTCCCCTCCTTCTGCCAACACTCTGAGTTTCCTCTCGCTTTAGTCTGGGAGGCCCATCTCGCTTTTTTATTCTTATTATTTCTCCCTCCCCCTTGCCTGGCCCCAGGCTTGCAGCGGGTGCCAGCCAGAGCCTGCTTTTGTTGGGCCACGGGAGCAGATGGGGAGAGCGGCTGCAGGTGGGCTGGGCAGCGATTCCTCCCCATCCACCCGACAGCACCCAGCTCTGCCTGCACTTGCCCAAGCTCAGCATGTGGCTCAGTTACTGACTCTCAGACTGAAAAATTCAAAAAGATAATCAATAAAAATACTAAATTAATAAAATATTTTTTAAAGACTCAGGAGAAAATTGCTGTCAGAAATGTTTGCCTGCCTGTGCTAAGGTTGCTGATGTGCCTGGGCTGGCAAGAGGCTGCTCACATTAGAGCCAGCTGCAAGTGGCCAGAATAACTTCATCCTAAGTGATTAAAGAGCATGTTCAGCTCCATGTGTTGCATCTGTCAGGCAAAGCCAGTTGCTCACTGCAGAAATGAGGCTGGCTTTGCACCCTGGGGCAAAGCTCGATGCAGGCACCCTGGATGTGGGGACAGCCAGACCTGGCCACCCTGCACCACCGTGTCTCCCAGGCTGATGGGAACATCCCTTGAGCCTCCCCTTCTCCTGCAAATGAGGTGCAAGTCAGTCCCTGTGAGCTGGGTGGGTCAGGAGCCATCTCCCACCAGCAGCAGGGGCTTCAGCCTGGAGGATGCTCAGCACTGGCTACTCCTGGGCCAATTCTTGTTCCAGGATCCAACCCTCTGCACATTTCAGAGGCATCAAGCCTTTGTTCCACTCACTCACATGTGTCTTTCCCCATGTGGCTCCTTGCACATTGTCCAAGCAGCACTAGCTGGACACAAAGACACAACCTGCACTAAACAGACCAAAACCTGGACAGTTTTCTGGGCATTTTCCTGCTGCTGGCTCCTGCAGCTCAGAGGCAGGGGTGAACAGAGCTCCTCCAGAGCACAAATGAGCAACCTGATGAAAGCAGGCTAAAACTCAGCATTCCATAACTGCTTGATCACAGCTGCCTGCTCCAGCCCAGCCCAGGGACACTACTGCAGATCCTATACAATTCCTACACATTTCCATCACCATAGGCCATGGACCCACTGAAATGCTGATAAAGCCCCGTTTTTGGCCATGGCTCACCATGGGGGGATGTGACCCAAAATAAAGTGATCTGCAGAGTACTGGAGTGCTGAGCCAAGGAGGCACAAGGCAGCGTGGACGCCACCACAGGGGTGGGTTAGGGCTGGAGGTGACATCTGTGGGAGGCTGCAGGCCTGGATCAAGGGAAGCAACCACCCAAAGAGAAGCCATGAGCAAAGTGTGATGACATGGCCTGGGAGTCCCACAAACCCTCCTGGGATCTGGGTCTGCATGCATGATAGCTGGAAGGTGGGCTGGGCAGGGGCTGCACACTTGTAAAAGAGAAGAGGAGCAGGATGTGAAATATAGAGAGAGGAAAGGCAAGGTAGTATGATGGAGAGCCCCGTGCAGTGTGATGGAAAGCCAGGGGAAGTGATGGAGAGCCCTTGAGAGTGATGGAGAGCCATGAGGATCTGATGGAGAGCCACAAGGAAGTGCTGGAGAGCCACGAGGATGTGATGGAGAACCTCGTGAGACCTCAGCTGCTGGCACCTCACTCCACACCTTGGCCATGCCCAGGGAACCGGGGTTCCCAGAACACATGGGCCCAAACCAGCTGTGTGGGAATGCTGCAACACAGGCACAGATGACCCATCCTGAGGAGAACAGTGAGCTGCTGTCAGCCCGGGCAGGGGCACCTGTCCCCCGGCACCCATGTGCATTTGTTGGCAGCTGGCACCTGGCACAGCCAAGGAGCACAACACGGGGCTGCTCCGGGCTGGTGCCCACTGTGCCACGCCAGGAGCACGGACACAGGCCTGGCGGGCATCTCACTGTGGCCCGGTGCCCAGGAAGCATTGTGCCACCTGATGCTCTGCCCCGCAGAGGCTGGAGGCTGCCGTTTGTCCAGGCACTACACTCCCTGCTGGGAAACCTGCCCAGCCGTAACGCCGGCCGTCGGCGGGAGCTCGGCGCTGCCAGGAGCCCGCTGTGCCCACTCACGCAGCCCAGGTGTGCCACGGGCTACCTGCAGCCTGTGCATAAGGGCTGGCTGCGTGTCCTAGAGCAGCATGTCACCTCCTCTAAACTGCTGCCACTTCTGCTGCGAGCCCAGCAGCAGCAGCCCCTCTG
This sequence comes from Corvus kubaryi, assembly GCF_017639235.1. Taxonomy (NCBI): domain Eukaryota; kingdom Metazoa; phylum Chordata; class Aves; order Passeriformes; family Corvidae; genus Corvus; species Corvus kubaryi. Next base: position 8,831,480 of record NW_024580668.1, on the reverse strand, counting down.
CCAGCCAGTGGGGCTGCTCTGCTCCCTCGGCCACGTGCCTTCCTCTTTGGGTCAAGCAGAGAGAAAGAGAGAAAACACGCATACAGATGGATTTATATCATATCAAAATCAACCAGAACCCTTCTCCTGCCTCCATCTCCAGCCTTTGCAGATGCCTGAGCCAGTGGGGCAGCACGGCGGGGCTGGGGCGTGGGGCTGGGGGCTGCTGCCCGCTCCCAGCCCCGCTTCCCGCGAGCGACGCCGGGCCGGCAGCGCGGGCGATGGGAACGCTGTACTCACCATATGGAGCCTCCATCTTAGCGCTTAGCTGGGTGCTAACATTGACCATGTCTCGCCGGCTACTGCTATGGGGACTTGGGGCAAAAACCAGAGGAAGTAGAGGAATAAAAAAGAAATCTAAATAAATAAATAAAAATGTCTCTCACTAAGGAACTAGGTGAAGGCAGGAGGGAGCGCGGAGAGGCAGGGCGAGGAAACCTGCCTCTCCTGTTATCTTATTGATTCGCTTAATCAGGGCTAATGTGGGTGGAGATGTTAAATAGTAACCAAGCTCTTATGGAAACCAATCTGCAAGGTGCCGTTGCTGTAGCTATAGTAACTGCTGCCACGCTAGAAACTCAAACACAGCTTTTACTGGACTCTTTTGGGGCTCCGGCTTCCAGATGGTGTCAAGGCCGGGGCAGCCGCCGGGCTGGGGTTCACCCGTGGCCACGGGGAGTCGGGGCAGCCGGATCCAACTCTGCAGTGCCCCAGGCACTGCCGGGTTTTGTGCCATCGCCCGCCCAAGATGGGAAAATCAGGTCTGAGCCTGTGTCCAGAGAAGGGCAAACACAGCATGGGGGGCCAGAGGCCGTGGGACAAGTGTGGGGACTGGCAAGGGCAGAGCAGAGCCTGGCTGAGGCACAAGGGGCAAAATGCCCCGGCCATGAGTCAGGGCTTGTCTGCCTGGTGCCAAACCAGAGGGGTGGCTTGGGGATGGGGAGCTGCGGGGATGCTGTGGTGGGATGCAGGGTGATACCCTGAGCACAGGACCAGGCACAGGCTGCTTGCAGCTCCTCTCTGTCTCTCTCTGCTCCCCAAACTGGGGGTACTCACAAGGTGCCACAGCCACTTATGGACTTCTGGGCTCCCTCTGGGACTGCAGCACCCAGGACCTCGTGGTGGCAGATCTGCAGATGGGCTCCCCAACCTCCCCATGAGGCTGTGGCAGCCCCTGTGCCACTGGGCGCTCCATGACAGGAGCAGTCTGGGCTGCCAGGGGCTGTGCTCCGGCCAGCAGGGCCATGTTCAAGAACTGTTGCTGAGAGGACACCAAATACGTGGGGAATCCTGAGCTGGAGCTGAAAAAGTGATCGTCCATCATCACAGAGCCTTCCATATCTCTGTATCTCCACATCTCAGGAAGAGGCCAGGCTGGAGGAAGCACAAGAGGGGTCTTGGCCAGTCTCAGATCCCCCCAACACCTCAGCTATTGAAACCCTGCAGCCCTGAGGGGGAAAAATTAGGGATATCTGCTCCTCCGAATGGAAAAGCACATCCCAAGGGAGCATGCAGGGGGGAGAGTGCTGCTGGATGCAGAGGGCTGCAGCACAGGAATCCACAGCTGGATGCTCAAATCCAAGGCCTTGGAATTCAGGAACCTCTGAGTTTGCTGAGTGCTGAGAGGTCCTAGAGAGGGAAGGATGTGGATAATGGGGTGCTCAGTGGCACTGGGGGTGAGGTAGAGCAGTGGGATTGTGTGGGACAGCCTGGGTGGGACAGGGAGTTTGTGGCCCTTCAGCGACATCATCACCCCGTGCCCCAGCAGTGCTGGCTTCTCCCACACGATGGAGCAAAGCGCCCAGGCATCTCCTGTGCCCATAGCCCGTGGCCCCGCCAAGGGATTCTGCACCCCTTTGCTGCTTATTCCCAAAACCAGAGCAAAGGCACTGGCTCGGTGTTACCCCGAGGCTCCAGACTGCGAGCGAGGGAGGACCAACACAAGCATGGGGGTCTCCAGGCTACTTTATTGGGGGGCTCAGAGCTGGGGGCCCCACTGTCAGAGGGGCTGCCGTGAAGCAGGAGCATGCTCGGGGCTTCCCACTTCTCCAGCTGCTCACCACGAGGGGAACATCTTGGTATTCACTTACGCCAGCCTCTGCCTTAGCACCAGGGGGGCAGTGGGGAAAGCCCCCCAAGTCTGCAGAGCAGGGACCATGCCAGCCAGCCCCACGCCCTCCGTGCACCCCTAAACCATCCCTATTTCAGAAAATACAGGCCTGAACTGCCCCTAGTTCCTCCAAAGTGGGAAGCAGCCAGACAACACTGCTGGAGAGGTGTGTTAGAAAAGCAGTTTCCTACGCGGCACTAGGGATGAAGCAGGTTGGACAGCCGGGCTGCCGGGGGGGTCAGTGTTATAAATAATTCTTGTTCACCCCATCTCCATTCCCAGGGCTCCTCCTGGGGCCGCAGCCCTAGAACCAGCTGACTTGGTTGGATTTGACTCCGGTGAAGCACATGTTGTTGGAGCAGCCCCCGCCGTAGGTGGGGGGGCAGGCTGAGCACGGCCGCCCCACCTTGTAGGGCGCTTCTCCCAGCCAGTTGCCCCTAAAAAGAGAGGAGTGCATCACCTCTGAGCATCATCAGCTCACTGCTGACACCGGCGTGGGATGGGAGGATGGCACAGGGGAGCTCTCCCCCAGTCACTTACTTGATGGCATAGTTGCAGACGAGGAGGATGGCGTGACGCCACACGCTGCCCCACACCCGCACGTTGGCACAGGTGCCCAGGGCGCAGCCCAGGCGGCTGGAGGTTGCCCACACCATCTGTGCCAGGACAGAGAACAGACACTGTTGGTGTCCATCCACCCAGACATCCCACAGCTGATAGCCCCAGTGCAGGGCTCTGTCCCACCACGGAATCGCATCCCAACTGCCCCAATCTCTTTGGCTGGATGCCATCACATCACAGGCAGTGCTTTGTTACCAGAGGGTGAGTTTTTGCTCTCCCTCCCTGCCTGCAGCCTGCACTGCCCTGCAAGGGATTGCCTTGCCAAGCTCACATCCATGAGCAGCAGAGTCTCGGTGACTGCTCCAATTTACCCAAACTAGCTCCTAAACCTCACCCTGAATCATGGCCAGCAGCTTACCCTGCACTCAGGGATGTCAAGCAAAGACAAAAGCACCTCCTAAAACCTCTACAGGTTGAATTTCTTCCATAAAAATTGTATATTGCCCTTCTGCAACCCAGAGCATCCCTGAGCATCCCCATGGATGAGCCACATGGGGATGCAGATGCTCAGGTAAAGGTTGGAGCCATGAAGAGGAGGTAATTAGGGGTGGGCACAGCTCTGCCACCAGGCAGAGAAACAAAGGAGTTTTCCACTTTGTGCTGGCCAGGCTGTCTGGGGATGTGCCAGGGGATGAAGGGGCCACATTCCCAGGGAGCTGGACACAGCTGGGTGCTATAAAGCTGTTCCATCACAGAGAAGAGGATTCATGCTCAGCAAAAGTACAAAGCAGCTTTTCTTTTTTCGTCTTTACCACCTTTAAGTTGCCAGAGGTGCAGTGAGGAGAAAACGGCCAAAGGAGGGGGGAAAAACTTTTAAAACAATGGAAACCTCCTTGTCAACTGGCCAGAAGGTCCCAGGTGCTCCTCAGTTCTTTGTGAGCCCCTGGGACCTTCCTGCAACAGCCCAAATGCTGGAAAGGCCCAGGGTGGGATGGCATCACCTGCATACCTCCAGCAGACACACTGCCAGCTGCCAGGACTGCTGCCTGATTGGAAGCTGGCAGCTGCCAGGATTTGATCCTGGATCCCAGCTGCTGCTGGGAGAAGGGCTGTGAGCTGCACAAGGACCCCCTTTGCAGCTGGATCCCGGGGGGCTGCAGTGCTCACCTGCGTGTAGTGGCTGCAGACAGAGCCGCTGCATTTGGAGGGGCAACGGGGGTTGCACTCGCGGGGGTGAGGGAAGGAGTAGTGCTGCTTCTCCTGGTGCCAGGATTTCACCATGTCCATGATGGAGCGGTACCTGCAACAGGGCTACAGGTAAGGTGGGTCTCCTCCACAGCAGAGGTCATGGGTGAAGGAAAGGAAGGGAAAGCAGAGGAGAGAGGAAGTGGAGGAGAGAAATGGTTTGGAGCCAGGGCCCGTTGGGACCGAGCATTCCTGTGAAAAAGGGGGTAATGACATCCTTGTGCCAAGCCCACTTGTGCTCAAGGCCAGAAGACCAGAGGCACCTGAGTGCTCAGCCACATGGAGGAGATCCAGGATCCATATCCCCCTGGTCTGTGTGCCTGGCAGAGAGGGGAGTAATAGCATACTCCCCAAAAGAGCAGCAGGCACCTCTGCTTTCCTGTATTACCCTTCTGCAAGAGCTGGGCCCTCCTCCTCCACCCTGGGGGCCTTGATGTGCCTCTCAGCTCTACCTCACTCCCGTGCAATGCCAGCTCGGAGCCTCTCTTTTCCCTGACTGAGGGGCTGCTGCTGCTCCTCCTCCTCCAGCATTGTGGGGTGTGGGTGTTTCCCTGGAGCTCACTCTGCCTGCAGGGCACTCACCTGCCCGACTGGATGGAGAGGTTCTGTCCCACATACTTCATCAGCTCGGGGGGGCCATGGTCCCACAGGCAGCGCGCAGCCCACGCCTCCGCTGCCCTGGCCAGCCGCTCATCCCACACCTGCCCAGGGGAAAGGAAAAGGGCAGGCAGGAGTTTTGGCTTCCCAGAGGTGGGAAGAGGAGAAACCTGCTCCCTTGTGCTCAGGGGGCTTTCTGAGCACCATGAATGTCCAAAAAATATGACCCATGTATCAGGCTAGAAAACACCCAGGGGGAGGAAGCACAGCAGCTTGTCCAGGAGCAATAGATCTCCCCAGCTGCCACCACAGCTCCTGGGCACACAACATAGCAGAGCAGGGATGCCCTGCAGCACTGCAAGCCCTGTGTGTGATCCCCTCCAAGAATGAGCTCCTGAACAAGGTGGAGCTGAGCACAGGGGTGAAACCCTGCAGCCCTGTGCTGCTGCTGCAGCTCACAGCTGTCCCAGCCCTCAGTGCAGCCCTGGCCACAGACGGACCGGTGAGCACAGCTGCTTCCTTCATGAATTATTTAAAGCTTCCTCACCCATCCTGAACGACTTTGGGGAGATGCCTGTGTGAGTTATTTTGGAAGGCAGGAATTTAGGCCAAGCAAGAAGCAGTGCAGGATGCTCCCAGGCATGTCTGACCTGCTCTGGTACCCAGCAAGCTGGGTTGCTGTGTGCTTCTCCCAAACCATGTCCAGGGACCACCCAGCTGCTCCCTTGGAGCTCTGGTCCCCTTCCTGGGAGCAGAGGAGCACGTGGCACCTCCCGCCCTGAGGGTCCTGTCCTGTTTAGGCTGGAAATCCCTCCTCTTGGAGGCCCTTTAGGGCTGGGTTAGGAGCTCCAGGCAGGGTGGACAGAACGTGGGGAAAGCTCTTCCCCAGGGTGACCCTTGTGTGGAGGCGCCCAACTTGTCAAGGCTGTGCAGCCCCTCTTTGACTCACTCCTGCACATTTCTTCTCCTGGGAACTGGCACCACTTGCAACACTCAAAAGGGACCCTGGAGGTTACAATGGGACCATCCCTCACAGATGCAGTTAGGGCAGAGGCTCCTACCTAGGCTTTGGATTGAGACCTGAGCTTTTCATGCTTGTAGCCACCTCCCTTCCCCTAATGCTGCCTCTGCAGCTCAGCTGGATGGATCCTGCCATCCCACAGCCAGCAAGCTCCCAGATGTCCTGGACACAGGCCCACAGATCCTAAATCTGCCCTCATGGGGAAACAGCTCTGTGCTGGGACTCCACCCCTCCTGCACAGAGGTTTCATGGGTGTGCTGTGCCCCTGGGACATAAAACATCCCCCACGGCATGTGTTCAGCCAGGAATCAGGCCAGCACCCCGACATCCCTACTAGGCTGGGGCTCCGACATACAGGTGAGCTGTGGACCCAAACCTGCCCTGCCAGAGCCCAACTCACCATATATTCCATATTGGCAGCAGGGGGGGACACCTGTGCCCGCACTTGGTTGTGGTAGTCCAGAATCACACTCATGTCGTGGGGAGAGAGGTATCGCTTCCGCCGGCTCCGGGGGACCCCCTCGCCCCACAGCAGGCCCGCGGCCGTGCCCTCGGGTGGGGACAGCAGCTCGGTGGCGTTGGGCAGCAGGAAGGAGCTGGACAGCTGTGTCACCCAGCAGCCCAAGGCCGTGAGGTACAGGTGCAAGTGGAGCACAGCCATGCCAGCCCGCCCGGTGGGATCAGACAGCAGATTTCTGCTCTGCACTGAGTTAAGCAAGGACAAGGGGGGTTGCTGGTCTCGGCTGCTGGTGTGCAGATCTAGAAGAGAAAACAACGCAGGCACCACTCAGGATTGCAAACACCATGCAAGCACCACTTCCCAAAATAAGGTGGAAACAAATTTTCTTTTTTCCCTTTTCAAAATAAATATTTAAAATTAATCTCCTTAATAACCTTATTTATCAGAGCAAATTCCTCAGGACTGTCAGAGAGATGCCTGGGGAATTGGTTTTCTTGCTTGTTTTAAAAAAAGATAAAATCGGTAGAAAGTCTCCCCCATTTTTGCACTTACAGCACGTACCTGTGGCACAGGGGATATTTAGGAGCCTGCTGAGAGTCAGTGCAGCCGCCTGCCCTGTAACTTCCCAGGAGTTCGGTGTGTTGAATTAATCCCTAGCACAAACAGAAATCTCGCACAGATAAAGAAACGCACGGCAAGACTTAAAAGCGTTGTCGAGAAATCCTAACGACTCTTTAAACTCAGGAAAAGAAAAATAGCCACCGCAAAAGCAGAGTATTTTATTTTTTTAAAAAAGGAAAACGCTGGAATATCCCCTCATCCGGCAGCCGATGCACCTCCTAGCATCCCTGCCAGCCCTTCCCGGAGCAGCGGGAGGATGTTCCCGCGACTACGTACCGTGAGCACTGAGCCAGGAGCAGCGGAGCCCGGCGGCGGCAGCCGGTGGGATTGGGATTGACCTCCGGGAACAACCTGCTGGGACAGATGCGGGAGGTTCGGCTCAGCCCCGGCGGGCAGCCCGCTGCGGCCGCTGACGCACAAGCTGCATCTTAACTCTTCCCCCGGGGAATGTCCTGAAGTTTGGAAGGAGCCCTGCCAGGAGATTTATAGGCTGGTGGATGCCTCCGCGCACACAGGCTCACGCAGGCACACGGAGCCCCGCACGGGGCCGGGGGGAGCGAGCAGAGCACGGCTCGATGCCTCGGCGCGCAGAGGGGCTGCTCCTCGCTGCTGGCTGGGGGTTTGTTCAGGCTACCTGCACGGAGAGATTCCCAAAGTCGTCTCTTTCCTGTTCATTCCCTAGCTGGGATCTTGCTGGAAGTAGTGGATAGAGAAGTGAATCCACATCGGTGAGGGGGGTTTGCCCCCCTAAGGGCAGCTGGCACTTGCCAGGAGCCCCAGGGTCACCTCACCTTGGTGCAAGCTGAGCAGATGGCAGAGATGTCCCTTTATGGGGGTGGCTGGGAGGGGACCTGGTGGCCACACATGTCCCTGGGCCAGCAGCTCTCCCTGTTATAGATGAAGCCACTTGCTGGGCTGGGCACTGCCACCTGTGTGTAACCCAAGGACTGGGGCTTGTCACAGCCCACAGGGACTCTGCCCAGGGCCCCACCACTGACCTGGGCTGGCAGTGCCCAACCAGGGTTATCTCAGGGGAAAACAGTGGGCTGTGCTCCCTTCACTGTGTCCATGTGTCTGTCCCCAGGGAGGGGAAATGGCTGTAGCATCTGAAAGCCATATCCTGCAGCATCAAGTGTGATTCCCTACAACATCCCACACAGTCACGATGCCAGGGGACAACTGAGTTATTGCAGGTCACAGAGACACCTGCAGGGGCTGCTTGCAATGCCTGTCACATCTTCCTCCCACCGTGCTCAGAGCCAGCACAGGTGGCCATGTGTGTGCTGCAGCAGGGCTCGCTGCTGTCATCCCCCCGTGGTGCAGTGCCCCAGGTAAGCGAGGTGCTGGTCCCCCTGTGCCTCACCAGGTTTGGGTTCACCACAGATGGTTTTGGAGACAGGATTTTGCTCTTCAGTTGCATAAAGAGGAGCAGCAAGGACAAACTCCCACTCCTGAGCTGGCAAGGGGCACAGAGATGGAGTGCAGGGAGAAGGCAGTCCCACAGCAGCAGCAGGTCACTGCTGCTCATCCCCACAGCTTTGACTGGGACAAGAACTGAGGATCCCAGACCCATAACTCCTGTCTGTGCAGGGACTGACAGCATGTCCCAGAGCCTGGCTGGCTGCACCCAGCTGCCTCAGAGACCTGCTGTGCAGCAGAAGCTGACCAGGAGCTCAGGGAGGCACAGACCTGAGCACGGAGCGGGAATAGTGCCCAGGTGCTGAGCTGCTGTGCTGTATCGATACAGCCTCACCCTGCTGGGAGCCTCTGACAAAAGAGACCCCTTTGTATATTTTTCCTGGCATTCTCTCTCTTGTAAAGCAACTCAAGATGCTGTGGGCCCTGGGGAACTGCTGAGACATTTGCCAGAGGGGTATTTCCATCCATTCCCCACCCAGCAGGTGGGATGATGGTTGTGCCAGCGAGGAGACAGGGAAAATGCAGCTGAGGCATCTCTGGCCCTACTGCAGCACTGCAGGAGGGGATTCCTCAGTGCAGAGAGCAGCAGCTCTCCATGAACCAGCAGGGCTGGGTATCCTGTGGGGGGCTGTGCTGTGCTGTGCTCTGCTGTGCTGTGCTGTGGATGGCACTGGGCATGCCAAGGTGTCAGGGTGGCTCCCAGAGCCCTCTGACTTTCCAGGCTGCCTGTTGTAGGGGTCTAACCAGCTCAGCTTCACCTTCCAGCACCAGACCACCCTAAAACACCAGCCACCTCTCCACAGGTGCTGGGCAAAGTGCCATCCCCAGTTTGCCAGTCTTGCAGACACCTCTATTTCATGTTCATCTATGGAGACAGGAGTGTCAGCTCCAGGGGCCAGCGGTAGGACAGTGCTTCTCTCATTAGTGAGGCTGCTAAAGGAAGTTTCATTCCCAGCAGATTAAAAAGGCAGATGGGGACATGCAGCCGTGATCTCAACTGGGCAGACTGGGAGGTGCAGCTGCTGCCAAGTGTACACTGAGGTAGGAAGGGCACTGGGGCTGTGCTGTGGGGAGGGTGGTTTTTAATGATCTATTATTTCACAAAAGACAGAGCCCTGAGCAGCAAATACTCATCCAGCACTGTGAAATGCAAAGTTTTTAATTTGGGATTTTTTTTTTTAATTTTTTTTTTTTAGTTTTTGTCTCCCTTGGGCTCGGGGAGAGTGAACCCACCACAGCTCCCTCTGCCACGCAGCAGCTGAGCCTCTGCGTGGAGGCAAGGCGAGGGTTTTGTCTTGGGTGCAGATTGAAAGCACTGCTTAATCAGCACTCTGCGAGACAATCCAAATTCCAGGAACTGGAAGGGGTTTGTGTCCCTGCCAGGCGTAATATCCTGCAGCCCAGACTGGCCCGGCTGCCAAAGCACACGGTATCTGCAGCGAGGACCTTGCTGGGAGCCAAGAAGCACACGCATTCAGCTGGATACAGCAGCAGCCGGCAAATTCCCATTTTAATGAGCATCGGGGGGAACAAAAAAGATAAATCACTGCGTTCAAGCACTCTCTTGGCAGAGATGCCCTTTGATGCTTTTATGACCAACAGACAGCAGCTCGCTCCAGAATAAGACATAATGGGACTTGCAGGATTTCTCTGTCATGTTTATTTCTCCCATCTGTTGGCTTTGGGCATCACTCATCACCCACAGTCCAAGGTGGCAGACGGTGACATGAGCCCATATAGAACTGAGCAGGGCTTTGTCCTTGTGCTGAGGGTCAGGATCTGCTGTGGTCCCTGAGCGTTCTGAAGCCTGGAGCAGGTTGATGTGGATTTCCATAGCAGGAGCCATCTCTTTACTGGGGTAAAATAAAATGAAACCAAGGTCCTGTCTGAATAAAACCTTCCCCAAGCAATGCACAAACACTGTTGCTCCAGTAAAATATTCCCCTCCGATCAACTGACAGAAAGGCTCATTTTCCATCTTGGCTGAAAGATGTTCCTTTCCCCCCATCCCACCCCACCAACAAGAGCTCAGCTACCTTGGTGCCCACCCTGAAAGGGAAGGAAAGTGGGGCTTTTGATGGATTTTTGCATTTTGGGAGCCCTGTAGAGGTCCAGCATATGCAGAGTTCAGTTCCTCCTAACAGATCATGAAGGGAGATCTTCCATCTGACTTGGAGGTTGGAAGATCTGATCTCCACATCTTGTTACTTGAGTAAAGCCAGGCTGAGGTCCTGTACATTCTTTTGTGATCTCCCAGGAGTGAAATATGCATTGAGGTGTAACACAACTGACATCAGTCCTGAAGTCTGAGGACTCCAAAGTCATCCTTCTTCCTATTTAGGAACAGTTCCTTGTAGATGCTGAATCCCTTTCTGAGCTAAGCTGAATCTTAGAGGAAGAGCTACTGGAAAAGTCAAATCTCACACAGAAGAGGTGACCATCAACAGGGACAGGGTTTTCCTGGAGCCTTTCATACGATGCCCAGCACATGCCTCTGCTTCAGGTGCAATGTCCTCTCATAACCCACAATTTCTGCTTGTGTATTTGCTAAGGTGGAAAAAACCTTTCCCAATTTATATATATTTATATATAGTGATGGTGTAGGGAGCCAGCAGTCGAGAGTGTGGGCAGGAGCCTGCACATATGGGTCTGACCACCCAGGCTGGGCTCAGCAGGGCAGCACAGAGCAGCCTTGCCCTCAGTCTGGCTCCTGACCCCTCTCCAAAAGCGACCTGGGCACTGCAATTAGCTCCTTTTAGTGGTGCAACTGGCCAGGACTAATGCTTTTGAGTCCTGAAGTAAAAAACACTTGTTTTGGGGTATTAACTAAGGTGTCCCTCAAGGCTGACATGATGCTTCATGAACTCCTTGGTGAAGAGGGGGGTGTCAGCCCCCCACCTCTCCCCACAACACGTGTGGCACTGTCAGAGCTGTGGTCCCACCATCAGCCTGCGACTGCCTGTGAGAAAACTCTGAAGGCCAATGGCTCCAGCCAGCACCAAGATATATTTGGAACCTTTGAAAGGTGAGAAATTTTTCCACCAGCTCTAGAAATAAACATCTCTGAAGTCAAGCTCTGCGGACAGTAGTTGCTCGCAAAGGTATTTTTTTACAGTAACTGGGCTAAGTTTAGAAATTCACTTAAATAACACGGAAACTCCTCTCAGCACAATTTGGAAGATAGTTAATTTGCTGCTTGCTAACAAATTGTTGTTTAGCCTGGAGCTGTGGGTGTGTGATGGTCTTGCTGCACACTGCCAAGGTGAGAAGAAACTCACAGCTCAGTGGGAAGAGGGACGCATCACACCACGAGTCAGCTGAGACCGAGGTAGACCCAAACCTTGGAGCTGAACATCAGCTGTGACCTCCTCACCAGCTGCAACCAGGGACCCCCTGCCCCACAGCAGTGCTGCACACCCCCTGCAGGTGCAGCCCACATCCAGCTGTGCCCACAGACACATGCCAGAACCAACAGCCCTGGAAACACGGCGCTGGTGGGGTTTTTACTGTGCTGCTGCCAGGTCTCCACATGACTGTTTTCCAGGCTCAGTGGTGGGACACCCATTGCTCACACCCAGGAGCCCTGGTGGGAATTTCCCATCTCAGCAGCCTGCACAAAATTCATCCTCTGGGGTGAGCTGAGATCATGTCTTTCCTCATCACCTGACACAGTAAGTGCTACCTGTGTAATGGCTGGGAGTGCTGTGGCTCCAGCAAAGGGCTGGATCTGCTGCTGGATGGGGGCTAGTGGATCCCAACCCCAAAAGCCCAGACCCGGCAAAGTGAAGTAAGGACACCCTGGCAGCCTCACCGTGTAATTTTCTTGCTTGGATGGGGGTGTGCCACAGCTTGACTGAAGCCCCTGTGTATTCACTCTGTTCCCCTTTTTTTGAAGACCAAAATTAAGATAGAAACTGAGCACCTGGCACGGGTTCACAGGCAGGTTTTCGTGGCTGCACAGGGAGGTCTTGTTCCCATTGCTCCTCTTCTTGGGCTCGCATGCCCAGGCCTCCACTGGGGCACCTCTGACCACCCCTCGAGTGCAAGGTTCATTGTCTCCAGCTGAAAAATGGTTTTGCTGTAGAAAAGTGCTGCCAGTGTTTGTTTGGCTCAGATTAAATGACAGTGGGGCTAAAAGAGATGCTGCTTTTCCTCCCCGGCTCTGAAGGGAGAGGGCGATGTTTGCAGCGTTTCTTCACGCCGTGGGATGTTGGGATGGGTGTAACTTCTCCCCGGGGTCTGCCTGGGGCATGTCCAGCAGGGAGTGGGATGCAGCTTAGGCGGGTGATGATCATCCAGAGCCTGGGGGATTTAAAAGCAGGCTCTGGTGAGTGCAGGAAGGTGGTGCAGAAGGAAAGATGGAGCACAGGAGCTCTCAGGGGCATCTGGAGGTGATTCAGGGGCTTTGGGCAGGAAGGATGTGCCTACAGAGGCTCTGGGTGTATTAACAGTTCTTCACAAGGCTGGGAAACAGCAGCAGCTCAGCTCTCTCCAGCGGTGCTGAAGCAGAGCGAGCACCTGACAGGTGACATGGGGATGAAATCTGGAACCTTTTGATCTCCTGTGTGACACTGAGCAAACTGCTTCCCATACATATTTCTCTGCCCATACTCTCCCATCTTGATTGATCACATCTACCAGAGTGCTCTGAGGGGTGCCTGTGACCTGTCCTGCATCAGAGCCAGTCCTGCCCTTCCAGGTGAGCAGGGCAGGACTGTGCAGGATTTCTGTGACCCTTGCCAGTTCCTGGAACTGAACCTGAAAGGAGCCTCTGATATTTTTCCTCACTTCTAAAATCTCTTGCTGTACCTGCACATCTTGGGGCCTCCTGACTTCTGCCTACAGAAGGTGAGAGGTTTGATGGACATTTTGTATTTCCCCTCTACTCTCCCATAAAGATGTATCGTGAATCTTTGCCAAGAAATCTCCCTTTTCTCATGGGACTTCCAAGCTTTCCCACGTCCAGATGGCTGGATCCAATCCACCAGATTTCTCTCTGCCTAGACATGAAATTTCTCAGGTTCAACCATGAAGGCTGAGAAGTTTGCAAGGACCACTTTGCTCAAAGCTGGAAAAAAATCTGGAAAAGCAGAAATTGAGACTCTTGGGATGCTCTGAACACACCCAAAGTGGGAGCGATTCTCTCTACATCTCTCTCAGAAGGGAGACACACTCCTCAGGGTCTTTCCTCCCTGACCAGGGGACATGCTGACATGTGAGTCCCAGGAAATCCTGGAAGTGTGACACCTCATCTGAAGATGACTGCTCTGAGGCTGGTCTGAGTGCTGGCAGCTCCTCTGTCCCTGTGTCCAGCCTCCTAAGAAGGAGCGGAATGGGGGATCCCTGCAGCTCACTGGCATCTCTGTCCATCACTCAGCCTGTGCCCACACCGTGACACAGAGGCCTGACAGTGGCTTGTGCCAACACATCCAGACATCAGTCTGACCTTGCCTGTGTGCCACGAGCAACGGGGAGGAAACAACAGCGGAGCTGGGCACACCCCAGTTCCAGGAGCACACATCCCACAGGGACCTGCGCTTGTGGTGGCCCCTGAGGACCAGGGCCGATACGGTTCATGCTGGCTCATCCTCCTCGCTGCTGCAAGGCTGAACCATCCCGCACAGGCTGGTACAATCCAGCCTTCCCGGTGCCAGCAGATGTGCTGGTGCCAGCCCCCGCAGGGGCACCTGGCAGGTCGGAGGGAGGTGCTCTGTGAAGGAAGGACAGAACCCATCTGCCCCGGGGCCAACATCTCAGACAGCAAACACCGAGCTCACCGAGCCAGCTGCTGCCTTTGGCACGGCCCTCGCCCCGCTCCGCTTCCCCGGCAGAGGCGGGCGCGGTTCTGCCCCGGCTGCTGCCCTTGTGCTGCTGCTGAGCGGAGCCTGCCGGGGCCGTCGGGCCCCTCCTGTGCTTCCCCTGCCCTGAAACCAGGCGAGGTGAGAGCCCTGTGCGAGTACAGTGCCCCAGCACTGCGAGGGTGGCACCCCAGAGCCTCCCCCAGCATCTTCCCAACCCGTGTCCCTCAAAAACACCCTCAGGGGCTTTGCATGTTCCCAGCTGGACCCCGTTACAGCCCCTGCACATCCTTTGGTGTTTTTAACAACCAGCTGAGGGTTCCTGGCCGAGAGAAAGGGAGGGTGGCATTGCCCCAGGGGCCATGTCCGAGCAGTGAGGATGCTGGGTCAGGCTTGGGCAGGGCTGTGAGGAATTAGCCTAGCCCCATCCATCTGCGTTCATCTCATCTGGTGCTCAGCTGTTTCTTCTTTTTCCCTTCCCTTTTTCTTATTTAAGCTGCATTTCCATGCTGTGCTGATAAGGAAGAGTAAGGCTGGGAGCGTTGGTGGGTAGTTTGGTGGCTGGGTATCTGCATTTCCCCCTCCACCAGCTGCTGCAGTACAGACATCATGGACAGAGTGGTCCAGCAAAGCCCTCTTTCCAAAATAAACACCCTGAGTCCCCCTGCAATGGGTTGGTAGCACGTCAGAAGCTAGAACTTGATAAATTCATGGAAGTGTTATATGATGGTGTGTCTGCTGGAATGGGTGACTCACAACGCTCATGGTTAAATCTGCAGCAGCAGGTGGGAGATACAATGTGCTCTGGTGCTCTGTGAGCAGCTGATGCCCATCTGGAGGAACTAGCATGAATGAAGTGGTTGTAAAGCTACAGCAGCAGTGCTGGGAGCAGGACTGGTCTTCTCCCCAGACAAGGAAAGGATTTTCCCCTCTGCCTGCTCCAGTGATGGAAAGGATGAGGTGTCTGCAGGAGTTCATGGACCGTGCTCCAGGTCTCCTCGCCACAGTGTTTTGTGTCTGCCCACCTCCTGAAGTGGTTCAGTAAACCAACAAGGCTCCCCTCTGTGCCTGCCGAAACCCCTCCAGCTGTCTCGCACAGATGACCGTTGAGGTGATGAGGGGGGTTGAGTGACTCTGACAAATATTTACCTGTTTCTCTGGGTTTGCAGAAACCTCACTCCAGCCCCAGCTTTGAAGTGCAGTTCAAAGCCCCAGCAATGCTGACGTCTTGGGAGGAGCGAGCTCTCCCCAGCACGCACAAACTCTGCTCTACAAGGAGGGAAACTGCATCCCCCATCCTCCTCCTTGGGCACCAGGTGCACTCCTGGCATTTTCCATCATCTCACAGGATCCTGCTCATCTTCCCACCCCAGAGTAAGATCTGCTTTGCCAATTGTTTGGGGCCTACAATAAATAATCAGCCCAAAGAAAGGCCTTGTTCCAGCAAAGACGCAGAACATGCTACTCATGTATTTTTGTTCCTAACCTCTGAGTGGTGTCAACAGAGATTGGGCTGAGTTGCACATCTGTGGTGGGCTTATATTTAAAAAAAAAAAAAATCTTGTTTGAACTGTACAAATAAGCATTTGTGAAAAGAATCCTGTTTCTTTAAGAGAAGTTGGTAAATGCTCTGGTTTAGTTAAAGCACTAGGATTTGGCTTTAATTTTATTTTTCGCCAGAATTAAAGCTAGAGGAGGAAAAAAAAGTTGTTTATTCACAGAACAGGTAGAGTCTAGGCAGGAGGAGCACAACATTCATCACCTACCTCCTCCTCCTCCTTGGGCTGTTGGTGACCAGGGCTGGTCTCTGTGCACTGTTGACCACCCTCCACACCTTCCTTCCATTTGGTAAGGTGCAGGCTGAGTTGCTGTGTTTTGGGAGATGCTGTGTGCCTGGCAGACTGGGATGTGCTTCCTTGGCAAAAGCTAAGAGCAGCCAGTCTGGGCCACCTCGCACTGAAAAACTGGGCCAGACCTAATGAACCAGCAAAGGTCCTGCCAGCCTCTCGTGCCTGACAGTGAAATACAATGAGATGCTCAGGAGGAGGTACAGAAGCTCACAGACACCTCAGGCTTAATCTGATGTTTGGGAGCATTTAACCCTATCAGCAGATCTTCTGTTCATGGGGCTCCAAAACTCCTGCAGATGATGAAGGGCAGAGTCCTGGATAGGAAAAAGTGTGAAAATAATGTAGACTGGATACCAGAACAGTTCTGGGCTTCTTCTTGAGGCGAATTTATCCCTTCCCTGCCCTAACCCTGGGGATGGCTGACCTGGGCGTTGCTCAGCACCCTCACATGGACACATCCTCTCACCTCAGTGCCTTTCTGCCTGTCTTATCTTTCAGATGCCACCCATGGTTGATGACCACGCCAATGAATTCCATGGCCTGGGGCATCCTGGTTTCTTCTGCCAAAGGCTGAGATGTGGTGCAGCCCTCTGGTGAAAGAGCATGGCAAGGTTAGCAGAGATGTTCAGCTCACTGAACACAGGGAGTGCATAGGTAAAAAAACTGAAAAAATAACTTTTAAAAACAGTAACTTGTAATATTGGGAATCCAAATTAAGCCTGTGACAGAACTAAGTGCACTGGCTCTTCAGCACACCCTTTGGACATCTTTGTAATTATTTTTTTTATCTGCAGAGCATTTCAATGGTCATTGTGGTCAGGAAAAACCCAAATCACATTTCCAGCCAACACTTTTATCATTATCCAAGCCAGTAAAGCACAGATTAAATATTATGTATGTATATATTTCAGATTTATACTTCAATATTTGTAATTATATATTGGACTGAAATAGCTCATGTTTTGTGGCTGGCTGTACATGGTCTCCAGTCAAGAAACCAGGACTGTGAACTGTGGTCCTGCAGCTAATCAACACAAACTCACTTCCAAATTTTACACTCTGATTCTTTCCTGCAAATATATGAGCTAAAAATGCACCAGTGAAGTTTGAAAAGTTCATATTTCTGAATTTGAATTAATAAGCACAGATCATTTCCTTCCCATATTCGATCAGTTGCAATAAACAGTAGTTTCTTAATCTAAAAATAATTTTTAAAAAAGCAATTTTTTGGTACAGTAGCTCAAGGGCCACCCAGCAAATGGTTTAGTGGAAATTGTCATTGAGTTTTGTGTGATCTTTAATCTATGCTTGATAATCCTTATAGAAAGGGAATAAATGCCAACAACAAATAATGCTTTTAGTGCATGGCTAACAGGAAGGTTAATTGGTGTGGGCAGGAGTTAATTCCCAGTAACTGCTGCTGGGAGAGCACTGCAGGGAAAAACTTCTCAGCAGCTACCCCTGAACGACAACACATCGAGAATCAAATTAATTCAAATGCACAGGTGTGGGGTTGGGGAGGTTCTTTGGCAAACACAGAAGGTGTGAATTATATGCTGTGGAAAAAAAAAGGGAGTATTTCATCAAGGAGCTGCAAGTGCAGCCGCCACAGCTGCTCAAGGAAGTCAGGTAATTAGAAATAAACATGAGTAATTAAGACCATTTTATGCCCAAGTGCATGTACACCTAATCACATGAATTACATGTATTTTTTCACATGTAATCTCATCCCCACTTCATCTGCTAATGGGCTCCTTAATCTATATTCTAGGCAGAGTAGCTATTTTACATCTTTGTGAACTCTGCTTATTTTTAAGCTCTTCAGACCATTATCACAGCCCTCTGCAACCTCACCAGTTTTTCTGAAAGACATTTAGGAAGGCGAAGAACAGAATCTCTCCCATATTCTGCTCAGGGTGTGGGGATACAGAGTCTAAGGGCCTGTGGCTGGGGAGGGAGTTTGTCAGAGCCACAAATTAAACTCAGCTCCTCATGCTTGTCACAAGACCATTCTCTCCTGTAAATCAAACCCTGTCATTAGTCTGCTCTGCTGTGATCTGGCTGTGCCAAACAAGAAATGTAAATATTTTGTAGCAAGATGTATTAATTTTTAGCATTAATAAAGTTTGCACCACTGAAAAATGAATTGGTTCTTTCTTATGCTTTGCCCCATATACCAAAATATTTTGATCTTTGAATGTAACCACCAAACATGCTGCAAATTCCCTACAGCTCAGATCATACCCTTCCCATTCACTTGAGAAGAGTTGGGGGAAAAATACGTGACCTGCAGAGGTTTTCAGGCTGGGTCCAGCTGGGTTCAGTCTGTCTAAACTCCCTGGGGTTCACTTCCACACCTTTTTCTAAAATTCTTGGGGTTTCAGCACAGGGAAAGCCGTTTCCCATTTACTTGGGCAGCCACACAGGTGATGAGTTACCAGTGTCTCCCTTCTGTTTCCCAGCTCAGTGTCTCCACTGTAAACAACACATCATCCCCTCACAGGTCAGTCTTGGTTCTGCCTGGACCGATGGCAAGTCTGGGGCTTGCAGGCAGAGCATCCCTTCCCATCAGAGATGGGCAACAGAGATCCAGGCCAGTGTGAGAGAAAGGCTGCTACACCTCCACCCTGGGCTGCATTTCAAAGGCATCACTGACACAAAGGAACAAAGCACAATATTATTTTTTTTAATCTTTTTTCCTAAGCCAGCAGTGAATAGAGAAGGCTGCGGAGCTCAAAGCACTGAGGTTGAAGGACAGTGTCTCAGCAAAGGGCCAAAACTATCTTAACTTCAATCTTAAGCTCCCATTAGGCAAAGAAAATACAGCCCAAATTATGCTTATGTAGCACCTCTCATGCAAACATCCCAAGACACTCCAGGATCAAACTCAAACACAATCAATCATGGAGATGTGAGCAGTGCTCACCAAGGAAAACAGAGAGCAGGGGAGGCTCAGCAGGAATGAGTGGCACAGGTGCCATGAGCACCTGGCTCCCCCAGGGAAGGGCTGGGGGCTGCAAGGGCCCCTGGGCAGGCAGGGCTGGGTAAGCAGGTGCTGGCAGGCTGTGGGAATTGCTGTGAGGCAGGAGGATGAGCTGGGAAGACAGGAGGTCTCCCAGATCCAAATGGGTTGTTACCACTGGGGTAACTCATCCCCACCGAGTATGTGGACACAGGCTGGTGGCTCTGCCATTTCTGACAGGCTGGGTACTTGGATGGGCACCCACCATCTGCTCCTGGTGCCCCTTGAGCACACTTTCCCTCTGGGGTTGACTGGGCTGTGAGAACCCACCTTACCCCAAACCTGGGTCAGAGAAGAACCATTGCTTGAGTTTGGTTTAAAAAAAAAAATTGTAATTTTCTCTCCTTGTCCTCACAGCATCCTTCCTTGGCCACAACACAGAGCAGTGAACCCAGAAATCTCATAAAATAAAGTGATTCCTATTTACCACAGTCAAGAGGCTTAGTCTGACTGTTTGGGCTGAGATTTCAGTTCAAATGTCTTGGTCCTGTTCCACAGCAAACCTCCCAACCTTTGCCAATTTATTTTTAAGTGTCGGGACACTCCCTGGCTGGGGCACTCACAACGGGTGAACATCCTGCAGAGCTTTGTCAAAGGGCTGAAGAATCAAACTCCAGTAACTCATCCTGTGATGGCTTTAAGGCATAATCAGCTTTTCAGTAACAATCTTGCCACTTTCTAGCCTGTAATATTTTTAAGTGATCAGCAGGATGAACTTGTGAGCGGGGGTCTCATGACACTGAGGAGTGAGGCTGTGACCCCCCTGCAGCATCATTTTCTCAGCCTCGAGGCAACAGCAGATCACAGTGCAGCACTTGAGCAGAATGCCACTGTCTTCCAAGAAGGTCTGAATTTCTCCACAGCTAATTTTAAGCATGCAAATTAGGTGAACAGTTGCCCTGGGCTCCTGGAAAGGGCTGCTAAGGCTGTCTTTCCACTGACCATATGTTGAAACAGGAGTGTCTGCTTCCAGATGAGGAGCCTCAGTTCTGCAGAAGGTATCCATACGGTAGTCTCACATCAACAAGACAGACTTCTTTGCACTCAAAATGATTAGCAGATAATTGACAGAATCACCAAAACAAGACAAAATTTCTAAGCAACTTAATTATTTAAAATAATTAACAACTCTGAGTGTTATTGTTCTCGCTCTAATTAATAGTGAAATGCTTGATACCTCATGAACTCTACAAACAGGAAAGATTTCCCCCAAACCTACCACAGCCCATGAGTGAGGATACTTTTTTCAACTCTGTTGGATCCTATTTCAAATCTCTGCTCAGGCAGCTGGGATCTCCCTATTGCCTGTCCAAATAAGTGTCCTAAGCTCTGGGTGACTGGGCATGCAGGGACAATGCTTACCAACCACTCTTCAGCTCTGAAAGTTGTTCTACAGCCCCTCATGAATGTGTCCCTCTGGATTTTAGAGGCAAAATGCAATTTCTCAAAGAGAAGCAATTTGTTGGAGGCCTTGGTTCAAATTAAACCAGAAAAAAACTGACCCCCCAAATCAGTTTTTTGAAATCAAATAGTCTGAAAGATTTCAGCTTGAATGAGGCAGGGATTTGGTGAGGTTGAGGAAAAAGTTAAGGCAAAAGCCACATCCGCTGTACCTGACAAATTAATTCAGTTTAGTATGGTTTATACCTGGCACAGCTTGACCAGGTATCCATGAGAGCTTTTTAGGAACCTTCTGCAATTCCCTTAGAACAAACCTTAGTCCTTGTTTATGAATAAAAGCTTTTTCTGCTGTTTTAAAAGACCTAAATTCTGTTTCTCTGATTCTTTACAGAGGTATGGCAGTCAGCTCCTCAGAAGGTCTCCTGGCCTTGGCTTGGTGCTCATAGGAACAAATACACGGCCTGAAAGCTGAGATTTTCTCTAAATCTGCAGAACACCTGCACCCAGTTGAGCTTTGCTCAGTGCACTTGCGAGAATCCATGATTTACAGAGATAATCCTCAGACATTTCAAGCTGGGCTGAGGATAGACACATTTCCAGCCCGTGCCATCAACTGCATTCATCTGGAACAGGTGCCAAGCTTACGAAATCCCCCTGCGTGTGGCAGACACCACAGCACGCTTCATTAGCAGCCAGCCGAGCAGCTCCCACCTCCAGCGCCGGCACTGCAAACAGTCTGGAGATCACAGGCCCAAACCTGGGAAGCAGAGGAGGCAAGGTTTCAAAGGCAGAGGGGATTTAGGCAGACAATGACGGACTCTGTGAAACCTGCTCCCAGCCCCTCTCATCCTCACTCGTTTGAGTGAGCGCAGCTGCCTGTCGTTTCTAATTCAGGGTGCAGTGCTGGGGCTGGGAGCGCTAGACATGGCCGTGGCAGTCTCATTAAAAACAACAGCTAATAAATTGCCAAATGCCATTTACCCTGGATAACCTCCTTAGCCAAAACCCTCCATATCTGCTGGGGCTGCTTTGATGTGTTGTTCTGCTCTCTCAGCCCAGATGTTGTCACAGATTTGCTGACGATGATGACGGCGAAACAGCTTTGAAATGTGCTCTGGCAAGAAATACTTTCCCATCCTGTCTCCGATAGGGTCTGCTTCCCCCCCTCCTCTCACATTTTTTTACTGAGGCCATTGGGATGAATAAAGGCTCTTTGTCCATTGAGCCATTTCTCTTCTTGCTGATGCTTTTTTTAAATTTTAAAAACTAAGCTGAAATGACAGTGGCAGCTGGTCAATAGATGAAATAGGTCTCAAATACCACAGCAACGGCCAGTGTTTGGACACCACTTTCAGCCATAAACATGGATAGTGAAAAGGCGTGGGAGCCTTAACAGCTCCAGAAATACTTTCTCCCTCCCTCTTAAGCCCTAGGAAAAATTAAAATAATTCTACTAATTAAGAAAAAGCTCAGATTTTCTCATTAATATCACGGTGAGACGCTCTTTTCAGAGGTACTGGTACCCTACTTAAAAGTAGTGCTTGCTCTTTTATAGGGCAAGAGAAAACAGCCTCAGGTTGCTCCAGGGGAGGTTTAGATTGGAGATTAGGGAAAATTTCTTCTCCAACAGTGTTACAAGCATTGGCAGAGGGTGCCCAAGAAAGTGGAGGGGTCACAGTCTCTGTAGGCATTTAAAAGATGTGCAGATGTGGCACTTGGGGACATGGTTTTGTAAAGGGCCAATGCTCTCAGGCGCGTGGTGTGACTCTTGGGGCTGTCCTGTGCGGGGCTAAGAGTTGAACTCAGTGATCCTTGTGGATCCTTTCCAACTCAATATTCTGTGTTTCTGAGATTCCATGATTCCATGGCACCGATGCTGCAGCACACAAACCCTTGGAGCATCTCTTCTGATGCTCTGCTCTGGGAGCATCATGCACCTCAGGGCAGAGATACAAAAGCCTGTCTGTGTTCTCATTTCAACAGGCAAGGGTGGGAAACGGATGTTTCTGAGCACAGCTTTCTTCCTCTGCCATGGACATACTGCCAGGTGCCATAGATGGATCCACGTGGATGGATTTGTGTGGATGGATCGGTGTGGGTCTGTGTGGATGGATTCATGTGGATGGATCTGCATGGATGGATCAGTGTGGGTCTGTGTGGATGGATCTGTGTGGATCTGTGTGGATAGAACTGCGTGGATGGATCTGTGGGGATGGGTCCGTGGGGATGGCTCCATGGGACAGATCCATGTGTATCCATGTGGATGATGGATCCTTGAGGATCCCTGTGGATGGATCAGTGTGGATGGATCCATGTGGATGGATCTGTGTGGATGGATTCATGTGGATGGGTCCGTGTAGATCCCTATGGATGGATCCCTGTGGATGGCTCTGTATGGATGGATCCATGTGGATGGGTCCGTGTAGATCCGTATGGATGGATCCTTGTGGATGGCTCCGTATGGATGGATCCATGCGGACGGGTCTGTGTAGATCCGTGTGGATCTACATGCAGATAAATCCCTGTGGATAGATCCGTGTGGGTGGATCCGTATGGATGGATCCATGTGGATGGATCCCTGCGCATGGCTCCGCGCGGATCTGTATGGATGGCTCCGCGCAGATCCGTACGCATGGCTCCGCGTGGATCCGTGCGGATGGCTCCGCGTGGATGTGTATGGATGGCTCCGCGCGGCTCCGTATGGATGGCTCGCATGGATGGCTCCGCGTGGATCCGCATGGATGGCTCCGCGTGGATCCGTGCGCATGGCTCCGCGCGGCTCCGTATGGATGGCTCGCATGGATGGCTCCGCGTGGATCCG